>NW_028319112.1:1290000-1612500 GCF_062004578.1 Staurois parvus | reverse complement strand
AGTACAGACAGTATGACAGCAGGCAGTATGTACAGGAAAGAAGCATGGAGGGTATGACGATGGGCAGTACATGCCGTAGAGGAGTGCTCAGGGTATGACAGGAGTCATTATGTGCATGGAGTGTGATGGATATGACAGCAGGAAGATCAGTTTATTTTTTACTCACTAATGATGGTTATTGATCTTTTAATTATTAGCTACAAAATTTCTAAAAAATCATGGACCATACAGGTGAATGCCAGGGGTAAAGAAATGTTCCCCATAATGTGTCTGCGACCCATTTACAAAACTGAGTAACTTTAGAGCAGCAGCATAGGAGCCAAAATGGGGAATAAAGGTTAGAATCAATATCCAGAAATCAATCTGCTAAAATTGAAGCAGGATTTTCTGGGACAGTGGAGGTGAGGAAGACTGTGTCAGCAGCACCGCAGACTGTGAAGGTGGTGAGACGTGTACTGAATGTGCCAATGAAATTGGGGACAATAGAGGCTGAAAAAGACACATCAAATGTAATCAGGTTATTAGCAGGGACTGTTTCATGGTGCCCAGGTACAATGTAGTGCTGAAGACGTGGGAAATGGGGCAGGGGTTTCTTGCTGGGGATTGTTTCAACAAGAAGTAGAACAGGGGAGCTAAGATTGCTACTGGAGCAGAGTCAATGAAGATGAGACTGATACTTGGCGTGGTGAAGTAATAAATGTGAAGGATTATCCCACATATGCTGAAGAATGGCTACTGAAGGGTTAACATGCATGCACTGGGCATGGAGGGGTTATCACGTATGTGCTGGGGACAGGCTGCTGATGGGTAAAAGCACATGTGCTGGGTACAGGGAAATGAGAAATGAATTCAAAGCAGCAGTAGGCATAAGCAGAAAAATAGGGTTAACCTAAATGAGCTGAGTACGGGGTATGGGGTACGAGGTACGAGGTATGGGGTACGGGGTATGGGGTACAGGGCACGGGGTATGGGGTACAGGGTATGGGGTATGGGGTACGATGTATGGGGTACAAGGTACGGGGTATGGGGTATGGGTTACAGGGTACGGGGTACTGCATGGTAACACATGCCTGGGAACAAGCACTGAGGATGTAATACACACAGGCAGAGGACTGGGCATTGAGAGGTTATCACATATGTACAGAGGGATGGTTGCTGGGGGTTTAACACACCTGAGTTTGGATTGGAAGCTAAGGGGGAGATGCTTATATGGTTGGGACAGGTCACTGAATGGTTGATAAATATGCTCTTTAAGCAGATCATTTAAACTGCACAGTCAGTCATTGAGGGGTTAATAGTTATGAACTGGGGGACTGACCATTAAATGCTTCTTCTGTGGTGACTGATCACTGAGTGGTAATGAACACACTGCAGACTGATCACTGAGGGGTAATGAACACACTGCAGACCGATCACAGAGAGGTAATGAACACACTGCAGACTGGTTACTGAGGGGTAATGAACACACTGCAGACTGATCACTGAGGGGTAATGAACACACTGCAGACCGATCACAGAGAGGTAATGAACACACTGCAGACTGGTTACTGAGGGGTAATGAACACACTGCAGACTGATCACTGAGGGGTAATGAACACACTGCAGACCGATCACAGAGAGGTAATGAACACACTGCAGACTGATCACTGAGGGGTAATGAACACACTGCAGACTGATCACTGAGGGGTAATGAACACACTGCAGACCGATCACAGAGGGATAATGAGCACACTGCAGACTGGTCACTGAGGGGTAATGAACACAATGCAGACCGATCACAGAGGGATAATGAGCACACTGCAGACTGATCACAGAGGGGTAATGACACACTGCAGACTGATCACTGAGGGGTAATGAACACACTGCAGACTGATCACTGAGGGGTAATGACACACTGCAGGCTGATCACTGAGGGGTAATGAACACACTGTAGACTGATCACTGAGGGGTAATGAACACACTGTAGACTGATCACTGAGGGGTAATGAACACACTGCAGACTGATCACTGAGGTGTAATGAACACACTGCAGACTGATCACAGAGGGGTAATGAACACACTGCAGACTGATCACTGAGGGGTAACGACACACTGCAGACTGATCACTGAGGGGTAATAAACACACTGCAGACTGATCACTGAGGGGTAATGAACACACTGCAGACTGATCACTGAGGTGTAATGAACACACTGCAGACTGATCACTGAGGGGTAATGAACACACTGCAGACTGATCACAGAGGGGTAATGAACACACTGCAGACTGATCACTGAGGGGTAATGAGCACACTGCAGACTGATCACTGAGGGGTAATGAACACACTGCAGACCGATCACAGAGAGGTAATGAACACACTGCAGACCGATCACAGAGAGGTAATGAACACACTGCAGACCGATCACTGAGGGGTAATGAACACACTGCAGACCGATCACTGAGGGGTAATGAGCACACTGCAGACCGATCACAGAGGGATAATGAGCACACTGCAGACTGGTCACTGAGGGGTAATGAGCACACTGCAGACTGATCACAGAGGGATAATGAGCACACTGCAGACTGATCACTGAGGGGTAATGACACACTGCAGACTGATCACTGAGGGGTAATGAACACACTGCAGACTGATCACTGAGGGGTAATGAACACACTGCAGACTGACCACTGAGGGGTAATGAACACATTGCAGACTGATCACTGAGGTGTAATGAACACACTGCAGACTGATCACAGAGGGGTAATGAACACACTGCAGACTGATCACTGAGGGGTAATGACACACTGCAGACTGATCACTGAGGGGTAATGAACACACTGCAGACTGATCAATGAGGGGTAATGAACACACTGCAGACTGATCACTGAGGTGTAATGAACACACTGCAGACTGATCACTGAGGGGTAATGAACACACTGCAGACTGATCACAGAGGGGTAATGAACACACTGCAGACTGATCACAGAGGGGTAATGAACACACTGCAGACTGATCACTGAGGGGTAATGAACACACTGCAGACTGATCACTGAGGGGTAATGAACACACTGCAGACTGATCACAGAGGGGTAATGAGCACACTGCAGACTGATCACTGAGGGGAAATGAGCACACTGCAGACTGATCACTGAGGGGTAATGAACACACTGCAGACTGATCACAAAGAGGTAATAAACACACTGCAGACTGATCACTGAAGGGTAACAACACACTGCAGACTGATCACTGAGGGGTAATGAACACACTGCAGACTGATCACAGAGGGGTAATGAACACACTGCAGACTGATCACAGAGGGGTAATGAACACACTGCAGACTGATCACAGAGGGGTAATGAACACACTGCAGACTGATCACAGAGAGGTAAGGAACACACTGCAGACTGATCACTGAGGGGTAATGAACACACTGCAGACTGATCAATGAGGGGTAATGAACACACTGCAGACTGATCACAGAGGGGTAATGAGCACACTGCAGACTGATCACTGAGGGGTAATGAACACACTGCAGACTGATCAATGAGAGGTAATGAACACACTGTAGACTGATCACAGAGGGGTTAATGCAATAGTCTGCTGGTGTAAAACTGGCTAGAGACCCGTGTACTGGAGGGCCATCTCACTGTTGGTATAATATTAATGTGTGTGCTGGAAGAGAGATAATGGGGGAAGACCAATGTGTGTGCTGGAGGAGGGACACAGGGGGAAGACCAATGTGTGTGCTGGAGGATGGATAGAGGAGGAAGACCAATGTGTGTACTGGAGGAGGGATATGGGGGGAAGACCAATGTGTGTGCTGGAGGAGGGACACAGGGGGAAGACCAATGTGTGTGCTGGAGGATGGATAGAGGAGGAAGACCAATGTGTGTACTGGAGGAGGGATATGGGGGGAAGACCAATGTGTGTGCTGGAGGAGGGACACAGGGGGAAGACCAATGTGTGTGCTGGAGGAGGGACACAGGGGGAAGACCAATGTGTGTGCTGGAGGAGGGATTCAGGGGGAAGACCAATGTGTGTGCTGGAAGAGTGATAGAGGAGGAAGACCAATGTATGTACTGGAGGAGGGATACAGAGGGAAGACAAATGTATGTACTGGAGGAGGGACACATGGGGAAGACCAATGTGTGTGCTGGAGGATGGATAGAAGAGGAAGACCAATGTGTGTACTGGAGGAGGGATACGGGGGGAAGACCAATGTGTGTGCTGGAGGAGGGACACGGGGGGAAGACCAATGTGTGTGCTGGAGGAGGGATTCAGGGGGAAGACCAATGTGTGTGGTGGAGGAAGCAAACAGAGGAAAGACCAACGTGTGCTTTTTTCAGATCTACTGCCATTCGTTACTATGTCTTTTCAGAGATTCGTATACATCCAGATATCTGAAAATGACATTTTCATCTAAAAAAACAAGTGTAGTGAAGCAAAACGCACGTCTAGATAGAAATAGTTGCTGACTTGATGCAAGCTCTGGTCTGTGATTCTGATCCAAGCTTTATGAGTCACTCACCTACCAAATGCAGGCAGGACTGATACAGTTTGGTAAAACATCTCTAACTACATTGCACCTAGCAAACAAGCAGTTTAGGAGTTTTCACTTGACTCACTACCTGCTTGTTTCTTTCCTGTGGCCTGTTAGGCATTGAAGTCAGAGGATGAACATGGCATAACATGAAAACATCCCTTCTGGGAAAATTACATGTGAAACACCAGAATTTAGCTGGGAAAAAAAAGTCACCATATTTACCCTATATACCATATAAAGCCCAACTCTGGGCTTGGGGTTCCTCTTCTTTTTTTGCCCCATTCACCCTACTAGGTAACCCCTGACCTTTTCTTTTTCCTTTTTCTAAGTGTCTTTGGTCTGGGCATGTGATGTCACAGGTCCTCATCGCCATCGTCTTCCTCCTGGGGGGTCCTGAATGCTGCAGAAAGCTGGACAACATAATGATTTGGATTCAGTGTATTAGTCCAGCCGGGGAAGATGGGGGCTTGACACCCCAGGCTGCTCACAGGAAGTTATTTGAATGGCCAGAGATAGGGAAAGCACTGAAGCCAGAACTGATTTTTTTATTTTTACTGCTGCTGGTCCCTTTTCGAATATTTTCTGAAGCTGGACATAAATCATGGTGTTCTTTGTGTATTTCTTCCAGATTTGTGCAGTAATTCAGTGTAAAATGTTGCCTCTGTTCAGGATCTTCCTGTAATAAAGACCGATCACTGCTACCCTCTTTCCTTGTGCAGGATGACTGGTCTTATCTCCGCCCCCCCCCCCCCCTTTAGTTTTTGCAGGGAGCAAGTAGTGTGTGGATCTGTTGGAACCCTCCCACAGCTCTGCTGTCTGCATATGTGTAGCACAACGATATTACAATTACGTTTACAAGTTGGTAACTGGGTTTGCAAAGACATTTGTTGTGCACAATGGATCTATATCCACAATAAATTAAGATATTTGTTCTCTGCTTTCTGCTTTAAGTTTAAATAATATGTAAACCCAACATGTCCTATTCCTGATATGTCCCTGCTGTACCATGTACTTGTAGGATAAAGTATCCTGTTCTCTTTGTATTGCTTCCTGTGTGTGAAATCCCTGGTGTTCCTGCCAGTCTCCCTGCTTTACTATTAAAAACTGACTACAGTAGAACACATTTTGGTCAGTTCTCTAGCTGTGACTGGAACTCTGTGTGCTTTCCTCCAATGATCAGACTTCTGCTGACACCCCCACCCCCTGCATTGCCACTCACTGGGAAGACCAGTATATTGCAGTTTCTCCTCTCCTAGCTCTTATGCAGCTGATAACAGAGGGTATGTGATGAAAAGGGTGTATATATTGTTTTTATATCTATACAAAAAAATGTTTTGCCTTTCATTTATATTTTAAACTGATTTTTTTGGTTTTACAAGGTAATGGTTTACAATCACTTTAAACATTGTGATCATTGTTTTAGAAGCTCAAGTCTGCCATATGGTGTATGTTACCAGAAACACTTGCATCCAAGAACAAAAGAACACAACCCATGTGGCCAGCTGCATCCAAGAACAAAAGAACACAACCCATGTGGCCAGCTGCATCCAAGAACAAAAGAACACAACCCATGTGGCCAGCTGCAACAACTCCAAAGTGTGCATTTATAAGTTAGCAGACCAGCACATGTAATAAAACTGTTTTTGGTGTTATGTTAATGATCTCCTTTTAAAGGAGTAACTGAAAAGCCAAAACCCCAAAGTGTTCCATCAGGTTGAGGTCAGGACTGTGTGCAGGCCAGTCAAGTTCCTCCACCCCAAACTCACTCATCCATGTCTTTATGGACCTTGCTTTGTGCACTGGTGCGCAGTCATGTTGGAACAGGAAGGGGCCATCCCCAAACTGTTCCCACAAAGTTGGGAGCATAAAATTGTCCAAAATGTCTTGGTATGCTGACACCTTAAGAGTTCCCTTCACTGGAACTAAGGGGCCAAGCCCAACCCCTGAAAAACAACCCCACATCATAATACCCCCTCCACCAAACTTTACACTTGGCATAATGCAATCAGGCAAGTACCATTCTCCTGACAACCACCAAACCAAGACACGTCCATCGGATTGCCAGACAGAGAAGCATGATTGGTCACTCCAGAGAACACGTCTCTACTGCTCCAGAGCAGTGGTGGCATGCTTTACACCATTGCATCCGATGCTTTGCATTGCACTTGGTGATGTAAGGCTTGGATGCAGCTGCTCAGCCATGGAAACCCATTTAATGAAGCTCTCTATGCACTGTTGTTGTGCTAATCTGAAGGCCACACAGAGTTTGAAGGTCTTTAGCTATTGACTCTGCAGACAGTTGGTGACTTCTGTGCACTGTGTGCTTCAGCATGCGCTGACCCCGCTCTTGGTGGCTGAGTTATTGCTGTTCCCAGTTGCTTCCACTTTGTTATAATACCACTAACAGTTGAACGTGGAATATTTAGTAACAAGGAAATGTCATGGATGGACTTACTGCACAGGTGGCAACCTATCATGGTACCACCCTTGAATTCACTGAGCTCCTGAGAGTGACCCATTCTTTCACAAATGTTTGTAGAAGCAGTCTGCATGCCTAGGTGCTTGATTGTATACACCTGTGGCCATGGAGGTGATTGGAACACCTGAATCCAATGATTTGGAGGGGTGGCCCAATACTTTTGGCAATATAGTGTATCTGTACTGCTAGCTATTGTATTCTGACAGCTGAATCCCGCTGCAGTCAGAATACATGAACAATGCCTACAACTTGTAGGGTGAAGGTACTGTTCAGCAAAGAATTTTCCAGCTGGCTCCTCTGGCAAAAGTTGATTGAGAAATTGATTGTTGCAGAGCCTGGTGATGCCCATATATTTAATCAGGACACATTTTGGCTGCAATTCGATCCATGTATGGCCAGCCTGCCTCCAAGCCACCTTTTAATGTGCTGGATAAAGAGATGAAGAGTTTAATTTTATTTCTGCCTGTGACCCCATTGAAGAGATTTTCCTTCACTTCCTGTCCGTATGACACCAGGACACTAGTGTCACCAGGATAGGAAGGTACAGACAGAAAAAAAAATGTCAGAAATGTTGTCTTTTCACATTCTACCAAAACCAAAAAATAAGGAGAACTCTCCTAATAAGGGACAAAGACAACAATTAAAACCCGACAGAGGCTCTATCCCTTTCCCACTCTATCTAAAAATAAAAGGTTTTACTTGGTTTAAGGGGATTTAGTTGAAAGACCTGCTGATAACTGTTTTATTTCTCCTGTGCCTCCTGTGCGGAGGAGGGGCTGATTATATACGACTGATTGTTCGGCATTCAAGCCTTTCACTACCAGCCCAGATTCTCAGCTTTGTTTGAATGGGTGTGATATTCCACAGGGAATTAGGGGAGCTCTAGGGGCCCATTAAAAAAAAAGAAAAGAAAAAAAATTGCCCAGGGTTGGGCTATCAAAAGAAATTGCCTCCAAAGGCAATTATTACAATTTAAAACCCAACCCTAGCCAGGTTTTTAACTATAAGAGCAGGCAGTAGGGATGGGGGGTCCTTTCCAACAGGGACATAGACAAAGGCAGAGCTATTCATCCTGTGAAACAGCAGGTACATTTTTTCTGTGCAAATAGAGGTAAAAGTGAAAGTTATTAGGCTACTTCCCCTCCAGGTCAAATGTTATTCTTCATAAAGAATAGAGTGAAGCATACAATACTGCATTATGGCCACTAGATGGTGCTGCCAATTACAACAAATAAGTATTTTCTATGATCTTCAGCGCCATCTAGTGGCCATGATACCGCATTTTCCAAATGTACTCATTTTATATGAAGAATAATAATTCATCTGGAGAGAAAATAGCAATTTTTCTTTTTTTTTTTTTTACAAGTACACCCCACAGACATTTTTAGCAGTGTGGGGAAATGGTTTTTATTTCTGTCCGTGCTTTCTTGTGCCTGTGAAAAAGACAAAGGCAACACCAGCAGAGGACTGAAAAAGAGGAGCCACTGCTCTGTGCAATATCATTGCACAGAGCAGATAAGTATATCGTCTTTATTTTAATCATAAAAAAAAAAAAATCATTCTAAAGACTTTTTGTAAATTAAAGTAAAAAATATGTTATATTGCCTGCAGTGTGCAATAGTATACAGGGCGTCACATATGTGGTCTTCTGGAGTCTTCTGCCGATGCTCTCCTCTGCGTGCCCCTTCAGCAAGATGTGTGCTGAGGTACCTGTGTGGACACGCTCCCAAGCTGGGCTATGTGTGTCCATAGAGACACACAGCATGGCTGGGCCACATCCCCCATTCCCTCAGCACCGGATTTGACTGACAGCAGCAGAAACCGATGGCTCCTTCTGCTCTGAGAGCCTCTTGTGCAACCAGGAAGAGAGCAGTGGTGCTACAGTTGGGTTTTTAGGAAGGGGGGGGGGCTGTCAGTGGGGTGCCTTTACTGTATGCAAGTGCGCTAAGGTAAAAAAAAACAATCAGCCTTTAGAACCAGTCTTTGCAGATGACACCAAGCTGTGCAGTGGAATAATGTCCTTACAGGATGTCTCCAATTTACAATCCGACCTCAATGCTCTGTTTAATTGGGCAACTATGTGGCAAATGAGGTTTAATGTTGATAAATGTAAGGTTATGCACTTGGGGGGTAAGAATATGCATGCATCATACATACTAGGGGGGTACAACTGGGGGAATCAATGGTGGAGAAGGATCTGGGAGTTCTGGTAGATCACAAGCCTAATAATGGCATGCAATGCCAAGCTGCGGTTTCTAAAGCGAGCAAAATCCTCTCTTGTATTAAAAGAGGTATAGACTCCAGAGAGAGAGATATCATATTACCCCGGTACAAATCATTAGTAACACCTCATCTGGAATATGCAGTTCAGTTTTGGGCACCAATTCACAAAAAGAACATTGGGGAACTGGAGAAAGTGCAGAGAAGGGCAACCAAACTGATAAGAGGCATGGAGGAGTTCGGCTATGAGGAAAGATTAGAGGAACTGAATTTATTCTCTCTTGAGAAGAGGAGATTAACCACTTCCAGACCGGACACTTTTACCCCCTTCCTGACCAGGGCAATTTTCAGCTTTTAGCGCTATCACACTTTGAATGACAATTGCGTGGTCATGCAACACTGTACCCAAATTAATTTTTTACCATTTTTTTGAGATAGATAAAGCTTTATTTTGGTGGTATTTATTCACCGCTGGGATTTGTATTTTTTTTTGCTATGTAAATGAAATGTCCAAAAATTTTGAAAAAAAGTGTTTTTTTTATAAAATTTTGCAAATAAATAATATTTCATCATAAATCTTAGCCAAAATTTATTCCGTTATCTTTTTAGTAAAAAAAAAAAATCCAAATTAGTTTATAAGCAAAAATTATAATTTTTAAACATTTTTTTTTACATTTTTATTTTATTTTTTTATATTATTATTTTTTATTTTTATTTTTATTTTTTACATACTGTCACCCTAGCAGTACAGTGTCACCATGGTGACACTGTACTACTTGTGAGGGGTGATGAAGATTTTTTTTTTTTTTTTTACACTGATTGCTTTTACACCCATATAGGATGTAAAAGCAATCATTTCTCTTTCTCTCTGTGTGCATTCATGCACTCATTGAGAAGAACTGAGTGAGCTGTGATTGGTCACATCCTGTCACATGGTACAAGGCTTTTGTGAATAGCCTTGTACCATGTGACCTCTGTGATCATTCACAGATTTCACACATAGTAAGCAATGATGTCACAAGTGACATCTTGCTTACTACTTTGCATGTGATCACTGATTGGCCAATCAGTGATCACATGATCGGGACCTCGTACAGAGGTCCCGTCCGACGATCGGTGTTTCACTGTGTCCGGAGGACACAGCGGGCACCGGATCACGGTGCTGCGCGCTCCCAGGGAGCGCGCACAAGCAGGGTGCGGGGAGGCCGTTTATTGACGGCCACCCGACCCTGCACTGCCACCGTCCGGCCGTTTATATACAACGGCCGGTCGGCAAGTGGTTAAGGGGGGATATGATCAACATGTATAAATACATCAGTGGTTCATATGGTGAACTCGGTGTAGAGCTATTCAGCCTGAGGTCATCACAGAGGACACGGGGGCACTCTTTACGTCTGGAGGAAAACGAAATTTAATTTCCAAAAACGAAAAGGTTTCTTCACAGTAAGAGCTGTGAAAATGTGGAATAGACTCCCTCAAGAGTTGGTTCTGGCCAGCTCAGTGGATTGCTTTAAAAAAGGCCTGGATTCTTTCTTGGATACACAGAATATAACTGGATATTAAAATGTATAGGTAAAGTTGATTCAGGGAATATCCGATTGTCTCTCGGGGGATCAGGAAGGAATTTTTTAATTTTTAATGCTTGAACTGGATGGACTTTTGTCTTTTTTCAGCCAGACTAACTATGTAGCCACTTTAAGTTTTAGTATCTAGAACTCGCAACTCTTCAATCTGACCGTTCTCAGCATATGAAATACAAAATCTGATGCTAGTAACCACAACCCCCAGTGTATGTACTTTAGGACCCCCTTCACACTTCAGCAATTTGCGATCTCAGGCAGAATCACTGTGATCTCTAAACGCTCTGCACAAATGGCAAATCGCACCACGCCCGTTCGTTCATTTTCAATGGCACCAAAACGCGGTGCAGTTCTGCCGCGATTGTCATGTGATAAATCACAGTGCAACCATGGCTGACAACAAAATGTAAAACTTGTTGCCCAAAAAAAAGCTCCTGCTCCCTTTTGAGCGACAAGCTTTACGCGATGTGGTTTGCCATGATTTATTGCACAACAATCACGACAGAACTGCACTGCCACTGTGCCATTGAAAATGAATGGCACCCAAACAGGCGTCATGCAATTTGTCATTTGTGCAGAGCGTTTTGGGATTGTGGGCAGAATTGCAGCAATTCTCCTTGAGATGGCAAATGCTCAAGTGTGAACGGGGCCTAAGGCCTCATGTACACTGAATGCTTTGGCCATCTCTCCTAGAAGCCTGTCATCCAGGCAGCTGCAGTTTGGCAGAAAAAAAAATTTGACACTTGTAACAGCATAAAATGCGTCAAGCGCTTGGCCATTAATTCATTTCTGTGGTCAGAATAATAATTTATGTCTGAACGTGCCTAGCGTTAACTTGTGACTAGATGCATTTAAATGCGTCAAGCATTTTTCCTACCAAAAAGCCGTTGCTCCTGGATGCGCTGGCAGTGGGCTTTTTTCTGCCTCATGTACACTGGATGTTTCTACAGCGGCTGTTTTTGGCTTTTGCTGTTTTTATCTACAGCCAGTAAACCCCCCAGCATGTTATCCTATGTATCCATGCACACATAGACTGTAATCAACGTTTTTTGGCTGGAAAAAAACCCCCAGAACTAGTGGGTTTCTAGAGGAGTTTTTTAGCTGTAAAAACACTCTAATGCTGAAAAACGCGGTAAAACGCTGCAGATTGGCGTTTTTGAACTTTTTTTGGCCCAAAAAATAGGTAAAAAACCAACTAAAAACTGCAAATGCGGAAAAACACAGAGAAATGCCAATGCAAAAAGATTAAAAAAAGCTGAAAAACATTTTTATCGTGACTTTACACAGCTAACATTACCAGTGTTATCAAAACGTCCCGTGTGCATGAGGAGTTGTATACATACTGTACACTAACATGCAGGGGAATTTAGAGGCAAAAAAAAGAATACCACCGGACGGCCCTAATCGCAGCATTAAAGATGTCCACTGTGCACGAGGCTTAAATAAACTTTGAAAAATAGAAACCTCTTTTTTTATGTGAGCTCTCCATGAATTACTGCAGAGGGGTCACCTCCTCACACCCTGGATCAGGAATTTTCATTATTGGAAGATTGGCTCCAGAATCTTTCGGGACAGCGTCTTCTGGCCCAGGACAGGGTGACTGTGCAAAAGAAGGGTTTACTTAGTCCTCGTAGTTAGTTAAGTGTTAAGGTCAGCGGTTAGGAGGATCTGCAGTGCATTGCTTTTCAGAGAGCACTTGACAGAGGCGGTGAGGAGGCAATATGTCACCTTCTCACCACTTGTTTTAATCCTGAAAATGTAAAAGCACAGCATGTGGTTGAAGAGCGGTTGCAGCATGGCCCCATTCACTTGGTAGTGGTACTGCAACAGAAGATTTAATTTGTGATGCTGTGACGTCATCATGTACAATTGTGTTCAAAATAATAGCAGTCAGACATCACTAACCTGATCAATCACTGCTTTTGGTAGAAATGATATTTATACATGGCAAATAATTTACTAGCAGGTGTAGTAGAGTAATAGAAATCCAACAGACCCAACAGTCATGACATGCATGCTGCTGATTCTGTGTAATTGAATCACTAATTGAAAGGGGCATGTTCAAAATAATAGCAGTGTGGAGTTCTATTAGTGAGGTCATTCATTCTTTGAAAAACAGGTGGCAATTATTGCCCTTATTTAAGGAAAGAAGGCAGCAAATGTTGTACATGCTGGTTACAGTGCATTTCTCTCTGAAATTCTGAGGAAAATGGGTCGTTCCAGACATTGTTCAGAAGAACAGCGTACCTTGATTAAAAAGTTGATTGGAGAGGGGAAAACATATAAAGAAGTGCAGAAAATGATAGGCTGCTCAGCTAAAATGATCGCAAATGCTTTAACCACATGCCGCCCAGCCACTGTATAAATACGGCGGCAGGGCGGCACGGCTGGGCAAAACCACGTTTTAAAATGTGTGTTTGCAAAACAGGTAGGGGGCGTGCACAAGGTGCGACGATCACGGCCGCGGATGTCAGTTGTCGGGTCACAGCTGGTCGTTACCGGCTATGTCCCGGCGATTAGCGGCAATCACTGACAGAGAGCACAGCAGCAGTAGCTCTGCTCTCTGTCAGTTCCCTGTCAGCTCCAGGACACGCTGAGCAGGAGAGAAGTTTATCTCTTATGATCAGCTGTCCCCCTGCCCCATAGTAAAACACTCCCCTCATGCAGTTAACCCTTTCAGTGAATAAAAAAAGTAAACCTCTTCCTCCCCAGTGCCATTAGTACAGTGTCAGTAGTTTTTTTTGCACTGATCACTGTATTGGTGTCACTGGGAATGTCAGTGACCCCAAGTCAGTTCCCCCCCAGTGTCAGAATGTCCGTTGCAGTCCCACAGTCCCGCCATAAGTCGCTGATCGCCGCCACAAGTCACTGACTGCCGCCATTAATAGTATAAAAAAAATTACAAATCCCAGTATCTTTCCCGCCATTTGTAAACACTATAACTTTCACATAAACCAATTAATTTACACTTATTGGGTTTTTTTTTAGCAAAGACACGTCGCAGAATGCATTTTGGCTGAAATGTATGACGAATATTGATTTTTAATTTTTTTTTACTGGACATGTTTTATAGCAAAAAGTCCAAAATATTGTTTTTTTTTCTCAAAATTGTCAGCATTTTTTTTTTTATAGCGCAAAAAATAAAAAATGCACGGGCGATCAAATACCACCGAAAGAAAGCTCTATTTGTGTGAAAAAAAGGACATAAATTTGATTTATGTACCGTATTGCATGACCGCACAATTGGCCGCTAAACTAGCGCAGCGCTGTATAGCAAAAAAATGGCGTAAATTGCAGTATCTATACCATAGTTTGTAGACGCTATAACTTTCACACAAAGCAATCAATATACACTTATTGGGATTTTTTTTTACCAAAAACATGGAGCAGAATACATTTTGGCCTAAATTTATAATCAACTTTGAGTTTACTATATATTTTTTATAGCTGAAAGTAAAAAATATCGTTTTTCTTCAAAATTTTTGGGTTTTTTTTGTTCATAGCGTGAAAAATAAAAAGCGCACAGGTGATTAAATACCACCGAAAGAAAGCTCCATTTGTGTGAAAAAAAGGACGTAAATTTTGTTTGGGTGCAGCATTGCATGACCGCGCAATTATCAGTTGAATTAGTGCAGCGCTGAGTAGCAGAAAGAGGCCTGGTCATTAAGGGGGGTAAATCCTCAGGAGGGCAAGTGGTTAAAATGGCAACCAAAACCTGAAAGACGTGGAAGAAAGCGAAAAACTACCATTCGAATGGATAGAAGAATAGCCAAAATGGCAAGGACTCAGCCAACAATCAGCTCCAGGAAGATCCAAGAAGGTGTAAAGTTACCTGTGAGTACTGTTACAATTAGAAGACGCCTATGTGAAGCCAAGCTATCTGCAAGAAGCCCCCGCAAAGTCCCACTGTTGAAAAAAAAGACATGTGCTGAAGAGGTTACGATTTGCCAAAGAGCACATTGACTGGCCTAAAGAGAAATGGCACAACATTTTGTGGACTGATGAAAGTAAGATTGTTCTTTTTGGGTCTAGTGGCCGGAGACAGTTTGTCAGACGACCCCCAAACACTGAATTCAAGCCACAGTACACTGTGCAGACAGTGAAGCATGGTTGTGCAGGCATCATGATATGGGGATGTTTCTCATACTACGGTGTTGGGCCTATTTATCGCATATCAGGGATCATGGATCAGTTTGAATACATCAGAATACTTGAAGAGGTCATACTGCCTTATGCTGAAGAGGAAATGCCCTTGAAATGGGTGTTCCAACAAGACAACGACCCCAAACACACCAGTAAACATGCAACATCTTGGTTCCAGACCAACAAGATTGACGTTATGGAGTGGCCAGGCCAATCCCCGGATCTTAGTCCAATAGAAAACTTGTGTGGCTTGAATTCAGTGTTTGGGGGTTGTCTGACAAACTGTCTCCGGCCACTAGACCCAAAAAGAACAATCTTACTTTCATCAGTCCACAAAATGTTGCGCCATTTCTCTTTAGGCCAGTCAATGTGCTCTTTGGCAAATTGTAACCTCTTCAGCACGTCTTTTCTTCAACAGTGGGACTTTGCGGGGGCTTCTTGCAGATAGCTTGGCTTCACATAGGCATCTTCTAATTGTAACAGTACTCACAGGTAACTTTACACCTTCTTTGATCTTCCTGGAGCTGATTGTTGGCTGAGTCCTTGCCATTTTGGCTATTCTTCTATCCATTCAAATGGTAGTTTTTCGCTTTCTTCCACGTCTTGTTTTGGTTGCCATTTTAAAGCATTTGCGATCATTTTAGCTGAGCAGCCTATCATTTTCTGCATTTCTTTATATGTTTTCCCCTCTCCAATCAACTTTTTAATCAAGGTACGCTGTTCTTCTGAACAATGTCTGGAACAACCCATTTTCCTCAGAATTTCAGAGAGAAATGCACTGTAACCAGCATGTACAACATTTGCTGCCTTCCTTCCTTAAATAAGGGCAATAATTGCCACCTGTTTTTCAAAGAATGAATGACCTCACTAATAGAACTCCACACTGCTATTATTTTGAACATGCCCCTTTCAATTAGTGATTCAATTACACAGAATCAGCAGCATGCATGTCATAACTGTTGGATCTGTTGGATTTCTATTACTCTACTACACCTGCTAGTAAATTATTTGCCATGTAGAAATATCATTTCTACCAAAAACAGTGATTGATCAGGTTAGTGACGTCTGACTGCTATTATTTTGAACACAACTGTACATCATGTCACAGCATAATGTACATACATGATGATGTCACCATGTACTGTACATCATGACATCATCACGTGTTCAGACCACACAGAGCAGTCGAGCTGCCATCTTAGTGGCATATAACAGTGTCCTCAAGTTATGAGCCTCTGGTGTAGTGAAACCAGTCAGGCAATTTATGTGACCACACCAGCCCTCTTCCTGTTCATCAGCATGTGTGGACCTTTACAATGGACTGAGAAGTATACTCACTCTATCTTGGAGATTGCTGAGTGGTCCTCTTAATGGACTGAATCATGCTGATTGTTTTTCCATTCTGAATCCTATATGCGGTTTGACTCATTCTCGGCACACATCATGGATTGTCTCATTTGTGCATGGTTTTGGAGGAAGGCTTGATACATTTCCGGGATAAGTGGCTTGTCGTCCCCCCCCCCCCCAAACACAGCCTATGTATGGTTGATTCAGGAGTTGTCATCTTGTATGTCACAGTGTGGTACAAGTTTAAGCTCTTCTACAGCCATTGCCTCCATGGGCATCTACATGCATGGATCCAGGTGGAGCTATCGTTTCCTGTTTTGGCAGAAGCTCTGGTGCACATATGCACTTATATAAAGCGTTTAATATGTGGAAGATGATGGAATTTGCATGAAATTTGTTCCTGGAAGTGTAGAAATTACATGTTAGTCTGCTATCTGGCATGAACTACACAAGTGCTACTCAGCAAGCAAGAGTGCCATTGATTTATTCACATAATATACTCAGCATTCAGTACAGACCTCAGAGTTATTGGAGACTTTGCTTGATCTATCTAAGGTCCACTATAAGCTGAATTTACAACCAAAAACCCTTCTTAAAATGGAATTGGAGTTTAGTCTGGAATTTTATTGGCAAATGACATGAAGGTAACAGGGAGCAGATTTTAATTTTAGCAAAGACTTTGAACGGTTTGTGGTTCCATTGGCAATTTCATTTTTTCAATAAAGATTTTACTTTATTTAAATTTTTGTGGGATTGCTATTGGATATAGGATATACAGTCACCGGCCACTTTATTAGGTACACCTTGCTAGTACCGGGTTGGATCCCTTTTGCCTTCAGAACTACCTTAATTCTACATGGCATTGATTCCACAAGGTGTTGGAAACATTCCTCAGAGATTTTGGTCCATATTGACATGATAGCATCACGCAGTTGCTGATTTGTCAGCTGCAGATCCATGATGCCAATCTCTCGCTCCACCACATCCCAAAGGTGCTCTATTGGATTGAGATCCGATGACTGTCGAGGCCATTGGAGTACAGTGAACTCATTGTCATATTCAAGAAACGTTGGAGATGATTTGCGTTTTGTGACACGGTGCATTATCCTACTGAAAACAGTCATCAGAAGATGGGTACATTGTAGTCATAAAGATGGCCATGGTCAGCATTAATACTCAGGTAGCCGTGACATTTAAATGATGTTCAATTGGTGCTAAGGGGCCCAAAGCGTGCCAAGAAAATATCCCCCATACCATTACACCACCACCATGAACCATTGATACAAGGCAGGATGGATCCATGCTTTCATGCGGTTTACACCAAATTCTGACCCTACCATCTAAATGTCGCAGCTGAAATTGAGACTCATCAGACCAGGCAATGTTTTTCCAATCTTCTATTGTCCAATTTTGATGAGCCTGTGCGAATTCTAGCCTCTGTTTCCTGTTCTTAGCTAACAGGAATGGCACCCAGTGTGGTCTTCTGCTGCTGTAGCCCATCTGCTTCAAGGTTCAATATATTGTGCATTCAGAGATTGTATTCTGCATACCTTAGTAGTAACAAGTGGTTATTTGAGTTAGGGCTCATGACTAATTTCTAACTCTTTCCAAGTGTTTGGGATCCTTTTTAAACGCTCCTCAAATGCCCTATATGCATTTTTGAGGCATTTGCCAAGTGTTAAACCCGCACCACAAACGCTTACAATGAAGTTTAATGGTATTAACATTCTGCAAATGCCTGCCAGGCATTTGAGTGTCACCATAGACTTGAATGGGAGGCTTCAACTCCTCCTGACTGGACATGAGGAGTCAATTTTGCCACGACGTGATGCTAAGGCTTCAGTGTGAACAGCACTGTGTGCTGCCCTGTGTAGAATTTTCATAGGTGTTTGAGGAGCGTGAAAAACACTTCCCAAATGCCTAACGCCTGCTAACAAAGCTAGTGTGAACTTAGCCTTACTATTGCCTTCCTGTTATCTCAAACCAGTCTGCCCATTCTCATCTGACATCAAGGCATTTTTGTCCACACAACTGCTACTCACTAGATATTTTCTCTTTTTCTGTCCATTCTCTGTAAACCCTAAAGATGCTGGTGTGTGAAAATCCCAGATCAGCAGTTTTTGAAATACTCAGACAAGCCCGTCTGGCACCAACAACCATGCCATGTTCAAAGTCACATAAATCCCCTTTCTTCCCCATTCTGATGCTTGGTTGAACTTCAGCAAGTCGTCTTCCCCATGTCTAGATGCCTAAATGTGTTGAGTTTCTGCCATGTGATTGGTTGATTAGCAATTTGTGCAATTGAACAGGTGTACCTAATAAAGTGGTCAGGGAGTGTACTTGGTCTATTTTTTGCTAAAAATAAATCCTTGGGGAATTAAAACAGGTTTTTAGGTTTTGGGTTTCATAATTAGATTTATTGTTGCTGTGGCCACAAAGCAAGGCTTTGTAGCTGTGTCATGTATACAGCCTTGAGCAGCTGCATCTCATTTTTTAATTGGGGGGGCACAGCTTATCCTCCTGCTTTTAATATTCTTCTGGTCGCACATTTGAATCAGCCCTAAAAGTCAGATGAACTGCAAAGTAATGAGGAATCTAACACTTCCGAGAATGTTTGGTCCAACTTTCTGATCTCACACTTTCCCACACCTGTTATGTACATTGCTCTTGGGTGTGCTCCGAAGCTTTGCATTGGGGCTGAAAAGCAAGCTGTAAACCAAACCCCTTTATGTGGCTTTGACCAAATCACAACCCGATTTACCCTTTATTTTTTTTACACATAACCCTAAGGCCTTGTGCATGTCAGCTGTGTTGGACAGTATTGGAATGTTGCCCAACACAGTGGCAACAAAAATGCAAGTCAACTTGTTTTATGTTCTATATGGCTTCAATGCAATCCAGCGCAGCATATTGGTGTGCGCTGAAAAGGAAAAAAAAGGACATTTTGCATTTTTGTGGCAATCGTTTTTACGCCTTCTTATTGATTGCTACATGCTGGATCACATATTAGTTACATACAACTGAGCAAAGAAGAAAAATAAAGCAAGCACTGTGATGTTTTTAACAACAAACACCAGTGTGCGGGAGTCTTGCACATCTAAATGTGTGCCTGCTGGTGTACATGAGCCCTCAGTTAACAAGTAAACTACACTGTTCAAAAAAATGAAAGGAACACTTATTAATCAGAGTGTAGCATCAAGTCAATTAAACTCCTGGGATATTGATCTGGTCAGGAAAGTAGCAGAGTGGGTTGTTAATCAGTTTCAGCTGCTTTGGTGTTAATGAAATTAACAACAGGTGCACTAGATGGCCAACAATGAGACAACCCCCAAAACAGGAATGATTTTACAAGTGGAGGCCACTGACATTTAATTCCCTACTCATCTTTTCTGACTGTTTTTCACTAGTTTTGCATTTGGCTAGGGTCAGTGTCACTACTGATAACATGAGGAGATACCTGGACCCTACGGAGGTTGCACAGGCAGTCCAACTCCTCCAGGATGGCATATCAATACATGCTTGAGTGTTTCCCAGCACAGACTCAAGAGCATGGAGGAGATTCCAGGAGACAGGCAGTTACTCTGGGAGAGCTGGACAGGGCCATAGAAGGTCCTTAACCCATCAGCAGGACCGGTATCCTTTGTGCGAGGAGGAACAGGAGGAGCCTACAAAATGACCTCCAGCAGGCCAGTGGTGTGAATGTCTCTGACCAAACAATCAGAAACAGACTTCATGAGGGTGGCCTGAGGGCTTAACATCCTCTAGTGGGCCCTGTGCTCACTGCCAGCACCATAGAGCTCGATTGGCATTTGCCATTGAACACCAGAATTGGCAGGTCCACCACTGGTGCCCTGTGCTTTTCACAGATGAGAGCAGGTTCACCCTGAGCACGAGACAGATGTGAAAGGGTCTGGAGAAGCCATGGAGAATGTTATGCTGGCTGTAACATCGTTCAGCATGACTGTTTTAGTGGTGGGTCAGTGATAGTCCATATCCATGGAGGGACGAACAGACCTCTACAGGGTAGACAATGGCACTCTGACTGCCATTAGGTATTGGGATAAAACCCTTGCACCCATTGTCATATCCTACACTGGTGCAGTGGGTCCTGGGTTCCTCCTTGTGCACGACAATGCCCAGCCTTCTGTGGCGAGAGTATGCAGGCAGTTCCTGGAGGATGAAGGAATTGATATAATTGAAAGGCCCCCACACTCGCCTGACCTAAATCCAATAGAACACCTCTGGGATATCATGTTTCAGTCCATCTGATGCCGCCAGATTGCACTTCAGACTATCCAGGAGCTCAGTGATGCCTTGGTCCAGATCTGGGAGGAAATACCCCAGGACACCATCCGTTGTCTCATTAGGAGCATGCCCCGACGTTGTCAGGCACACATACAAGCACGTGGGGGCATACAAACTACTGAGTACCATTTTGAGTTGCTGCAATGAAATTTCAGCAAAATGGACTACCCTGCTGAATAATTTTGATGGAATTGAAAATGATCAACCTACAGGGGACTGAATTCAAAGAGACCCCGAAAATCAAAGGATGGGGCATCCTTATGTTCCTAACACATTACCCAATCCATATCAGTATAGATATCCAGCATGAGATTTTTTTTTTTCCCCATTGAGATCTGATGTGTCTTCAAAGTGTTCCTTTAATATTTTTGAGCAGTTTATGTGTAAAACTGTGGAAACAGCTTGTTTTGGGAACATATTAGGGGGGCACCTTGTTATTTAGTGTTCCTTAAATTTTTTTTTTGAGCAGTATATATAATCTCAGTGGTCTTGTACACTTCTTAAAACTGTTACAAAATGTCAATATACATCAAACCTACAGCACTGGTATAGCTGTTAAAATGTATCAAACCCCCATTCAGCACACAAGCCACAATGCAGTATGTAAAAGAGCCACTAGATGGCAGCATGTTAGACAACAGTCTTTATTTATTTATTTTTCTTAAGACACACTATACAGAGGCTGTCATTGGTGGCTTCTCCCAAAATATGTCAAATACCTGTCTATTAAATGGCTTCAGTCATTCCTATCTCTGACCTGAAACAGGTATGCAAAACGGAGTCCTGACTTCTCAGGCTGCATGTTTGTTCCAGGTGAGAAACTCACGACTGTTGGGCAACAAGCATTTTTTATAAGCAAGTTAACAATGGCAGTTTGTCAGCACGGTCATTGCAAACTATGATTTTTATTTGTGCTCTTGCTGACAGGTAATGTACTAAATAACCCAGAAAACGTTGCTCCTTCATCAGGTTTTCCATTTTATGTTTTTTCACCTTGACTGGAGCACCAAGCATCTAATGGTGTAAAAATCAACTCAAGAGGAGCAAAGCATTAGAGAACACAGGTAGATCCACCATGATAGGAACATCGCAGGACAATCCTATGTGGACGATTATGCAGGTAGCTTGCTTGGAGGAAAAAAAAAAAAGAAAAAAGGAAAGGCAGGCCCATTTTCCTAATGTATTGCACTCTCTGGAGGAGGCTGAGCGGACACCTAAGCAAGGGAAAGGGATGCAAGAAGTCTCATGTCTGACTTAGGTGCAGCACAGGCAGGGCCTTGATGTACAGGTAACAAGGAAGATGCACTTCTTGTCCCAGAAATGTTAAGGACATGGGAATAAATGTGGGTGGATGTTGGCCCTTAGAAAATGGGTGGGTACATCCATAAGTTGACCAAAGCGTCCGGGAACATGGTGGTGCACATCCAACACAGAATGCAGCAATTCTGAGATTACTTTAGGATCTTCACAACATTGGGCAGGACAGAGCTCCAGATGTACACGTCCAGAGGCAGCAATGTATTAGGTCCTTGGAGTAAGACATCTCAGCTCTCGAGGTTAATGTACTTTCCTCTGCTATGGCCAAGGGGAAAAGCCAGGGCTTTGATGGTCTTACTAAGGATTCTTTATAGATAAAATAAGCACACATAGGGTCCATGAGTAGAATTCTGTTCCAGCACTTTTTTCACATTCTGAGAGGTCCAGGTAGAGACCCAGAATTAATGGCAGTTTGAACTCCTTTGTTTACAGGACCAGAAACTCCAGTTTGTCACTCGCATGCAAAACAATGTTAACTGAAATCCAAGAGAGACCCCTATTTCTTAAGAATGAGAGCGGGACCTAGGAGTCACACCTTCGGATAATCAAACTAAAATGACGAGACTGGTTTATGTCTTCTCTGTTAATCCCAGAGTCGTAGGATAGGTTATATGCTAGATGGTAAAGAGTAGACCAGCATGTATACCAATTCGCCTTCTAAATGTTGGAGAGGATGTGCCGCTGAGGGCACTTCTCCCCATCTCTGGTTTTCTGGGTGAAGGTCTGGCACGGTATGTCTCAAAAGTTAGTTCTCACAGTCCCAGATTGAGCCACTGTACTGCTTTCATGTGACTCTTGTGTCCATTAAAAAAATTAAGCAGACAAACACCCCTATTCCCCTTAGCCTCATAGCCTATCGGTGGAAAACTACCCAGGGCCCCTCTCAAAGAAAAATTCCAGATATGGACATGTTTACATAGTTACCAGCTTGGAGCCCTCTTGATCCAGCACTGTGCCCATCTGCAGCAGCACTGCTCCTTCTTCCTGTATTCTCAGGAGGCTTTCACAACAGTGGGAGCCATTGGCTTCTGTTGCTGTCAGTCAAATCCTGTGAGGAGGGAGCAGGGGTGTGGCCAAGCTGTGTTGTGTGTCTATAGACACACACAGCCCTGTTTGGAAGCACAATCGCAGGAGTGCCAACAAAGCTGCTAGCTTGCTATAAGGATACTTAGAGAAGAGGAGATAGCACCGGTGGGAGACTTTAGAAGAGAAGGTAAGGAAATGCTTTGTGCAATACCATTGCACAGAGCAGGTAAGTAGAACATGTTTAATATTTTAAGAAAAAAAATGTATCCTTTACGTACGTCTTTGCCGTGTAGGCACACTTCCCATGCTGTCTTTTTAAAGACCTCTGTTGATTCTGAGGCAAATCAGTCCTCATACTGAGATAGGGAGAGTGGGCAAATGTTATCTAGTTTACCATAGGAAAACTAGGCAGGGATGACAACACTGCTTGGAATTTAATTGCAGCACAGGCAGTGTTGCCTGCTTAAAAAGCTGACTAGATTTCTGGCAGAACAGATAATTCTCTGTATTTGTAAAGGGATAAAGCAAAAACAAAACGCATGCAGAAAAAATTTCACGTATTGCAGTAGTGTACAATTGTTATTTTACCCTAGAGATCTTTGTCTGTGGACTTAAATTTTCCTCCTTCTGGAGTGCTTTTCTCTATACATTCCCATTGGGGAATCCAAAAGAGAATCCGTGACTTATTTAAAAAAAATAAACAAATAAAAAGTGGAGTTCAGTGTTAACAAATGCAGCTTTGTCAGGCAAGGCGTTGTGTAATAAAGCAGCATAAAATGCCCAAGTTTAAACCATGGCCTTTATTGATGCTCTTTCAATGAGCGCTGTTTACATACACACATCTTCGTTGTTTAAGAAAGACAGAAAAAAGTGCATATTACAGGAGTACTTTCTGGATAACCCCCCTGGCAGCGGAGAGGTTATATTATCTGTGCTGGAAAGAAACTCACAAATTCACAATGCAGCAAAATGAGTGAAAAAAAACAAAAAAACAGTTCTTCAGTAAATTCAACCCATTGCTAGAATTCAGCTTAAATTATTAGCTCTTGTGAACAGTTTCCTCGTGTACAAGCCAGAGTTGTTTCTGTTCTCTGTACAATTCAGCCAAAAACTAGTTTCAGGGGCAAAACTACAGGTCATTTTTAGTTGGGTAAGCAAAAACTACCCACAGTTGCACACGGAAAAGATCAACTGTGGCTCTATGCACTCTATGCAGTGAGCTACAAGACACGTGTGACCACAATCAAAGCAGGGCAACGTTTCCATTCGGATGGAACAAGGCGAGATGGACACAGTGTGTGTTAGGGTGATGTTCCAGTTGAGCCACTTTGCTGTCAGGACCTACCATGGTAATGAGTAAATAAGCAGCCTTGGCCTGAATATTCCATACTTAGGCCACAAAGAAGAGATAACCTGCATGTGTACTGAGCTGCACAGCACACTCAGACCAAGTGCATGGGGTGCCACAACATCTGCCAAGCAACCCTTTATAAAATGAAAAAAACAAATAAAAACATTGCACTGCAAATCTGCCCCACACATATGTGAACCCATGCTCAAACTTTTTTTTTCAAAGAGTCTGGTTCGATTTTTTCAGCGGTTCAGGTGTGATTCCAGTGAGAATTGTTAAGTGTATGACATTGGAAATCGCACCTGAAACGGACTGAAAACGGCACAGGACTCTTCTACAAAAATCGCACTGTGGTCAGCCCGCGTATATGTGAGCAGGCTCCACAGTAAACCCTTTTGATTCACATGGCATACGATTCGGAGCGTTTCAAACACATTCGAATTCACATATATGTGAACTGGGACTTAATCATATATCAGCTATTTAAATTAAGGCAACGACCTCAGCACACGGCTGTATGAAGTTTTTAGCTGAGGGCTTGTTCACCCATACTGCACAGCAGTAACACGTGCGGAACTGTGCACTGTACCACCATTCATTTACTATGAACAGACAGCCAATACACATACACCATGCATTTGCGTTACGGCGCACACAGCAGATGTGAGATGCTGTTTGTGGCGATTAAAAACAAAACATAAACCAATCTGCTAGAGTGATTTTCCTGTATTGAGGCCCATTCAAAGGAAATAGACTGTCATAACACAGTGTACCTCAACACACAAAACAGCATGTTACAACACATGCATTATACTAATAGTGTACTAGACGTAATGGCCCCCTGAATGTTCAGTGTCACCCTCTGTAGTGAATTCTCCATATTTACTTACAAGCCACTAAACAATGCAAGTGGCAAACACTTAAGCTGGGTATACACATACTGAAATTTGGCTGGCTCACCAGGAACCTGCTAAATTGTGGCCCTTGTGTACCCCTCTCTGTCCAACAGAAGATGGGTGTTAGACCAACTTCTGTCAAACAGTCCTACTGGAAAAACAGCATTTGATCAGCCCCCTGCAACCAATGGCTCATAGCGCTGATCTGTGTATTCTGACGCAATACAGGGAGAGAGATCCCTACATTCACATCACTTGTGTGGATTTAGGATTTGTGAGTTTTTACTTTGTTCAACCCACTGGTTGAATAAAAAAACTCAACATATATACCCTGCTTTTATTTTCCTCCAGTGGAATCCTGATCAGGATAATTGAGGAATTCACTATAGCTAGTAACAAAAGAAAGCTCAGTGGAAAAGCCAAGACTTAATTGTCACCATTACTCGACGAGGAGTCCCCTCATGGAGTTCTAGACTACTAATGATCCCCACCCAACTTCACCCATAGTGGATACATTTGCCTTGGGGTAGTGCTCTGCTGCTTGCATGATTAATCACATTACTGCGCAACGAAGAATTGCTGCCAGTGTCTTGTGACCAACCACACAATTTATACCAAGAGGCAATGAATGTTATATCCTGCAGAAAAAACTGCAAATTGTGCAACAGTTTGCAATGATCTGTAAAAGCTTTTTAGCAAGCCACATTTCATTGTTACTTATTACAAAGCTTTTGGTTGGGCACGTGGAAGCCTTAGAAACCTCAACACAAGGATCTAAAACTTGCTTTTGTGGAAACACCCTGTTTTGTAGCTCATTCCATAGAATCCCAATGTCACTGTGTTTGGTGGTCACAAACAATCCTTGGTCACATGGGTAGAAAAACTAAAATTCCCTTGCGGTTTAGTCCCAAGACTGATGAAACAGATAAAAAGTAGAAAAGAAGAAACAAAAAAGTACTCATCTTTGATGTGATGCCAAATGCATTTACATTGATCATAAATCTAAAATGTATGTATTTAGCTGGCTCCCCCAATATATGACCTATTCAGGTATCTCAAGGAGGAATTTGAGAAACACTGGTCTAAAGAGAGAATCTACATTATTCTACAGTATATTAAACACAGAAGAAAAGGGGTTAAAAACCCTTTTAATGTACAAATATGAATAAAAAATTGATTAAAAAAATCACTTTTGTACATAATGTATATGCAAAAACTCTTTAAATACAGGCATCAGGAAAATCTATTTACAATATGTCTTAGTCTATGGAATGACCCACAGTCTCTTACTGTAATGCTGAATCTCAACAACTGGAGATAATCCTTTCCTCAATAGTTAGAGAAAAAATATAATTCGGCAGTATATTAAACCGAGGAAAAAAAAAATGAGCTACATAATGCATTAAAAAATAGAAGATAAAATGGAGAAAACTGCCAAATGACAAAAAAAAAAAAAAAACTAACATTTTTTACAATGTTGTAGAGCTGAGCAGAGAAGATTGTGTTTAAGAGCTACGTTTGTATTGGAAAAGAGAACTAAGCTAGACCCTTCTCTTATTTTTTTTTAATTTTATTAATATTTTAAAAAATACATAAAAATACAACATCCAATGTCTGAATAAATATATTTAACAAGTTGCAAGATAATACCTTATTTTACACAAAAAAAATTTCAGCTTTAGAAATCTTGTTAAATAAGTTCGCTGTTGTCATATATTTTCTTTTTGTCTTTTTTGTAACAAAATAAAAACTCTGAAATTACATAGAAAAAGACAAAATATATTTGCAAAGGGATAATATAGTTCACTGAAAACCTATTCACAATTCCACTGTAAACATTAATAAACATTTAAAATAGTTGCATAATTCTGTGCTCTAAATTCTTGTAAAAAAAGTGGAAGACTATTTTTTTAAATGTAGTTTTCAGTCCACTACATTCCCTTTCACAATTTATTTTGTCTTGAGTACAGCTTTAAAACTGGGCACTCTGCTGAACACATTGAACTTTGGCAGTTTTTCTATATATTGCAAGTGCTTTCAAAAACAAACACTAGGACATCCCAGCAGCTGTTAAAAAAAAAAAGTGCAGCCACTGTTGTAATTTATTGACTTTTTCTTCTTTTTAAAGAGCACGGTCATTGGTTTTATGCACTTGCATGTTTTCTTGTACCGGGCCAGAGAAGGAGATATTATATAGGGGCTCCTGAATTTTTTATTCAGACATTTGTCAAGAAGCCATTGTGGCATACCGAATGCTAGTCTCCTATTCCTAATTAAATATTTGATTTAATAAGAATAAAAAAAAAATGAAATGGAAGAAAAAAAATGCAATCCAGCAGAGGAAATTTGGAAAGAAAAATTCTTGGCAATGTCAGACCAGATGAGTGCTTTGCGTGGTGGGATTAAAGGGGAGAGGGGATAAGTGTCCATGGCAGCGATTGCTGAGAGAGGAAGGTGAGGTCGTATATCACCTGCACTCTAAAGCAAGCGTGTTTTGTGGGGGAGAAGACGAGGAAGGGCTCATTCCGGTTTCTGAAGATGCTGAAGACATTGATGCTCCTGTGTTGGAAACTGTAAAGAGAAAAAACACAGTTGCTTAGGTTTCCACTAAAATACACAGAAACAAATTTTAAACTTTGTGTGAACTTATATGAAAAATGGCTTTGGAAAAAAACTATGTAAAAATACCATACAACTTGATTTGCTTTTTCATGCCTAGATTATTGCAACAGATTGTCTTAGTTTCCTTTGTCATTAAATGTATTTGTTACCAACATGACAGAGTGGAGAATTTACTGGAGCAGCAAGAATCCAGAGCAGCTGGGCATGGCAACCATACAGCTTCTACCTTTCATTTTCAAAGCGTAGTTTACATGAGCTCTGCCCTCTGAAGTGTAATCACTTTTCAGTGGGCATTTGACAGGCAGTAAGGTGGTGCTGTGATGCTTCCTCAGCACCTGTGTTGACCCCTAGAATCCCACATGCAGTACACATGGTTGCAGCCTGGCCACATTGGAGAAGAGGAGATAAAGGGGGGATATGATCAATCAACATGTGTAAATACATCAGTGGTTCATATAGGGAACTCGGTGTAGAGCAGGGGCGGACTGACCATTCGGGCACTGCCTTGGGCCCGGGGTCAGTAGGGGGCCCCATGAAATGACCCTGGTACCTTTCATGGGTGTGCTTTGAGTGTGGGCAAGGACACAGGGGCCCCATGATCCCCTATTGCCCGGGGGCCCCATAAGTTGTCAGTCTGCCCCTGGTGTACAGCTATTCAACCTGAGGTCATCACAGAGGACACGGGGGCACTCTTTACATCTGGAGGAAAAGAAATGTAATCTCCAAACACGGAAAGGTTTCTTCATAGTGAGAGCTGTGAAAATGTGTAATAGACTCCCTCAAGAGTTGGTTCTGGCCAGCTCAGTGGATTGCTTTAAAAAAGTCCTGGATTCTTTCTTAGATACACAGAATATACCTGGATACTAACATTTATAGGTAATGTTGATCCAGGGAATATCAGATTGCCTCTCGGGGGATCAGGAAGGATTTTTTTTCCCCTGCAGGAGCAAATTGAATCATGCTTTGCTGGGATTTTTGCCTTCCTCTGGATCAACTGTGAGTATAGGATTATAACTTTCTTTTTAATAGTTGAACTGGATGGACTTTTGTCTTTTTTCAGCCAACCTAACTATGTAACATTCATATGAACAAGTTGTGTTTGGTGAGTTGTATTGCCCACTACACACTACAGGTTCTACATTGTCTTCTCAAGTTTTGGTAAATTCCCTGCACAATGAAAACTGCAGAAGAAATTGGTATTATCTACAGACAAATCTTCAATATTTTACTCTAGTCAAATTAATAAATGTGGCAATATTTTTGTACTAGTAAAGGTGTATCCGTTTATTAAAGACCTTTGTTACGAGGATCGCAGTGATAGGTATGCCTTCTGTCCATTGATATGACAAAATAGTAATAACTTGGATTATAAAATTTAAAACGGAGTACAGCATTTTGATGGAGCTGTATGGAGTATGCAATGTACTGCACATTATATAAACATGGGTCCTTGTCTTAAAATGGCTGTATCCACTAAAGTGACTGGCCTCAGGTGATGCACAAAGATTACCAAATCCTCCTACATAAGTTGTACCTGATTTTCTGCAGCCCTTTCCCCTCTACAACTGTTCAAAACACACAGATCAAAGGCTACGTCTCAGCTCCAGGTGGCAGGGGATGGGGATCTGATGTCACACACTGCACAGCTAGAGGGGCTGATTGTAATCAAAGACCGGAGTAGAGGGAACAGAACCCCCCCCCCCCCCCTAAAGATCTCCTAACAAATCATGCAGAACTGAGGCAGTCAATCACCTTCTCTGTGCTGGAAGGGATCATGAGTGCTCTCTCCAGGATTCTGTGGTGTCAACAAGAACTGTCAGAAGGGACTTGTACAGATAGCAGAAGGAAGAGAGAGCAGGCAGAAATCACACTAAGTGCTTTGGACTGAAGTACACATTATAGAAGGATATGTTTTGTTCATGTTTAAAAGTTGTTCAGAGCAACTTTTAAACTTTTCACAAACATCAAAACTTTTTGCTGTATTAAATGTGGATGCTCTGTTAGATCTCGATGTCTCCCCTGCCCTTCAAAGCAGCTGATCAAACACAGATCATGCTTGATCAGATGCTTTCCTGGCTGTAACAGTCAGAGAATGAGAGCTCTGAAACAGAAATGACAAAAACCTCCTCACTTCTAGCTTTGTCAAAGAGGAGAGCAGGGAACGGACGTTCCACCATCTTCTCCACGGGAAGCCATCCCCAGCTTCCAGGAGGAGAGCCGCAGCCATGACCCTGATATTAACCAGATGCTGCGACTTCTAAATGTAACTCGATCAGCACATGGTTAAAGAAAAATTATTCTACGTGGGAAGGGTACCAATATTTCCTAGAAACAAAACACTAAGGCCTAAAAAGCCTTCTACATTTTAAAATAAAAAACACTCTCTCTCTATCGATCAATCAATCTAAAGTATACCATTAACAAGAAAAGACAAGGATAAGAAACACCAAAATATCTGCACAAAAAACCTTCATACAGTATGTAATAGATTTACTTAAATTTAACTACAAAACAATAAAAGCACTAAAAGCGGACATGGGCTGAATAGAATGGTGGTGGTGGGGGGGTTAAGGTATCAAAATATTTACCGAGAAAGATTAAATAAAATGAAAATCTCACCTTCGCGGTCTTTCTTTTTTAACCGTTTCCGTCGTCTATCTATTGTGGCTACTTCAGACTTTAAAGACATATAGTATTTTCTGATTTCTTGTAATTTGTCTTGGAGGAAGCCTATCCTCTCTGTGCCAGACATATTCTCTAATTCATCTGTTGGGACAAAAATACAAATATGTTATGGTACATTTGTGGAATATCAGAGCTTATGCTGTAAAATTTCAGGATTAACTGCTCCACAGTGCCTGCAGCTACCAAAGATCAAAGTATAAAATATCCGAAGCATGGCTACAGATTCACTTTAAAGTCCACCCAGCCTAGCAACTTACATGCGTCAATTTGTTCATAAAACAAATGTAAATTCTACACAAATATACCGAAATCCTCTCTTATGCAATTACAATTACTCAACCAATCAATCAGTTTAAACGACATTCCCAGTGAAATACTGCATCACAGAACCTCAACAAAGCAAAGCTTTGCATATACTGTAAGCCCTCACTACAATGTCAAACTGAGCATGAAATAAAGCAGTATATAATAATGGATAGTTAGACACCTCATTACCAGTGGCATGCCAATAAATATGCATTCATAGAGAACCCTATGTCATTGATAATGCACTCCAATACTTTGAGCTTGATGCTACTTGTCTAGATGCCCCGATTTCTTCATGGCGTGATCTTAATCCTTTTACTTATTACTAGGCATTGTCTATAAAAAAGAGTTGAATCCAAATTATAAATCAGCCTGGGATGAGTTGCAGAATAGTCACAATGTAGGTCTAAAAGTGCATCAAAATTGCACAGCAGCAAGTGATTTAAAGAGGTTCTGAAGGCTTTTACATTTATGCATTCTATGCATGAAGATAAATAAAACCTTCAGAGTGCAGCTCCCCCCTCAACACTTACCTGAGCCTGATCTTGATCCAGCGATGTGCATGAGAGTAGAGGCTCTCCCGGGTCTCTGTCTTCTCACTGTCTGAGACACAACACCAGGAGCCATTGACCCCCACTGCTGTCAATCACAACCAGTGCAGAAGGAGTGAGCTCGGGAGACAAAACGCACAAGTGCCCCCAAAGCAAGCAGCAGGTGGGAGGAGCCAGTGGGGGGAACACAAGAAGAGCAGGATCAAAGCTGCTCTGTGCAAAATCACTGCACAGAGCAGGTAAGTATAATATGTTTGTTATTTAAAAATAACACAAACAAAAATAAAACCTTTGTACCTTTGCAATCACTTTAAGGAAACGGATCCCTATTACTCTGAGACTTTTGACATAAATGCATGTTTTTATTAACAGGATTATTTATTTGAGCAGATTCAGGTCATTGTTATAATTCTGAGCATGTTGTATAATTCTTCATGCAACCTGATTAAACTCCATTTGAAGTAGTTACATGTTATGGAATGAACTTTACATTTAATGAGATTATTAAAATCAAAGCGATCAGAGGAGCTTTAAAGGAACCGAGACAAAAACTTGATGGCCACTTTTTTCCGACTTGTTTATGGAACAAACATGTGCCTATCAAGTGTCCAAATTATGTACGTGTTCCAGGTTAGTGGTTCATCAAGAAAATTAGAATGCACAAGGATGACTGCTTGGCAGCATGCTACATTAACCGCTTCCTGACTGCCCTATAGCAGAAATACAGCAACAGGGCGGCATGGGTGCGCAAAATCACGTATGTACACATGATTTTCTATTTCCGGATAGGGGGCGTGCATGCCCTACCTGCGTCAACATTTACAGCCGTCAATCACCGGGTCCCGGCAGGTCATTACCTGCCATCACCTGGCGATTACCAAACATCTCCGACAGGGAGGAGGACTGTTTTGTTTACACTGCTTTGGATGGCTGTGCACAGCAAAGCCATCCAAAGCAGTGTGCTTAAAGTGAAGCACACTGACACAGCCCCCTAAAAAAAAACAATCCCTACACACAGTTAACCCTTTGATCACCCCTCATGTTAACCCCTTCCTGCTCAGTGCCATTAGTACAGTGTCAGTGATTTTTTTGTAGCACTGATCACTGTATTGGTGTCACTAGAGATGTCAGTGACAGCAAGACAGTTTCCCCCAGTGTCAAAATGTCCACCGCAGTCCTGCTGTAAGTCACTGATCGCCACCATTACTAGTAAAAAAAATAAAAAAAAATTCCAGTATCTATACCGCCATTTGTAAACGCTACAACATTCACATAAACCAACTTACATGTATTGGGATTTCTTTTAGCAAAGACATGTAGCAGAATACATTTTCGCCTAAATTTATGACGAAATTTTATTTTTTTTACTGGACAGGTTTAATAGCAAAAAGTCAAAAATATATTTTTTTTTCTCAAAGTTATCGGTATTTTTTTTTTGTTATAGTGCAAAAAATAAAAAATGCACAGGCAATCAAATACCACCAAAAGAAAGCTCAATTCGTGGGAAAACCCCCCCGTAAATTTCATTTGGGTGCAGCGTTGCATGACTGCGCAGCTGTCAGTTAAAGTAAAGCAGCGCCGTAATGCAAAAAATGGCCTCAGGAGGGCAAGTGGTTAAAAGGAAGACCACAAAGTTAGCTCTCATATTACTTTACTGACGAATTGTTTTCATATAAATGATAATCCATTCAGTGTGACCTTCCCTATATACTCACAATATTAAAGGGCCACTTGGAAGAGTAACTCAAATCATGAGTTTTGGGGGAAAGTACATGATGTCAGAAAAATGTTATCATTACACATTTGGATATTTTGCCCTTTCTAGAAAAAACACATATTTCAACAGAATCTCTCTGAACTCCAGAGGTGCTGCTAGCAGGCAGTGAGGTACAGTGGCAGGGATGTTCAATTCCTATCGTCCGACGCCTGGGACATGCAGTTCCGGGTGACAGGCAGTTTTTTTTTTTTTGCCTTTAGCCTTGTAGCGGGCAAGCAGCAAGGCTCACCTGTCAGGTGGAAGCAATCGGCCCGATTGCTTCCACACAGATCACAGTGTCAGCCTCTCCCCCGCGCAATGGTAAAATTATTAAACATTTAAGTCGCTATAAAGCCACTTTTCTTTTTAAAAGCCCCAGACATTACTTAAAGTAGATTAAAATACAGTTTTGGATAAAATTTATGTTTTTTGATTAGGGCAAGTAGATTGTCATGAGGGACAAGTAGATTGTCGTGAGGGACAAGTAGATTGGGACACCGATTTAGTCCCTGGATAAGTAGTTTTTTTTTTTTTTTTTTAATTTCCACACCCCCGTACAGTGGGATATGTAGTCCTTAGAAATTGAAAGTAAACAGCAGAGAAGAAACTGCAAAGCATGCAGGGAATCCAGGAAGTTATGAAAAGAAGCAAATGGTCAGCAAACAGGCATTGCTCACAGCATGAAAGGATCATTTTCAAGTAAGCTTACAGGTGAAACTCGAAAAATTAGAATCTCGTTCAAAAGTTCATTTATTTCAGTAATGCAACTTGAAAGGAGAAACGAATATATGAGATAGACTCATTACATGCAAAGCAAGATAGTTCAAGCCGTGATTTGTCATAATTGTGATGATTATGGCTTACAGCTCATGAAAACCCCAAATCCACAATCTCAGAAAATTAGAATATTGTGAAAGGTGCAATATTCTAGGCTCAAAGTGTCCCACTCTAATCAGCTAATTAAGCCAGTCTGGTTCAGTAGGAATCACAATCATGGGAAAGACTGCTGACCTGACAGTTGTGCAGAAAACCATCATTGACACCCTCCATAAGGTGGGAAAGCCTCAAAAGGTAATTGCAAAAGAAGTTGGATGTTCCCAAAGTGCTGTATCAAAGCACATTAATAGAAAGTTATGTGGAAAGGAAAAGTGTGGAAGAAAAAGGTGCACAAGCTGCGGTCAGCAGCCTGGAGAGGATTGTCAGGAAAAGGCCATTCAAAAGTGTTGGGGACTTTCACAAGGAGTGGACTGAGGCTGGAGTCAGTGCATCAAGAGCCACCACACACAGACGGATCCTGGACATGGGCTTCAAATGTCATATTCCTCTTGTCAAGCCACTCCTGAACAAACAACGTCAGAAGCGCCTTACCTGGGCTAAAGAAAAACAGACCTGGTCTGTTGCTCAGTGGTCCAAAGTCCTCTTTACTGATGAGAGCAACTTTTGCATCTCATTTGGAAACCAAGGACCCAGAGTATGGAGGAAGAATGGAGAGGCACACACTGCAAGATGCTTGAAGTCCAGTGTGAAGTTTCCACAGTCTGTGTTGATTTGGGGAGCCATGTCATCTGCTGGTGTTGGTCCACTGTGCTTCATTAAGTCCAGGGTCAACGCAGCCGTCTACCAGGAGATTTTGGAGCACTTCATGCTTCCTTCCGCAGACGAGCTTTATGGGGATGCGGACTTCATTTTGCAGCAGGACTTGGCACCTGCCCACACTGCCAAAAGCACCAAAACCTAGTTCAATGACCGTGGGATTACTGTACTTGATTGGCCAGCAAACTTGCCTGACCTGAACCCCATAGAGAATCTATGGGGCATTGCCAAGAGAAAGATGAGAGACATGAGACCGAACAATGCAGAAGAGCTGAAGGCCGCTATTGAAGCATCCTGGTCTTCCATAACACCTCAGCAGTGCCACAGGCTGATAGCTTCCATGCCACGCCGCATTGAGGCAGTAATTGCTGCAAAAGGGGCCCAAACCAAGTACTGAGTACATATGCATTCTAATACTTTTCAGAAGTCAGATATTGTTCTATGTACAATCCTTGTTTTACTGATTGCATGTAATATTCTAATTTTCTGAGATTGTGGATTTGGGGTTTTCAGGAGCTGTAAGCCATAATCATCACAATTATGACAAATCACGGCTTGAACTATCTTGCTTTGCATGTAATGAGTCTATCTCATATATTAGTTTCACCTTTTAAGCTGCATTACTGAAATAAATGAACTTTTGTACGATAATCTAATTTTTTGAGTTTCACCTGTATACTGGATTGTCAAAAATAACTATTGTTTGTACTATTACAATAGTGATGCTACAAAGTGTATGATGTGACCATAGATTGCCTTTTAACTGGCTTTTACTTAACCACTTCAAGTCCGGACACTTTTACCCCCTTCCTGTCCAGGCCAATTTTCAGCTTTCAGCGCTATCACACTTTGAATGACAATTGCGCAGTCATGCAACACTGTACCCATATACATTTTTTTGCTTTTTTTTTTGACAGCTAAAACTTTATTTTGGTGGAATTTATTCGCCACTGGGATTTTTATTTTTTTGCTACAATTGAAAAAGTCCAAACATTTTTTTTTTTTTTTCAAAAAGTGTTTAAAACTTTGCAAATAAATAATCTTTCTGCATAAATCTTGGCCAAAATGTATTCATCTATCTTTTTAGTAAAAAAAAAAAAATAATAATAATAACCCAAATTAGTTTATAACCAAAAATTTTTTAAAAAAATTTTTTCACATTTTTATATTATTTATGTTTTTTTTTTAACATACTGTCACCCTAGCAGTACAGTGTCCCCATAGTGACACTGTACAACTTGTGGGGGGGGGTTATTTTTTTTTAACACTTATTGCTTTTACACCCATAAAGGCTGTAACAGCAATCATTTCTATTTCTCTCTGGCTGCATTCTCTCAGCCATTGAGAAATGCTGTGTGAGCTGTGATTGGTCACATGGTACAAGGCTGTTGTGAATAGCCTTGTACCATGTGACCTCTGTGACCATTCACAGATTTCACTAGTAGTAAGCAATGATGTCAGAAGTGACATCTTGCTTACTACTATTCATGTGATCACTGATTGGCCAATCAGTGATCACATGATCGGGACCTCACACAGAGGTCCCGTACAGCCCAGGGAGAGCGCACAGGCAAGGAAGCGGGAGGCCGTTTATAAACTGCCATCAGCTCCTGCACTGCTCCCGTCCGGCCGTTTATATAAATGGTTCAAGGAAAACTTCCCACTAAACTGATATTTAGGTTCTAAGAGTATTCCACACTGCATCGAAGACAGCAACAGAGGCATATTCCATCAGAATGATAAATTCTGCCCAACTTTGACAGACATTACAAAGTCAAATCACAGTGCTACACAAACTCAGTGGACTCCATGATGACCTTGTCAGAGGGAACGGTCACACAAAGTACTGTGAGGCAATCTCAACACTGGAGTGTCTGAGACACAGAAGCCAGCAGGCGCTCAACTCTCCAGTGTCAAACATAAAATGTACAGTATTTTCTGGCGTTTAAGACTACTTTTTATACTTAAAAATATACCACAAAAATTGGGGGTCGTCTTATAAAATGTGAACCTTGAGTTTGTTTGGGTCAAGCTGGCTGGATGTGTGGTAATACTGTACATACAGTATACCGCGCTGAGCCAAGCTGGCTCAAAACAAATGTCCCTATGACAGATTAATCTGTCAGCCCGCTGGATGTGCGGTATAAACAGTATACTGCGCTGAGCCAAGCGGTTTCAAAACGTACCGGTACGTCCCTACTGTAATCAGCCCGCTGGATGCGTGTATGTACGGTAGCTGCGGCTATATACAGTATACACTGGGCCAATCATGGCGAGTGATGTATTCTACTAATGAATACAAAGCCTGCTTGGATTGGCGGAGTCAGAGAGGTGGGCTGATGATGTCACAACCTCAGCCAATCCGAGCAGGCTTTGTATTCATTAGTAGAATACATCGCTCGCCATGATTGGCCCAGTGTATACTGTATGTAGCCGCAGCTACTGTACATACACGCATCCAGTGGGCTGATTACAGTAGGGACGTACCGGTACGTTTTGAAACAGCTTGGCTCAGTATACTGTATATACCGCACATCCAGCGGGCTGACAGATTAATCTGTCATAGGGACATTTGTTTTGAGCCAGCTTGGCTCAACGCGGTATACTGTATGTACATTACTGCACATCCAGCGGTCTGTATATATACTGTATAGTGTATGTAGCCGAAGCTACCGTATTACCGCACATCCAGCCGTAACCATCTGATTTGGAATTTGATTCATATGATGACTGTCTTACAAATGTAGCACAAGATGTCATTCATGAACTTATGATATCAGAGGATGAACATGAGGATTTTGAAGGATTTTAAGTACCGGTAAGTCATAACCATTTCAATTAAAAAATCTGATGTTTTTAAATGGTGTTGCCTCGGAAGGGGGGTAGTCTTATACAGCGACTATAGCCCAAAACCTATGTTTTAACTGGAAAATTAGGGGGTCGTCTTATACACCCAGTCACCTTATACTCCGGAAAATACGGTAAATCAAGTGAAGTTAGCCTTTGCATTATTTTTCCGTATTAAATGGATGCCTTACTGATTTGAAATGTCCATTTGTATGTCCTTGGGGATGAGTGCTGGTGTTTCTCTCGATGTTTATCTTTTTCAATGTCTTTTATATGAGGTGATGAGATTCTAGCTGGCGACCTTGCGATCTTCTGAGGCTTAGGGACGTTGGTAAGTTTAACTGCAGCACATTTACTTGAGCTATCCAGTGCAGAAAGGTCTTCACTGTCACTACTTTGTCCTTTAAAAAAAAACAAAAAAAAATTAGATTATAACACGGTAACAAAAGAATTGTTACAGAAGAACTGTCAGCACCTAACTTACTGCATAACCTAACCAATAAACTTCAGGTAAACAAAGCCTTGCCCTGATGCTATGCCTCTAACAGTGAGAAACAAAAAAAAAAAAAAAGGTACCATGTAGCCATTCCTCAGGATGTAACCATCCAGCTGTGTGTGTCTATATGCAAGTAGAATAAAAAAAACAACACCAAAAAAAAAAAAACTTTCCCTCATTGTTCTGCTCTACGTACTCTGTGTAAGTAATGCAGTTAGCAGATGTAGTAGAGTGGGCAGGCTGAGACATTTTCCTAGTTTTGTAAGCAGCATATTAGTTTACACCCAATTACAAGGACTAAGTACAGTAATACCTCGAGTTACGAACTAAATTTGTACTGCAGGACTTTTTGTATAGCGAAAAATTTGTAAACCGAAAACGCCATTTCCCATAGAAATGCATTGAAAACCAATTAATCTGTTCCGGAGGTCAGAAAAAAGTAAACGCTACTAAAATACCGCATGAGTTATTTTATCAAGTCATGCGGTATTTTAGTAGTGAAAACCATGTGTTTATGTTTCAGCTGTCAGCGGGGTTCCCCATTGACAGCTGAACGTAAAAGAATTGCCGACAATTAAAAAAAAAACATCATGGGGTCCCCCCTCCCATCCATACTAAGCCCTTTGGGTCTGGTATGGAATTTCAGGGGAACTCCTGTGCCGAAAAAAAAAAAAAAAAAAAAAAAAATAGTGGGGGGTCCCCCCCAAGATCGATACTACCAAGATCGATACCAGACCCTTATCCGACCATGCAGCCTGGCATTTCAGGGCTGCATGTTCAGATAAGGGTCTGGTATGGATTTTGGAAGGGACCCCACACCATTTTTTTTTTTTTTTTTTAATTTTGGCGCAGGAGTTCCCCTCAAAATCCATACCAGACCCGAACAGCTTGGTATGGATGGGAGGGGGGAACCCACGCTGGTTTTTTAATTTACTATGGTACTGGTTTTTTAATGTAATTACCGCTTTTTTTTTTCTTCACTACAGCTCAAGTTAAAAGAAACAATGTTACCTTTAACTCCGGGGAAAGTGACAGCTAATCCTGTGAGACATAGTGAAGAAAAAAAAAAAAAAAAGCCGGAAATTGCATTTAAAAATCAGCACCAACATACACTTCGTATTGCGAAAAAAATTAGTAAACCGAGGCATTATTTTCAATGGATTTTTATTCGTAAACTGAAAATTATGTTAACTGAGGCATTCATAAACCGAGGTACACTGTATTATGTATGGTAAAAGTCATAACTGGCAGTATGTGAAGATTTCAGCAGGTCTTTTTTTCAGTTTATCTGATGTTCCATTACACTGGAATTTCTCTTTGCTACCTGAATATGCAAACGTTTACACATTAATCAATGCAATACTTCATAATAACCAGGACAAGCTGCTCACCTATCCCATTCTTTTCAATTTTCAAAGAAGCACTCATTCGCTTTGGTGTTCGCTTCTGTTTCTTTGCTAGTGTTCCAAGGTTACTCTCACTTATCCGTTTATGCCCTGGTGTAAAAAACATAAAAACACTTGTAAAAATGCTTTCTCTGACCCTGTGCTAGAAGTAATCACCGGAGTCATCTCTGAGGCAGGATCTACCTTAGTAACCACTATATCGCAGGGTATGGTAATAAGATCTTATATAGTGTTCCGATTTACCTGAAAGTTAAAGTGGTTGTAAAGGCTCAAGGTTTTTTTTTTTTTTTACCTTTTATGCATGAAGGTAAAAAAAAAAAAAAACATCTGTGTGTAGCAGCCCCCACTCCCCCCCCCCCCCCCAATACTTACCTGAGCCCCATCGCGATCTCCAGGGACTCTTTCCCCCCACCCACTGGCTCCCGCTGCTGTCAATCGCAGCCAGTAAGTCAATGGGGAAAGGGAGGGATGGGGCTGAGCCACGGCTGTGGGTGTGAATAAACACAAGGGGCAGCAACTCAGGAGCAAGCCTACTCGGGTGCCCCCATAGCAAGCTGCTTGCTGTGGAGGCACTTGGCAGGAGGGAGGGGCCTGTTCTGTGCAAAACCACTGCACAGAAAAGGTCATTATAATTTTTTTTTTCAATTTGCTTTAAATATCACTTTAAAGGAGAACTATAATACAATAATTACCACACTATGGTAAATATATAAATGCTCTTTGTGTGTAGCTGAAAACACACCACCTTTATCCCCTAAATCTGGGACAAAAATGTGAAAAAATATATATTAGGAGTGGTGCTACAATACACCTCCATTGTAAACCGCTAATCTTGTGCAAAAAAAATATTTAAAGAATGATAAATATATATATGTAAAACCATGTGAGTAATCTCCAAGGATCTGAGACATAAATGTAAAAAAATTAAATATTAAGTGTGGATCTACAATACTTCTCCCTCATAAACCAAAAATCTTTTACAAAAATAATTAAATTATTATTATACAGGATTTATATAGCGCCAACAGTTTGCACAGAGCTTTACATAATGAAGGTAAACATAACAGTTACAATACAATTTGGTACAAGAGGAAACAGAGGACCCTGCTTGTTAGAGCTTATAATCTAGCAAGGTGGATAAAAATCAATGATTTAAAAAAAAAAAAAAAAAAAAAAAAAAAAAAAAAAATCGGATTTTTTTTATTTAAATCGGATTTTTTTTAAATAAAATGTTTTTTGAGGAAAATATATTACCATCCAAAGGTTATTCCATCATGAAATAAAGATTAGTTTTTTAATTATGTAGAATAAGGCTGTATATGTTTAATTTTTTTGGTAAATAAATTCCATGAATCCATTCACAATGTCATGCTCTTCCAGAGGTTTTTGTAAGATTATTGGGCAGTTTCTCTGCCTACAAGATATTATCACAGATGCTCGGTTTACTTTTGCAGTTCTCAAAACTGAATTTGACTCAGCGGAGATCACATGCCTCTTCTTCACAGCAAAAATGTGATAACATGAACAGAGTTAAGAAAAAGACCTTCATCCTAACTTCTACAAACCTATGAATACAGAATCAACCCCTTCAGTGCTAAGTTTCAAGAAGTTCAGTGAATAGAATAGAAACAATATTTTTCTGATTGTTTGGAGTGGAATAGATCTGCACAAGAAGAAAGAAACTAAGTGTGAGGAGGAAGGGGCTGACAGTCTAAGTTTCTTAAAATTATATATATTTTGTTTAGCCAAATTAGTTAACAAACATGGATGTTTAAGCAAACATATGCTGGAATGTTATTGTTTCAGTTGAATAAATCTATTTAAATTGTTGTTATTGCGGTAATGATTATTTTTCTCCTTCCTAAGTACGACAGAAAAGTTGTCCAAATATGAATGATTAACCTATTAAACTGGGGATAAAAAAACTAATATGAAAAGTTGTTATTCTAAAAATCTTCATCTACTTGCATATTAAAGTTATACCAGCAAGAATTAGTCTTTATGTAGAAAACTAGGATTTAAATCAAGCCTTACTGACTAGTGATTTAAATCGTGATTTAAATCAGTTTGATTTAAATCAAATCCACCCTGCAATCTAGTATTTAATATATGAATGTGACACTATGCGAAAAATACAGCTTCTGATCCTGGAGCATAAAATCAAATCTGCACACTATATGTAAGCACAACCACATCCCTCCTCCAAGTATATTCACCTAAAATCCAAAATAATCACAATTCATAGATAAAATTCATAACGAACAAGGCCATTTATTATAGTGATCAATGAAAACTCTGTGTTAACCACTTAAGGACCGCCCTATAGCAGATATACTGCTACAGAGCGGTACCTGTGCGCAAAATCACGTATGTATAAGTAATTTTGTAGTTCTGGGTAGGGGGCGCACGTGCGCCCTACCTGCGCCGCCATTCGCGGCCATGGATGTCACTCACTGGATCTCAGCTGGTAATTACCCACCGGCGCCCAGTAATTGCCGATAATCTCCGACAGGGAGGAAGATTGTTTTGTTTACAAACAATCTTGCTCCCTGTCAGCTCGAGCACACAGTTCGCGATGGCTGTACACAGCACAGCCATCCCGATCAGTGTTCTTACAGTGAAGAACACCCCCGCCCCCTAGTAAAACACTTCCAGCACACAGTTAACCCTTTGATTGCTCCTCACATTAACCCCTTCCTGCCCAGTGTCATTAGTACAGTGCTTTTTTTTTAGCACCGATCACTGTATTGGTGTCACCGGGGTGTCAGTGACACCAAGTTAGTTCCCCCCCCAGTGTCAGAATGTCTGCCGCAGTCCCACTAAAAGTCGCTGATTGCCACCATTACTAGTAGAAAAAAAAATTCCATTATCCTAATGCTATAACTTTCACGCAAACCAATTAATTTACACGTATTGGGATTTCTTTTAGCAAAGACATGTCGCAGAAAACATTTTGACCTAAATTTATGACGAACTATATTTTAAAGAATCTTTGTACTGAACATGCTTAATAGCATAAAGTCCAAAATATTGTTTTTTTTCTCAAAATTGTTGGTCTTTCTTTGCTTAGAACGCAAAAAATAAACCCACATGCAATCAAATACCACCGAAAGAAAGCTCAATTCGTGAGGGGAAAAAAAAAGTATGTAAATTTCATTTGGGTGCAGCATTGCATGACTGCGCAATTGTCAGTAAAAGTAACGCAGCGCCGTAATGCAAAAAATGGCCTGGTCAGGAAGGTGGTGAATCCTCTGGAAGGTAAGTGGTTAAAGTGCTCAAACAAATAAGGTGCAGGTTATTCATACACTGGTGCTCATGGACACGCGTGCTCCCCCTCCTTGGAACGCACTCACCAATACTCCATGACCCCATAGTATGAGTCCTCAGTATGAATAGGAGCAGCAGCTCTTGACAACCTCAGTGACAAAACACGTTACGTCACTTCCAGTCCACTGAATGCAGGAGTGTCCAGGACACGTCTATACTTTCTTGCTTGTGTGTTTATACAAGCCACACATTGCTGTAAGTGCAATATTCCCTTTTAAGATGTTTTTAAATAAAGTGATAACACTTTTAAAGGCTGATTTCTGGTTCCCTTACATACATATCCCTGGAGCACAGGAAGAGAGACTGAGGAGGCCATCCATTGCCATAGTTTTATAGGGGAAGTGCATGTCCAGGAAAAAACAAAGCTGGTGGCTAAAGCGCATTAGATCCACTTACTAAGGGGTCATGAAGTATTGGTGAGTGCGGTTCAAGGAAGGGGAGCACGTTTGTGCATGAGCACCAGTGTGCGATTAACAAGCACCTAATTTGTTTGAGCACTTTAACCACTTGCCCTCCAGAGGCTTTATTATTATTATTATTATACAGTATTTATAAAGCGCCAATAGTTCGCTCAGCGCTGTACATTACAAAGGGGGACAGAACATGTGACAGAACAATAACAATACAATGCAAAACCTGAGGGGATCAAGGGCCCTGCTCTTTCGAGCTTACAATCTAGGAGGGAGGGGATAGTGGTACAGGAGGAGATAGCTGTGGGGGATGGAGTGGTGGGAAGAGTGGAGGAGGTCGGTCAAGTTAGCAGGGGGTGGGGTAAGGCTTCCCTGAAGAGATGGGTTTTTAGGGTGCGCCTAAAGGAGAGGAGAGTAGGTGATAATCTGATGGGTTGGGGCAGGGAGTTCCAGAGGATGGGTGACACCCTGGAGAAGTCCTGGAGGCGGGCATGGGAGGAGGAGACCAGGGAACTAGAGAGAAGGAGGTCTTGTGAGGAGCGGAGTGTGCGTGCTGGGCGGTACTTGGATATTAGGTCAGTGATGTAGTATGGGGCAGTATGGTGGACAGCTTTGTACGTCAGTGTTAGGATTTTGAATTTGATCCGTTGCGCAATCGGAAGCCAGTGGAGAGATTGGCAGAGGGGGGTGGCGGAAATGGAGCGGTTGTAAAGGTGAATGAGTCTGGCAGACGTATTCAGGATCGACTGAAGCGGAGATAGCCAGCGGCGAGGCAGGCCAGTGAGGAGGGAGTTGCAGTAATCGAGTCGTGATACGATGAGGGAGTGGATGAGCTGTTTAGTGGTTTCTGGGGTTAGGAACGTGCGGATTTTGGCGATGTTGCGGAGGTGGAGTCTGCACCCCCCCTTCCTGACCAGACACTTTTATGCGATAAGGCGATGCGGTTATACAACGCTGCACCCAAAGTAAATTTATGTCCTTTTTTGCCCACAAATAGAACTTTCTTTTGGTGGTATTTGATCGCCTGTGTGTTTTTTTTTCTGCTATAAACAAAAAAACTATATTTTTGACTTTTTGCTATAAAACATATCCAGTAAAAAAAACTTTTAAAAATCTAATTTCGTTATAAATTTAGGCCAAAATGTATTCTGCTACATGTCTTTGCTAAAAAAAAAATCCCAATACGTGTAAATTAATTGGTTTACGCGAAAGTTATAGCGTCTACAAATGGCGGTATAGATACTGAAATTGCGGCAATCAAGATACTGAAATTGCGGCAATCAGCAACTTATTGCAGGACTGCTGTGGGCGTTTTGACATTGGGGGGGAATTGACTGTCACTGACATCCCCAGTGACACTAATACAGTGATCAGTGCTAATTAAAAGCACTGACACTGTATTAATGACAATGGTCAGGAAGGGGTTAACATCTGGGGCAATCAAAGGGTTAACTGTGTGCTGTGTGTGTTTTTCACTAGGGAGGCATGCTGTTTTGTATTGCTCCAAAGCAGCGTGCCAGAGCTGACAGGACAGAGATCTGTACTGTTTACATACAGACTTCTCCCGTCAGCAATAGTCTGCAATCACCGAGTGTCGGTGGGGAATCTCCAACCAGGACCCAGTGATTGACAGCTGTAGCCGCCAATGGCGGCGCGGGTAGGGCACACACGCACCCCCGGAAATACAAAATCACTTATATACAGTCAGGTCCATAAATATTGGGACATCGACACAATTCTAACATTTTTGACTCTATACACCACCACAATAGATTTGAAATGAAACAAACAAGATGTGCTTTAACTGCAGACTGTCGGCTTTAATTTGACGGTATTCAGTTCCTGCTTGTTCTTGGGGCATTTTCCCTTCAGTTTTGTCTTCAGCAAGTGAAATGCATGCTCAATCGGATTCAGGTCAGGTGATTGACTTGGCCATTGCATAACATTCCACTTCTTTCCCTTAAAAAACTCTTTGGTTGCTTTTGCAGTCTGCTTTGGGTCATTGTCCATCTGCACTGTGAAGCGTCCAATGAGTTCTGAAGCATTTGGCTGAATATGAGCAGATAATATTCCCGAAACACTTCAGAATTCATCCTGCTGCTTTTGTCAGCAGTCACATCATCAATAAATACAAGAGAACCAGTTCCATTGGCAGCCATACATGCCCACGCCATGACACTACCACCACCATGCTTCACTGATGAGGTGGTATGCTTAGGATCATGAGCAGTTCCTTTCCTTCTCCATACTCTTCTCTTCCCATCACTCTGGTACAAGTTGATCTTGGTCTCATCTGTCCATAGGATGTTGTTCCAGAACTGTGAAGGCTTTTTTAGATGTCGTTTGGCAAACTCTAATCTGGCCTTCCTGTTTTTGAGGCTCACCAATGGTTTACATCTTGTGGTGAACCCTCTGTATTCACTCTGGTGAAGTCTTCTCTTGATTGTTGACTTTGACACACATACACCTACCTCCTGGAGAGTGTTCTTGATCTGGCCAACTGTTGTGAAGGGTGTTTTCTTCACCAGGGAAAGAATTCTTCGGTCATCCACCACAGTTGTTTTCCGTGGTCTTCCGGGTCTTTTGGTGTTGCTGAGCTCATCGATGCGTTCCTTCTTTTTAAGAATGTTCCAAACAGTTGTTTTGGCCACGCCTAATGTTTTTGATATCTCTCTGATGGGTTTGTTTTGTTTTTTCAGCCTAATGATGGCTTGCTTCACTGATAGTGACAGCTGTTTGGATCTCATCTTGAGAGTTGACAGCAACAGATTCCAAATGCAAATAGCACACTTGAAATGAACTCTGGACCTTTTATCTGCTCATTGTAATTGGGATAATGAGGAAATAACACACACCTAGCCATGGAACAGCTGAGAAGCCAATTGTCCCATTACTTTTGGTTCCTTAACAAGTGAGAGGCACATATGCAAACTGTTGTAATTCCTACACCGTTCACCTGATTTGGATGTAAATGCCCTCAAATTAAAGCTGACAGTCTGCAGTTAAAGCACATCTTGTTCGTTTCATTTCAAATCCATTGTGGTGGTGTATAGAGCCACAAATGTTAGAATTGTGTCGATGTCCCAGTATTTGTGGACCTGACTGTATACACGTGATTTTGCGCAGCCCTGCAGCAGTATTTGTGCTATAGGGCGGCAGGAAAGCAGTTAACATGGATTTTTCATTGAGAACTTTAGTAAATGGACTTTTTAAAGTTATGAACGTTCTTTAATAATGAATTGTGATTATATTGGATTTTAGGTGAATATTGTGACACATAGGGAGGGCTGTTGTAGTACATAGTAAGATAGTGTGCAGATGTGCTGATTTTATTCGCTTGGAGGAGCAGTATTATTCACATGGTTTCATGTTCATGTATTTGTTATTACTTAATTATTGTTTTTGCACAAAATGAGGTTTATTGTATTGCTGAACTTAAACACATTTTGTACATGTCCACACAGCTTCACATCTATATATTTATTATTATTTGTTTTTGCACAAGATTAGTGGTTTACGAGGGAGGTGTATTGTAGAGTCACATCTAATATATACTTAAAGGAGAACTATAGTTGAAAATATAGCATAGGAGTTTTTTTTGGTTAATAGAGCCTTTGTACATCTCTTCTGCCAAAATATCTCCTTTACGTATCTGCTAGCAATTACATGTCTGCCATCTGTAAGATGCCTGAAATGAAGTTGAGCATTGGGAAGACACAGTTCCATTGCACGTGCAGAAAGGGATACATCCTTGGTGACACCCAACGGCGGAAAGAAGAGGACCCCAGTGTGGAAGAAGTGCTGAAGAAGGCGAACATGGATCTGTCAGTGCTGGGCAGGAGCAGTAAAAATGCCATTTATATTTGCAACATTAGGTCAAAAGGTTCCTGCACCACAGCCAGGTTTAGTTTAGCTTCAAGTAGCAACCAATGCACAATACTGAAAGCTAGACAAGGTTAAAATGACTATTGCACATCTCTAGAGAACCTAAAAAAAAAAAAAAAAGACACGAAAATAAAAGGACATATACCTTTGTCGCGCAGCTCTGCTTCTTGTTGTGCTGTCATACTGCAGTTGCTGGAAGTGGTGCTGGCCTCAAAACCATTTGCTGATTCACTCTCACAAAGACCTTCTTGTGATTCTTCAGCCACACTGTCCACTTCAATTGTAATATCGCTCTCGCTCTTTATACTGTGAGACTCATCGTGGCTAAGTGCAAGGGGAGAGGCCACAGAGTAACTATGAGTCTGGACAGCAGGTGGCAGTGTAGGGGCAAGTAGAGACTGTGTGTCAGGCTCTGCTTTCTCCAAGGGAATATCCTCTACCTTGTCTTTTTCATCAAAATCGTCCAAATCTACTTCATGGCAAACCAGAGTCTCGGGGCCAATCATGGGCATGGCATCGTCTTGTTCCTCCTTTTGGGACATCCCAGTAATGTCATTCAGTTGCACGTCATAGTCCTCAGTCCTCATGCTCTGTACGTGCTCTAGCTCAGCCGTTAAGGAGGGCATTTCATCATTTACATTCTGCAGCTCTTCCTCCTTAATGGCATCAAAGTTTTCCTGAGTCTCACAGATTTCTGTAGGTTTCTCCTCGGGTGTGATGATAGGCAGTTCCAGATCACTCTCTGTTCGAGGCTTTTTCTCTGGAGAGGTTTGCTCCATTGGTTTCCTCTTAAACCCTTTCTTTTCCTTAGTCAATGGGTCATTCGGCAGGTCCACCTCCTTCACAGTAAGGGGCAATTCCTTACTTTGCAGTGTAGCAAATGGAACAAAGTCTAAAGTTTCAGGTTCTGCCTTAGGTTCTTCCACATTATCTTCCTGAGTGGCTGACAAAGTTTTTGTGTTGTCTGGAGAAGGTTCCTTTGTTTTACTTCTCCTACCCTTAGGCTTTGGCAGGTTTTCTGCTTCTTTCTTTAGTTCTTCAATTTGTTCTGTTTGCTTCCCATAAATCTGAACGATTTGCTCACTCTCTTCCACTTCTTGCTTTAGCGTTTCTGCTGGCTTTATTGGACTGTTTTCCTGCTCCTTTACAACATAAATGACCTGGGCGGCCTCTGGCTCGGGCATCCTCTCGGGTGAATTGTCTGGTTTTTCCTCAGATTCTTTTTCAACATTTGGCAAAGGCTCCTCTTCATTCACAGGCACCTTTTCGGTATTTTCTTCTGACTCGCTATCAGATGTAGAGGAATCTGCAATTAAAAAAAATGCCTTAAAAAGAGGAATTGTATTAGGCAGTCCTCACATTAAGACAGTACACATAACATAACCAATATGCCAAAAGCAAGAAAAAAAAAAGGAATGCTGACTTGCCTGTAAATTCCATCTCTTTTAGTTATAGATGTATACTTTCATGTGATTGGACATTGGCACACTTTTAAGAACTCACCCTACTGGGGCACCTTCCCTATAACTCTATCCCACTCCTTGAATCCTCAGTTTTCTAGTAAGCAATGTAGAGTAAACCAAAGAAAAGTAGGGAAGGTGGCCTGTATCCTGTACTGTACCCCAAGATATACACTCACCAGCCTCTTTATTAGGTATACCTTTTTCCTTGCTTGATAACACAAATTGCTAATCAGCCAATCACATAGCAGCAACTCAATGCATTCTGGCATCTAGATGTGGCGAAGACAACTTGCTAAAGTTAAAATCGAGCATCAAAATGGGGAAGAAAAGGGATTTAAAGGATAAGTTCACTTTTTTACCAAAAATAATAAATACCATTTTTTTGCAGGTAAAAAAAAATGTGCATTTATTATTTTTAGGTGCATGAGACTGGAAACCATTGCACCAGTGATCAGCAGATTGCTGGTGCCATGCAGGTCTCCTGCAGATCTGTCAGTATATCTGCTTGGTCGTACGGGATGTGCGAGCAAGCAGATATACGGACATGAAGAATCAATTAAATACCATGGTAGTTTACTGAGAATTACAAGCCTACAGCCAAGTAAGGCTGTCGGGACTTGTAGTTTCGCATTCACAGAAGAGTGTGAATGAGTGACGCGGCCGGCAGGCGAAGCCCCACACGGGCCCTTTTTATTTATTTATTTTAATGGGGGAGAGAAAATCTGTCAAAGGTGAACTTATCCTTTAAGTGACTGGCATGGTTGTTGGCGCCAGATGAGCTGGTCTGAGCTTTTAAAAAAAACTTCTGATCTACTGGGATTTTCTCACACAACCATCTCTAGGGTTTACACAGAATGGTCTGTAAAAAAAAGAGAAAATATCAAGTGCGTGGCAGTTTTGTGGATGAAAATGCCTTGATGTTAGAGGTCAGAAAAGAATGGGCAGACTAATTCGAGATGATAGAAAGGCAACAGTAACTCAAATAACCACTTGTTACAATTGAGGTATGCAGAATACCATCTCTGAATGCACAACACGTCGAACTTTGAAGCAGATGGGCTACAGCAGCAGAAGACCACAACGGGTAGGAAGGTGTACCTAATAAAGTGTCCGGTGAGTGTAGAATTTAGAGGCACGTAAAAAATCCTGTGTCTTAATTGTACTGTACAGGACACAGGCAACTTATTCATACACTGTGGGACTCCCGCAAACAATAAACACAAAGGGTAGGTAACAACTAAGCAAAGAAACTGTGCCAATATGCCCAAAAAACGGGTGAAAAACGTTGAGACTGTGTGAATAGAAGACCCGGTGGCGGGCCTTGCACAGTTGGGTTACAAAGGCTTGGTGCCTAAATGCCCAGAAAACTCCCAGTGATCTGGTGGAATAAGTGCAGGAGGTTGTTGTTGACTAAGAGTGTAAGCTCTTCAGAAATCTCTGCTGAAACACCTTTTAAATGTAGCGCGGGTGTGCATACCGAGTCAATGGACCCAACAGTCTGCCCCTACCGTGGCCCAATGGCTCGCAAGAGTGAATGATATTGAACAGATGGAAGACCTGACTTCTGCTATTCGGGACAAAATCGGAAGAACACAAGACCAGGTGGTTTTATTGGGACCTTTTCCACTTCTCAGATGATTTTTCCACCCTTTCTCTTTTATAATAACATACTAAACAATCCGCATTGACAAGACTTCCCCCCCATTTACCAGGAACTTCTTCCAGAAACTGAAGGGACTCTCTTCCGTTGCAGAGGGAGCACTTACATAACCTGCCCAGAGAGATCCCTCCATTCCTTCAACACTCGCTGTTTGCAACTAGGCTTCATGTCCACGTATGATTTCATCTTCTGATAACTGCCCCAAGCAATCATATTTTTACCAGCATGTATCCACACATTGATGGTACAAGTGCTACTCTGTATGGCTTAGCTGTTCTGTGAAGTTATCATTTCACTGTATATGCTGCATACCACTAAATTAAAAAAAAAAAAAAAAAAAAAAGTAAGCTCTTGCAATCAAGTACATTCTCCACCAATGCCATGGTGACATAACTGGGAATCAGTTTGTCTGATGGAAGCAGTAGCTATGAGGTATACTCTAATGGCTGACAACATCAAGGCGAGGTAGAGACAGTTCCTTTGTGCTGCTATCCTTCTGCCCTGCCACTACGCATCCAAGGTCTTCACTGAGATGGAATGCTGAAACCACCTTTGGAAGAAAGAATCATCTTAGTCATAAAAAAGACCTGGTCAATAGGAAGCATCAGGAAAGGGCCTCCAGTTCAGAAACAGATCTGACAGATATATTACTACCAAAGGTCCCAAGGAAGCATAGGGTGCTGCAAGGGGGGATCAATCTGAAAAACACCTATAGAAGCTAGAGGCCTTTGAAAGGGAATAAATAGAGGCGAATACCTGCTCTATAAGGGTGCTTAGAGCCCACTTCTGGTTAAGACTCATTTCCAGAAAGGACAAAATGTGAGGCACAGAGTAATCTGTTCACACCAGGCAAAATAAGATTTTGAGGTACCATAATAGATCCTTCTGGAAGAGGCTTTTCTTGATTTTAAGGTAGGAATCACAGACTCAGATACCCCTCTATCCTTTAAGACCAGTGTTTCAACAGCCATGCTGCTAAAACTAGAGATTGATTAGCAGCATGGAGTAAAGGGCCTTCAGATGGCAAATCTGGACTGCTGAGAAGGGGTCAGGAATTGTCTGCTAGAAGTCTGAATAGGTCTGTGTACCAAGTTCTTCTGGGCCAGTTTGGTGCACCACTTTTCTCTCTATTTTGGTGTACAAGTTAGGCAGAAGTCACACAAGATGAAGGTTGTTGAATCTGGAGGCTAGGATATGCACAACCAGAATCCTCAATTTTTTACAAAACAGACTGAACACATCAGGTTGAGGTGACCATTCCCCTTGGTCCAAGTCATTGCTGTTAAGATGAGCCTCCTGTCAACTGTCCACTCCTGGGATGTGGACTGCAAAAAATTTAGACAGAAAATCTAGTTTGTTTCTATGAAAACACCAGTGGTATAGTTGATTTATACTACCGGGTAGCATTGTCTGACTGTACTTGAATTTAGTGTCCCTTCAGAAGGGAGGTCAAGTGCTGCAGAGACAACCTAATTGCTACAAGCTCCAGGATGCTAGTAGAGAGCTTGGTTTCTTCTCTTGACCATGTTCCTTGAACTATCACAAATTTGGCAAAGTGTCTCATCAGACAGGCATCCTCCTTACAAGCTTTAAGCCATAAGATTCTGCACATGTGAATGAACATTACAATCATTCTAGAAATGTGTTTTATGGCATGTTTTAGGGCATCCACAAAAATAAAAGCAGAAGAGAAGGAAATAGCTGCAACTGATCTGTAAAACAGCACAATCCTGAAACAGAGGGTCATGCTGGTTGTTCATTGTCCTAGTCCAGTTAGCTGCAGATTGTAGATACTGTAACTGCAGCAAAAGCTGGCTGCAGGGCTGGACCTGCAAATTTAAAGGGAGCCTTTAGGAGAGTCTCAGTTATTTCTATCTGCAGAATCTTTGAAAGAAGGAACATCTTCAACAGGTACAGTAAAATGGAAGGATCAATTATGGAGGGGGGTGAAAATTCTGAAACCAACAGGGTATGGTGAGACGGAGGAGGTTCAGGATGCACAATATCAAGGCTTGTGCAGACAGAATCAATGAGTGTTTCAATGTTAGTAAGCATGCTATGTGAAGCTCCCTCTTCATCATACCCGCAGTCTGGAGAGGAAAATGGAGCTTCCTCCAATACTGCCTCAACATCCTCTTCATCCCTTCATTCCCTTCTGTGTCTACAAGCTCTAGGACAAGCTCTTCAGGATCTGACTCAGGTAAAGAAACGGGAGTAGGAGGGGAGGTGTGGAATTTATCAGCCCTGGACAAATATGGCTGTATTAAGGTCGTATTCTGTCCAATGAATTGAGACGAAGATGTAGAAAATTCTGCTTCTATCAAGTTGGTCACTTGTTGCATGTCTGAAATAGAACTAGATGCAGATATCAGTGCACAGCAGGTCCGGCTCCAGTGCAAGGGATGCATTGTCACTCTGAGGTTGAGTGTTGTTCAGGACTTTGGCAAAGTGAATGTTTGCGTGCAACTTTGAATTTGATCCCATTCACCTGATCTCCTGTACAAGCAAGGGTATTCCTCTGGGTGGACTCATGGAGTAGAGGGCAGGTAACTGGGTAAGCATGTCCAGAAGGAGTGCATACTGACCCAGGTGCATATTGCCCTATAACAAATCCTTGTACAGGAGGAAACACCTGAGTAGCTTATAACTTAAAGTGTGCGACCAGTGGTTTGATGTTGTTAGTCTGAGCTCTGAGTGGTTTAAAGTTTAGCACCAAGTTTAAAAAGTATACACCATTAAAAGCTCTGTTTTTACAGTCATGGTCATAGATACAGGGTGACCCTGTGATACCTGCTAATGATGCTGGGCTGTATATAAAGTCCATTCTTAGCCCATCACTTTGGGCATATCCAATTATAGGGGCTGCAGTGCTATTCAGAGACCACTCCATAGGACAATGAAGTCTGCATTCTATGAATTACTGTAACAAGCAGGTGCAGTATGGAGTAAACACTGTGATGTCCAGCAGAGAGGATAGCAATATCCACTCTCAGTATAAATGGATCCCCTTAGTATTTCTGGAATCTTATGCAACCTCCAATAGATGCTATAGTTAAAGGCAGGAGCCCATTGGGATATTGTGTTTACTCACCATTGGAGCATCTATCCGAGTCGTACATTCCAGAACTCCTTCTCGTTCTCCTCCGAATTGTTCCTAAAGTTTAAAAACATTAGTTTTAGTCTTTACAACATTACTTTTGTGTTATGGGTCCCTAAAGGATAAAACTCAAAGGCAACCCTAGTCCAGGCTAACGCTTCCTGTGCAATTTTGGATAAGCCAACATTGCAAACTAATATGTATTAAAAGTGCAACTCCTTGCAACAGCTAAACATGGAATTGAACAGCAAACAGTATGTCTTGTGATTTATGAATTTCTGTCACACTGAAGCACAAGCCTGAAGAAAAAAAGAAATATATCCTTTGGAAGGTAAAAAAAAAAAAAAGTTACATATATGCATTTCAATAGCATTTATCCATAGCTGGTGTTTTACTATAAAGAGAACATTGGACAGTTAGCTAATTATAGAGCTTTTTTTTAAATTGTAAAATAAATATCACAATGTGAATCCCTTGTGGGGCAGTAACTGCAGTGGCTCTGTGTGTGTTTCTCTGGGTACTCCAGTTTCCTTCCACAATCCAAAACAAGCTGGTAGGTTCATTTGCTTCCTCCTAAATTCCCCCCAGTGATTATGATAGTAACAGGAACATTACATTATAAACGTTCCATTACCTTCCAATCCATTTGATAAGGAAGAGTTGTCAGGCGTGTTCTTTGTGTGTTTGCCAGATGCTTTGCCTTCACTATTTGGAGTCTTGGGAACAGCACAAGTTACATTAGACAGAAGCTGTGACTTTAAAGGAGGACGGCCTCGTCCCTTTGCTTTTTGTTTTTCTTCCTCTCTCTTTTCATCCTTGTCATTTTCATCTTTGTTCTAAAAGGTGTACAAAAACACAATTGATACAAATTAAGCAGTAAAGGACACACATTAGTATGAAAATACATGCAAAAACTACCTTGGACTGTTCTTCATCATAGCACTACTTCTGGCACAAGAGGTCACTCTGCTCTTAAACATCTAAAAAAAAAAAGCATCCTGGTGTTCTGAATACCTTAACCTCTTGCCCTCCTGAGGATTTACCCCCCTTCCTGACCAGGCCATTTTTTGCATTACGGCGCTGCGTTACTTTAACTGACAATTGCGCAGTCATGCAACGCTGCACCCAAATAAAATTGAGCTTTCTTTTGGTGGTATTTGCTGTGCGTTTTTTATTTTTTGAGCTATAAGCAAAAAAACCCCGACAATTTTGAGAAAAAACCCCCCAATGTTTTGGACTTTTTGCTATTAAACATGTCCAGTAAAAAAAAAAAAAAAAATCTAATTTTGCCATAAATTTAGGCCAAAATGTATTCTGTGACATGTCTTTGCTAAAAACAAATCCCAATACGTGTAAATTAATTGGCTTACGTGAACGTTATAGTGTTTACAAATGGCGGAATAGATAATGTGATTTTTTTTTTTACCTACTAGTAATAGCCGTTGGAGATGCTCTGTAATCACCGAGCGCTGGCGGGTAATTACCGGCCGGGACCAGTGATTGACATCTGCGGCCGCGAATGGCAGCGCGGGTAAGGCGCGTGCCCCCTACCCGGAAATGCAAAATCACGTATATATACACACATGATTTTGCGCACAGGTGCCGCCCTGTAGCAGTATATCTGCTATAGGGTGGTCCTTAAGCGGTTAATGCAAACTTGTGATTCAGCAGGCCAGGGATTAAGAACACTTCCTATAATGGGCAGTTTCATTACACACAGCTATCATAATACAAAAAGTATTATTCACTTGTTGGTCATTACCGCAATCTACAAGAAGCATTAAAAGGGAAGTATGGGATTATTTTAAAATCATACTTACCTAGGTGGATACAGCATCAATCTGATACTGCACTTGTCCCCCACCGGCTCTAAGGCTGAGAACTGAGCGATCAGACACCGCTGATCGCTCAGATCTCCCCCTCACTCAGAGCAGACTGTCAGTCAACGCTGTATGCTCTAAAGTATGGGGAAACATGATATGTTTTCCTGTGGTAGTGCCTGGAACAAGCAGCCAACCATTAGACCTGAGCACTGTCACATAACTCGATTAGTGATGTCACTGGCTCCCTTGTGTTGCCTAAACATCCAATTTCAATCCCAACTGTTATGGAACCCTTCGGGAGAGAAAGTGAACTCTTTGAGACAGCACAGGAAAGATAAATATATGGGGGTCAGGGGATGTCCTGTTACTTTGCTTAGCCGAATGCAAATAGATGAAGAGTTTAGACTGTAGGTAGCTGCGCAACATAGAGCAGGGCTGCAGGCTAAAAACATGTATTTGATGGTAAAGCAAGGGACCATTTAACCACTTCAATACTGGGCACTTTCACCCCCTTCCTCCCAGGCCAATTTTCAGCTTTCAGCACTGTCACACTATAAATAACAATTGTGCAGTCATGCAAAACTGTACCCATATGAAATTTTATATTTTTTGCATAATTCTGAAATTTAATTATTTTGGTAGTGTTTAATCACCACTGTTTTTTTTGCTAAACAAGGAAATTTAAGGGAAAAAAATGTCTTAGTTTTGGTTAGAAAATTTTGCAAATAAGTAATTTTTCTTTACGGATGTGCACTGATGAAGCTGTATTGATGGGAACTGTTGGGCACTGATGGGGCTGCAATGATGCACAATGCCCTACTTATCAGTAAAAACAGTGTACTCACTGTACACTGTCAGACTGACTGGTTATTGGCTCTCCAATAGGAAATGCCGATAACCAGCAAGTTTGTTTACATGTGACCAGCTGTGATTGGACACAGCTAATCACATGATAAAGGGCCACTGTGACTGTCCCTTTACCCTGATCTGTGATCAGCTGTGTAGAAATGACACAGCTGTAACAAAGCGCCTGATGCATGCACCAGGGGGCGCGCAGGAGGCGCACACATGGGAGGATGTAGAGCCGTGCTGTAGCCATCTTTCGGCTATAGCACGGTCAGCAAGTGATTAAAGATGCAATAAAACAGAAGTCACACTATGCTGAGTGTACTCCAGAAGGAGACAACTGCTGTGATTCTTTCATATCCTTATATGTTTAATGGTGTATTGCAAATTTCTCAGATGTGCTTAAAAAAAAAATTGAATAACAACAACAAAAAAAAAATTTCAACACTCAAATGGCAAACAGATTCACATCTTTAATAAGAGAGCACTGAAAAAAACCCTGCAGCAATCAGTATATATCCAGCCACACAACAATGAACATAAGTGAAATATTCAGAATTACTTTTATTCTTTTCTTTAGTTTTCTCTTTGATCCACCTTTCTCTGAAGGCCAGATGATTCTGTCAGCTTTAACCCATTCATCATATCTGTAAAAAAGAATCGAGTGTTGCAGCGGCTTAAAGAGTAAAACTTACAGAGTATCATTCCATGAATACTTTACAAACTGTAAACAAGTCTGAATTTTGAGGCAGATGGGCCACAAGCAGTTGAAGGTGGAATGGCTGTACAGGGACCACTGCCTGCCTGCATGCAGACTTATCTTTTCCTGCCTGGTCTTGCACCAGTTATAGAACCAGCATGCTCTGTTATGGAAAAATGCAGCCAGATCACTCAGGCCATGCCAGCTCTCCACACCTCCATTCCAATCAGTAAAAATATACGTCACACGTTGCATGAGTTGCTTTATGCTGGATTACTGCACAGTTCTAAAGAGAATACACAATTGCACAAAGCTTCAAGTAAAAAATAAACATGCCTCTTGTCCACCATATTTGTTTAACCCGAGGTTCAGATTTAAAGCTATTGGGGCATTTTGCAGGAAAATTAATTTGCATGCAGGCACCAAGAACTACTTGCACAGGCATTCAACCAGGGTTTGTCTGTGTCTGAACAGCAACAGGTTAATTTTAACACACACAATATTTTTGACAGGGGGTCAAAAATATACACTGGGCTGATATTTAGCCCATCAGAGTAACTTTGGTATTGTATATTTGTCAAATGTTTCTTGTCGTAAACTGACAAAAAGAACCTTTCATGCTCAAAAATCTCTAAGTCATTCAAACGCAATGAAAAAAAAGCTGTGAAAAATTGAATTAAAAAAATGGTGCAGCGCTTAAATTTTTTTAAAAAAAACTCCTTACTTCTTACAAACAAATGTGAAATGATAAATATGAATCACCTTAACTTAGTGATAAAATAACAACCCCTAGTTAGGCCCCTTCCACGCAGGGCGGACTCCACTAGGAGTCCAGCTGCTCAGCATGGAATCTGTCTGTTGATACCCTCTAACCGGGCAGGTTGGTTGTGTCCACTCGGCTTATGCAGAGTGGACACAGACAAGGACCGTTGTCCTCTCTGTGTGGTCAGATGTAAATGGACCGCTTGTCTGTTTACACTCGACTGTCATCTGATCTGCTAGACGGATAGGGAACAAATCCCCATCTGTCTAATTTTAGCAGATCGGATGTAGGCAGCTGTAAATGGACATAAGTCCATTTACATATGGACATAAGTCCATTTACATAAGACATAAGTCCATTTACATCCGCCGTTCTATAGAGGATAATGGAGGGCCCAAAAGGGTCCGCCTAAAAAACTGACAGACGGACCTGATCGGTCCACCCGTGTGAAAGGGGACTAATTCAAAATGTAATATATAACAACTCAACACACTGCTATATGGTGAACGTTTTATCTGAATCCAAAGCAAAATAACCTCAAACAATAATTTAGATTAACATATACAGCCATAAAGGTGTCCTTAAAGTGTCCAATCAAAGTATTCAATGTAAAAGTGCGCTATTTCATGTGGAGGTGAATTTCAAAGATATTCAGGTCCTTTGCAAATTACAGTGCATTATCACACATGCTCCCCACTGTGAAAATGCCCTCATCTTCTAAATTTAACCTAAACCAACATATCATCAGACAGGTCAAAATAAGCTTATGTAGTTTCCCAGGTTCCTATAGATGACAGTTCTCCTCTTGAGTAATTCAGAATTCTTCATGAGCAAGGTGAGGACTCCCATACAGGTTATAGCTCCCTCAATAGGGAATTCAATGATTCGCACAAACAAGGAGAGAAAAAAAAAAGAGCCACAGTGTAAAATAATACAACCAGATTTGTTAAAAAGACTAAAATCCACTTACCTGGAATACATTTTTCTGTGCACGCACCAGAAAGCAGGGCAGTAGTCACAATAACCAGTGTTTGCTAATCTGAAATATTTGCTTTCTGGTGTGTGCAGTGCAAGACGTCTTCCATGTAAGTGGATTTTAAACATTTACAATTGAAGGACCTGCAGGGGCGGACTGACCATTTGGAAACTCGGGCACTGCCCAAGGGCCCAGGGTCAGTAGGGTGCCCCATGAGATGCCCCTGGTACCTTTTTCATAGGCTTTTTTGAGTTTGGGCAAGGACACAGGGGCCCCATGATCCCCTATTGCCCAGGGGTCCCATGAGTTGTCAGTCCGCCCCCGGGGAGCTGTGACCTGTCTGGGAGACTCATGAGGAATTCTAAATTTACCCAAGGGGAGATCTGTGATCCATAGGAACCTGTGAAAATACATAAGCCTATTTGGACCTGTCTGATACAAGTTAGTTCAGGTCAAATCTAGAAGGCAAGTGCATTTTCACAGTGGGGAGCACATGTGATATGCACTGTAATATGCAAAGAACATGAAAATATTTCACATGGAGGTGGGTTGCATTTTACACTGAATACTTTGTTTGGACACTTTAAGGACACTTCTTGCTGAATATGTTAATGTACATTATTGATGGAGGTCATTTGCTTTGGATTTGGATGACACATTGTTATATGGTAAATGTTTTGAGTTGTGATATATTACACTTTGAACTACTGGGGTTTGTTATGTTACCACAGAGTTAAGGTGACTGAGATTTATCATTTGAAGTTTGATTATGTTAGAATTAAGAAGTATTATATATTTTTTATCAAATCTTTGGTATTATGTTACAAAACAAATATAACTCGTGTTTTACCAACTGAGCCAGTCCTTACAATACCATTGTAAACATGTACTCTACTATACAAACTTTCAACTTCACATTGTGAAAGCATACACATGATTGCGCATTTTAGACTGCATGCTAATAATATAGCATGTTTATTCTTGTTAAAATCCACCTATCTGCACCAATCATTGCTTTCGACAATGACTCAAAAGAAAAGTCACTGTATATACTATTCTGCAGGACAGGTAACGGGTTTGACATGGTTCTCAGGAAAGAATTCCACCATTTCTTCAGAAGTAAATGAGACTGATTTACCATGTGTGTGGTCAGCACTGAAGCATTCTCGGAGGGCTGAGCGTAGGGGCACAGAGGAGGAGAGCACCCAGAGGCAGCTACTAACATAAGTAGCATAATATAAAAGATCTTTAAGACCCTTGATGTTGCATACAAAGTTCAAGGATTCAAACAGGGTCTTCGGAGTAAGACTTTTTTTTTTCTAACAATTACATTCTCTTCAAACCACCAAATAAATGTCCCTCCTTCTAAGATACAGTATTATAGATGGAATTGTAAATGAGCTAAGTTAGAGTAGCCCAGACCTGTCATTATCTTAAAATGTTCCCTAAAGAACTGGGATCTGCTTTTTCAATTGCTGTAAACTGGATTTGGGGAGGTGGATGTGTGCTGTTGGACTATTAGACCTGTCCACGTGGGGAGCAGCCACATGTGCTACTCATTCCAAAAACGTTGAAGTTATGAGGATAAGGAGAGGTTCAGAGGCTCACAGAGGATGTTACAAGGAAGCAGAAAAACACAATAAGAAACAATTTAAAGAAAAAAAATTAACGTCATGAAGTAGTGAATATGTTGGGATTATATATGGAGGATAAGGATATGGTTTAGCATCACTACTACAGGCCATAGATAGGTCGAATTCTGAACAAACTTTCTTTCGAAAATAGGCAATTTTCTGCGTTTTGAAATCCAGTGGTGCCACCAATGATTTTGAAATTCGACCAACCAGGCCTTCAGTTTCACCTCATGTTGCTACATAAAATAATTTTTGTGGCTGGGAATCTTCTTTCCTTACCAGGTCACAGCTCATTCTCATTTCTTTATCGATTGGCTATCTCGCACGATTCTCCCATCATTAATTAGAAATTTGCTTTTCAAAATAATTTCCAACACTCCTGATCACTCAAATTCGATGGCTGCAAGAAAATCGTCTGATGCTACAGCCCCACTAATGGTGTGAAATTCAAACACTTTTGTTTACGATTTTCAAAAGAACATTCTTTTGTGAACCTGACCCATGTATGGCTTGCATAAGTCTCTTAGTGAGCCTCTAAACACTCTCTACCAACACCTGGAGCTTGCTTTCAGGAGATGACAGCACTTGGATAACCTCATCAGCTGTTTTTTCAGTCTCCATACAGCGGACTGGGGGGATAACCAAGGAGGCATACTTTTTCCTACAATCACCCTACAAACGCATCAATATTATTTCAATTTCAATAGGGTAGGGTAGCTGTTAAAATGGATGATGCTTGAAGTAATAGAATTAAGGTAGGACAGGTGTAAAACCTTGAGATTAGGACTTCTGCCAGGAATTTAACTCTACATAAGAGTTATGGCTTTGTGTTATGCTTAAAGTAATAAGTCAGATGGTCACAAGTAACCCAAACACTTCTGAATTGACATCACTGCGTTGAAGAATTTCCGAAATTGGATCCAAACAATCTGAATCTCAATTCCAGCATCATGCTCCCTTTCCTATACAGTCAGTCATATAAACACAGCCTCATGCCGACATACCTTACATTCCAGCCATAGTAGTGCACCAGGTATAACAACTCTCCACCATCTACCTCTGTGCTTTTAATATTGGCTTCATAGATTTTCTGGGTTTTCCCACGTCCGTATTTAACTTTTACTTTGGTGCCTGCCAGACGATCTTTTTCTTCCGAATCCTCATCCTCCTCACTTTCTCCTTTATTCTCCATTTCATCTCTTCTGCAAATTGAAAATATCATACAGTTAAAACTCTATGTAAACTCCAAAAACCAACTTCCCTTATTTGCCCCTTTTGGGCTGTACCACTGGAAGCATTTTGTTATACATAATTGAGAAGTGCAAAAAGTATTGATCTTGTTAAAAAATTCAGAGGTGTCCTGAGTCCTATATGTATACGTGCTGTATCAATAGAGTCTATTTCAGTATTTCTCAACCCTTTCTTTAGCCACAGCACCGTTTAGTATTTTCAGTCTTGACTCCAGTCGAAAAAACAGTCATGCTAGCTTAGAAAAGCCGTTCTGATTGAGTGTTGAGATAAGTAAGGCCTCCTTCACACAGGTGTTCCATGCATCCCTGTGCAGGCAGTCTCATTCATGTTAAATGGGACACAGCAGCTGAAAGAACACAGCCACTGCTTTTAATTTTTCATCGATGTGGGTGCGGGTTCCCAATTGCACTCTGTCTGCGTTCAGGGACCCTCCGTTTCTAATGCAAACTGTTGAACAGAGCCAAATTGGTTGTTGCACAGGCTGGCTGGAAGTGTTGCTGGGAAATTCTTTGTTTGCATTGCCCTTCCATGTGCACCTTACTGCTAAGGATGGTTATAGGTTGGGACGGTTTCCATTTTTTGGCTCATTTTGATGCCGGGACGCACTGGATGCCTTTGCTGTCATTTTGGTATAGATGGACATCACGTGCACCCCTGTACCTTTAAGGAGGGATGGGCTCCTCCAGGCCACACCTGTCCTTAACCTATCCATTGATATATGTGCGCCTACTATGGAGGCTTTGGAAAGTTTAAGTTAGGTCCACAATATACAGAGGATCCTTGACGTAGGACTGTGGCTTACACAAGTATTTGCAAATGTGTACAAACAAAACCCTCTGTTTTTACTGCACACGGTTAGACAGGGCCAAATTGGTTGTTTAGCAGGCTGGCTGGTAAGTGTTGCTGGGAAATCCTTTGTTTGCAATGTTCAGGGACCTGCACCCGTACCAGCTGTCAAATTTGGAGCAGCGGCTGTGTACGTGCAGCTGCGTCACCCAAATAGACCTGAATGGGACTGCCTGAATGGGATGCACGGGTGGTTAACACATTGGTGGCTATGGCAATTAAATAAAACCCTAACCTACTTTAGCAGTCTGTGGCAGTGATAATTAGATGTAAATTTTCTAGAACTGTATAGAAAATTAAATTATGTATTTGATCACATTATAGAGGTTTTCCTTTCCTGCAGTGTCTATACATGGGGAACATTACAGTAATCACACTGGCATGGCATGACCTGCAATATTCACCAACAGGAACCATCCCTGTTGAGTGCTGTAGTTTCCTGTGGGCAGATGCTTTGGCAAACACTCTCATTTCCTTGGACACACAGGAAAAGCCTGCAGGAATGAAAACATCTTAAAACAAGTCCCCAATGTGAATAAACACTTCAGATCAGCGGGAAGTCCTTTGACTCCTAAGATGTCAAGAACAGGGATAATTTAATTTTCCATAGTTCAGCTCACATGGACTTTATAAAAGGCATTAATAGTAAGTAAAAAATTTGTTTCCTGATGTTCACATACACTTGCTGTTCAATATTTTTATTATATACAAACAACTAGTGGTTATATGTATTTCCGGTCACCAAAGGGTTGTAGAGAAAAGGGGAAAAAAAAAAAAATCACATCTTTTAAGCAATTATATTAAACCAAGGGTGTAAAACTCAATCTCATCGTGGACTATATCAGCGTTATAGTTGTCGTCAAGATAAATTAAAATTAAAAAAAAAAACTACTTTTTTTTAGATTTTGCTATGTGCCTGAAAGCAAATACAATTGATGGTATTCCAATTTAGCTTCAAAAGTAAAAGCTGGATTTTTTTCTACATACTTACCTGTAAAATACATTTCTTGGAGTACATCACGGGACACAGAGAAGGCTATTCATGACTATGTGGGATGTCCCAAAGCAATAATAAATTTGAAGGGAGGGTGACACCATGATAGCCACCGTCAACAATCCCTCAGGACCTACTCAGCTGTCCGTAAAACACTGTGGCCAAAGGCAGAATCCTCTGTGGCTCTGACATCCTCTTGGTAGAACCTTGTGAATGTGTGAACCGAAGACCATGTAGCGGCCTTGCAAACCTAAGCCACCGACGCCTGATGGCAGATTGCCCAAGATGCCCCCACTCTCCTGGGTAGAGTATTCCTTCACCTGAAAGGGAGGGACCTTACCTTTCAAACCATAGACTTAAATGATCAATTGGCAGATCCAATGTGAAATAGTTGCCTTGGACGCTGCCTGCCCTTTCCTAGGATCCTCAGGCAGCAGGAACAGAGCATTCGACCTCCTGACCTGTGCCGTCACCTTCAAGAAGACCCTTACAGCTCGTAGCACATCCAAAGTATGCAGAGATCTTTCTCTTGCTGACTGAGGCCTAGGGAAGAATGAAGGCAAAATGATGTCCTGATTGAGATGAAAACTAGAAACCACCTTTGGTAAATAAAAAAAAAAAAAAGTTGGTTGGGGTTGCAACACCACCTTATCTTGACGCAAAATCAAAAATGGTTCTCTGCAAGAAAGAACTGCCAGCTCCAACACCCTTTTCACAGAAGTGCCACTGGTTTCTGCAAAACCTCCAAAACCAAAGTTCAGGTCCCAAGTTAACCTGCCAGGAGGAGCAATACACATTACTCCTTTTAAAAAAAAAGTGCAAACCAGAGAGTGAGACGCAATGGGCCTCTGAAAAAAAAAAACAGCTAATGCTGAAACCTGGCCCTTAATGGTACCAATAGCCAATTTCTTTTCCAACCCTGATTGAAGAAACGACAGAATCCTACCAATCACATATTTTCATGGGTGCCATTTTCGGACCTCACACCAGGAATTGTAAGCCTTCCAAGTTCTGTAATAAATTTTCTTAGAGACTAGCTTTCTAGCGCTCAACATAATGGGGATGGTGGAATCAGATACCCCCGTCCTTCAGGATCTGGGGTTTCAATAGCCATGCCATCAAATTTACCAACCGTAAAGCTGGGTGCAATATAGGTCCTTGAGCCAGCAGGCCTGGCTGGCACAGCAGAGACCACAGACTGTCCACTACCAGTCTCACTATGTCTGCATACTAGGCCCTTCTGAGCCAGGCTGGGGCAATCAGTATCACAGGAACGGATTCCACCCGAATCCTGCGTAAGAGTCGAGACAGCAGCTGATTTAGAGGAAAAGCATAAATCAGTGAAAACTGGTTACAAGAAATCACTAAGGCATCTAACCCTGCCGCACGAGGGTCCCTTACCCTGGACACAAAATGATCGACTTGGTTTTTGAACCTGGATGCCAACAGATCTACATCCGGGTAACCCCCAACACGGGCGGATTGATGTGAAAACCTCGGGATGCAAAGCCCACTCCCCTGGAACCAAAAGTCGGTAACTGAGATGGTTCACCTGCCAATTCTCCACAGCCGGAATGAATATTGCTGATAAACCTGAAACATATCTTTCTACCCAGATCAGAATGTAATTTACCTCTTCCTGAGTTCTTTGACTCCTAGTACCGCCCTGGTGGTTGATGTATGCCACTACTGTGGCATTTTTGCACTGAACTCTCACTGGCCAACCCTGAAGCCTGGACGTCCAATACCCCAGGGCAAGCCATACTGTCCGAAGTTTCAGGACATTGATGGGAAGTATCCTCTCCCATGGAAGCCATGTTCCCTGAACTGTGGCCTCCTGCAGAACAGCCCCCCAATCTGAGAGGCTGGCATCGGTGGTTACCAATTTCCATATCACCAGCCGAAAGGATCTCCCTTTCTCCAAATTCCGAGACACCAACCACTAATTCAGGCTTCAAAGTGCTTTTGGAAACAGATATATGACAATCCAGGGCTGGAATCTGTTTGTTCCAAACAGCCAGAATATTTCTTTGTAGAGGTCTAGAGTGGAACTGAGCATAGGGAATTGCCTCGGACGAAGACACCATCTTTCCCAGCAACCTCATACAGAGGCAAACTGAAGGATACCTCTTGTCCCTTAAAGTGCAGACCTGTTCTTTCAGAGTGCAGCATTTGCCTGGAGTCAGAAATACCTTTGCCTGAACAGAGTCTAGAACCATCCCCAAATATTCCAGGCTCTGTATTGGCTCCAAGGCCAACCTCTCAAAGTTGAGCACCCAGCCCAGTCGTTTCAAGATCAGAACCGTAAAAGCCACATCCTGCTTCAAACCTAGCACAGACTGACCCCTGAGCAATAGATTGTCTAGATATCCTATGATCAATATCCCCTGAGGTCTGAGTAGCCCCAATACTGAAGCCAGAACTTTTGTAAACACTCAAGGAGATGTGGCCAGACCAAAAGAAAGTGCTACAAACTGAAAATGCTGAACCCCTACTTCAAAATGCAGAAATCTTTGATGAGCGAGAAATATTGGCATGTGCAGGTAAAGCATCCTTGATGTCGATAGATGCTCCTTCCCGCAAAGAGGCCACTAACGACCGAACGGATTGCATACAAAAAGACTGGACATTTAGAAACCGGTTTAGACTCATGAAGTCCAAAATGGGCCTCACATCCCCATTTGGCTTTGGGACTGGGAACAGGTTTGAATAAAATTCTTGATCTCTTTTGTCCACTGGAACCTCTGTGATCACCCCCTAGGAGAATAGGTTGTCGAGCGCCTGTAAAAGCCTTCTTCTTTTCTCCAGATTTGTTTGTATGCTTGACCTTAAAAACCAGCATGGGGGAAAAACCCGAAACTCCAGCCTGTACGCTAGCGAAATTGTGGAAACTACCCACATGTCTTGGATTACAGCCTTCCAGGCTGTTACAAAATCCAAAAGCCTTCCCCCCACCAGAATGAGTGGGGGCGCCCCTTGGATCTGTTTTGGCTGACTTTTGCACCCAGGGCCTCCTTGGATTCTGACTATGAGTTCTACCTGTAGAGGCTGCCGCCTGTGTTTGGCGAAATGAATCTGGTAGCAAAGGGCTCAGCAACAGAGGCCCCTGCCCTTTTAATAAAAGGGCGCTTGGATTCCTTTTAAAGGGTAAAATAACTTTTTCCCCCAGAAATCTTCTCAATAGACTTGCCTAAATCCTTCCCAAACAGTCTCTCCCCAAGAAAGGGAAAACCTGCCAACAACTTCTTACACGGCAGTTCCACCGACTAATTCTTAAGCCACAAAACCCTGCGCATGTGTACTGACAAGAGGGCCATGTGAGAAATTTGCTGAACTGAATCCTTAAGAGCATCAACCGCAAAACAAAATGGAACTTCATCCAAATCCTCAGCCGAATATTCCCCCTGCCCTGAAGACCTTCCAAACAACCGCTTGACCCTGTCAGAAAGACTCTGGCAAACGCCAATAGCTGCCACTGCAGGCTGTGTGGCAGAACCTGCCTGGGAGAAAGAGGCCTTAAGGACATTCCAGCTTCTTATCTGCTGGATCCTTAAAGGCCTGGACACTATCTACAGGACATGTTAAAGACTTATTCAGAGATGAAAAAAGCCGCATCTACTACATGCTACCCCATTTCTTAAACTTTTCTTCCGAGGGATACAAAAAGGAAAATTTTTTTGGCGGAACAAAAACTCTGGGTGATTCCAATCAGCATACATAATCTGTTCCAGGAGAGGATGTACTGGAAAGACCTGTGGAGGTTTCAAAGAACCCAAAGAGGAATAAGTAATCTCAGAAGTTTCTACTGGGGGTAGCCTGAAACCAGAGCGTATCACATCAGTGAGGACTTGCACCAATAATCTCTGAGATTGATGCAGAAATTGCCTGATTCTCTTCGGGCTGTGACCCCTCCGATAGAGATTCTACTGCCTGGTCTTCCTCTGGTTCCTCATCCTCAGGTTCCACCCATTCCTGCTCCAGGATTGGTGGCTCTAGTGACGGGGACCTCTCCTGCTTCTTAGCCCCTTGCGAAACGGAGGCAATCATCTCAAACAGTCTTATCCTCTAATTCTGCTAAGGCTGAAGCAAGATCATCCTTGGTTACATACGCTGACGCAAAAGCACCAGTAGTAGTCAGAATGCCAGACAACCACAGTGGCTCAGATTGCCCAGTTGCCTCTGGCCTTTTAGGAGAGGATTTAACAGCAAAACTTCGATTAGGCTCCTCAGTACCTGATGGCGGTGCATAAGGGTCTCTTCCTGCCATGCCTCCCCCAGTCCGCTTTCTGGAAGATATTCGTTCGCTAAGAGCTTCTACCCTGCAACAGCAACACAGGGACCAATACAGCTATGCAAGTAGTGTGGTGAACAAACAATCATTGCGATCGCTGCTCCCTGGGCCGCCCCAAAGGCAGCCTTCTGACTGCCTGGCCTATTGTCCCCACCAAGGGGAGTACTCACATACCCCCACCGAATAGCCTGATCTTTGTCTCGGCAACAGCATCTAGAAGCAGCAGAAAAATACCTCATTTGCCTTCAAAACCACAACCTATTTTAGAAAAATACAGAGGCAGCTTACTAGTTCCGCTGCAGGTCTTGAGTTCCATCAGGTACCAACGTTCACTCAATCACAGTGGGCTTTGTAATAGAGACCCTCAAGGACTTGGTCCCATATTAAATAGGGCAAGTGCCTTGGACCTGTTCAGCACCCTACTAGAAAACACCCTGGTCAGTTTCTACTGCACAGGGTTCGGTTACACAGGGTCCAGCGTTGTAAGGTTGCATTGCAGGCAAAACCCCGAGGGCTCTTCTCTTTATCTAGCGAGGCTCGGCTACCATCCATCTTGGTTGAGCAGCTTTCTGAATGCATCCAATTAAAGTCCATGATTACCCACGGAACCCATCCAGACCTTAGGTATGCTCCTTGGAGCACAGGCAACACTTTCATTGACCATCCACCTGGCAAAAAAAACTGAAGTACTTAATGTGTAGAAGGGGTTATATAAGGGAGGACCTCCTCTCTGATTGGTCGGCCAGTGTCCATTCAGCTATAGGTGGCGTATAACCCATAGACATGAATAGCCTGTTCTGTGTCCCGTAATGTACGATAAAGAAAATACTCTTTAAAAAGGTGAGTGCGTCTCCTGCTGGAGATAGCTTGTACAAAGCTTGTTAAGGCGGGACACTGCCAGATCTACAACGGGGGGATAAACCCTTTTGCACAAATGGATACAAGACCAATAAGCACTTGGGGGGAGAAGAGGGGTATCAAACATCTTGTCAGGATGTTTCCAATATCAGTAAATTAAATTGTCAGAAAAAGTGGGTGCAATAGGAAAGTCTCTGTAACCTTAGGAGCCCAGACTAGAAACTGCAATGGTAGAAGCGACAGGCTAATCCTGTCATTTTAGAGTTGTGTGCATTGCATCGATAAGAGATGAAATAATCTCTTAATGCGGAGAGAGTAATAGCAGTAGACTGTAACCCCACAGGGCAAGTTTGCCGGAAAGGCACTAAAGCAACTGATAATCAGACAAAGTCACTACAGCTGATAGCTCAAAAGCAGCCATATCCACAGATAAATCAGACAGAGATGCAGAAGAAGGCATGGGAACATGTTTGGGGCTCTGCAGTAAGAGTCAGCTAATAAACCAATGATTTGGGGCCATGAAGCCCTGCATGACTGTAGTCTCAGCTGAAAGTGCAGTAATCCTTACCCAAAGGAGCAAACTAGGATGAGAAAAAGTATCTAGGAGCAGAGGGAGACATAATTCAAGGCTGCAGAAACAGACACAATCAGTAGGCATGCTGCAAGCAGTCCAGGAGCTGTTAGTAGAGTATAAGCTGGGGGATACCCAATACAGTGGGACTGCACTGCGCCACCCCACTCCCCCCACACAAATCGACACGTTGTGACCACATAGTAGTAAGGCAGTGTGAGACTCGAATACTTAGCCTTTTTGTATTGCATTGCTGAATTCCAAGCATAACTAAAGAAAAAAAGGGAGTGGCCTTGGGTGTAATACAATCTTGTCATTGTGAAAGAGGAAAGGCTCTTTTACAGGAAAAGGGCCCCCCCCCCCCCCCCCCCCGTTCAGACTTGATGGCAACCGAAAAGGCTATTTTGCAAGCGAGATCCTCTAGGGGAATACACCCGATAGGTTTAAAGGACTGTTTCTGCAGGGCAGACAGAACAAAGTTAAGATCCCAAGAAAGAACAGGGTGCTGCAATGGGGGCCTAATACTAGATACACCTTGAAGAAAGGTACTTACAAGGGAGAGGAAAGCCAAGACTTTTGAAAAAGAATGAATACATCTGAGACCTACCCTTTGAGAATGCTTAAAGTGGAATTCCAGGATAAAACTATCTAATCGTCAAACTGCACCCTCCCCCTCCTAACATATTCTACCTTGTAGAAGAAAGCTGCATATTACTGCATACACTTACCTATTCTCAGGCCACGTGATCAGCTTCCCTCTGTCAGAGAAGAGGAGACATGCTGACAATGGATGGCCCATAATAAGCCTATGGATTACATCACCACTCAGGCATTTCAGCTGTTATCAGTGCACTCTCTGCTCTTCCCTGTAGGGTGCCCCTTCATTGTGGAGAGGGTTTTGGTGAAGGCTTTGGGAATCTGTGGGCCAAGCCTTGTACTGAAAGGAAGAGCTGTACTTAGGTTTTGAAGTTGAAGCCTGGTTAAAGCAGATAAGTATTCTCCTCAGAAGCCCCTGGCTCTTCTAATCGAGAAGGTTTTTTGGGCTCTTCCATTGTGGAAATAAACATTCCCTCCTGTGACCTCATTGCTTGACCAAATTTATCAGACGGTTTCATTGGAAAGGCATACATATGAGTCACCCTTCTACATACAGCTTCAGCTGTCCAAGCTTTCACCCAGGCCACGGATAAGGGGGTACCACCAGTTCTCCTGTAGGGGGCCCAGGCCAGCAGGGGGGCCCAGGAAGCTGGGTGAATCAGATGTTGGCAGGGAGGGTGATCAGAACAGCGGAGGGGCTATTACCGGCACCGATTCCCTTTATGGCGCTTTATGCAGCAGCTGAAAGCTGACTTCTCCTCTCCCTCCTGTCGGCTTTCAGCTGCTGCAAAGAGAGCCATACAGGGGATCGGTTCCAGTAATTGCCCCATGTCACCCTGCTTGTACACCATACGTTTTCCCCTGCTGCCCAGGCCCCCCGTGTACCCCGATCCCCACAGTGCTGCCGGCTACCCTCCTTTGTCTCCCACCGGCAGCTGCAGGCACTAAGACAATAGGATCCTTCAGGATGGAGAGTGGGGGAAGGTTCCATTAAATATGTCACATTTACAGCCCCTTCTTTCCTGAATTAACACAATTAGCAATCAGTACCGACCACTCACTTTGTTTATTCATACCTGTAGTTCATAAGTATAGTAAACTGTGGGTTTTTTTGGGGGGAGGGGCCCTGTCAGGTTGGCTGTATGGGGTCTGTGGTTTCTAACAGCAGCCCTGCTTTCACCCATAGGATTCTATGCATGTGAATAAAGATCAGAGCCATCTTGCACATTTGTCTTGAAAACGGAGCAGATAGCAGTTGCTGTAATTGACCTGTAATGGCATGATCCTTAAACAAACATGTTGGTTATTCATTGCCCTAGTCCAGTTAGCTGCAGTTTGGCAATGGGAGCTGGCTGCAGGGCTGGTCCCCAACAGCAAAGAGAATCTCACATTTTCCATCTGCAGAATCTTTGAAAGAAGGAACATCTTTAATAGGTACAACAAGATGTTTGTTTAGGACTGGTTTGCAGGATTTTGCAGTTCTCTTTGTAGAAATGGGTGTGAAGAAATGAAGGAGTCAGGTTGCACAATGCCAAGACTTTTGCAAATAGAAGCAATTAGCTATTCAATGTTAGCAAGCATGTTGCATCAAACTACCTTTTCAATTTGGTATCAGTCTGGGGAAGAAAAGTCTTCTGCAGCTTCCACCAATACTGCCTCAACAGCCTCTTCACTCCCTTCTGTGACTGCATCCTTTAGGACCAGCACATCACGATCCAATTGAGGGTGAGAAACATAAGTAGGAGAAAATCTGTGGTATATATGAACCCTAGACAAAGATAATTAACGCTGTAAACTGTCCGTGGAATTGTGACATAGATGCAGAGAATTCTGCTTTAGTCAAATAAGGCGCTAGTTGTGTCCCTGAAAGAGAAAAAATCCAATGAAGAGACCAGTGGTAGAGCCTGGTTTCTGCTTTGATGAAAGGGACCCATCATGACTCCGAGGTAGAGTGGTGTTGTTGTGGGGGCCTTTGGCAGACTCAGAGCTAGTTCACACTAGATGCAGTTCAGTGCACTTTTTTCTGCATCAAAAATGCATGCACAGTGTTTTCCATGTATTCCAATGGCCCTGGTTCACAGTAGTGCAGTCAGTTCCACTAAGTTTCAAGTGCAGGAAAAAAAATAAATAAAAAATAAGTAGAACATGCTGCATTTTTTCTGCACAGAATACTGAAACATGGCAAACTGGATCAAAACTGCACCGGAACTGAGTGTGGTGTGAACTGTAAGCAAAAACATATCCGGAATGCTTTTCTGTAGTGTGAACTGCCCCTGAATGTTTGCCTGCGATTCTGAATTGACTTCCTTTTGCGTGGTCTCCACCATAGCTACAACTGAGGAATTTCCTTGTGGGGTGCTCACTGAATAGAATGGAAGTATAGAGTAAACGTGTCCAGAAGGAGTACAAGGTAACTCAGGTGCAGACTGCCCTGTAACAAATCCTTGTGACGAAAGGGCAGGAGAAGGCGCCCAAGTACCTTACCAGGGCTGCAGGCGAAGTGGCAGTAAAGTGTGCCACCAGTGGTGTGATGTAACGCCTGGTCATTCAAATGAGAATGAGCTCTGAGTGGTTTAAATTTTATTGCCAAGTTTAAAAAAGTTGCCACTGTGAACGAAATACATTCCAAACACAGCGCTCTTTTTATGGTAACAGTTAGATATATAGGGTGACTGTCTTACCTATCCACAATACTGGACTGTATGTGAAGACCAGACTTCGTCCATCACAGTGAGCATATCTTATTACAGAGTCTGCAGTGTTATACAGAGAACAATCCATAGCGATGGAAGATGGCCATGGTCCTGTAAAAGCACCCTACGACTGACATCAAAACATTGCACAAAGTGTCATTGTAAATGCCTATGCAGGCTCCAGTGTCTGAGGCAACATTACAGGCTATTCCCACAGCATTTACTGGTGTGGATCCCTGGTACAACCTCCAAGGTTTTACGAAGGTTGTGGCAATCCAGATCTATTGCCTCTATGTTGGCATTAGAAGACAGTGAGGAGTTGATTGAAGAATCCAATGACAAAATAATAAAGAAAAATAATAAACTAATTAAACGAAGGGTGATTTTCTCCATGTAGGAGAAGAGGTTCATTGCTTTCAAATGTTAGCGTAAAATGGAGGACTCACACAGTGGGTTAGGATCATAGGGGAGGCACTTAGGGTGCATGTCCTCTAAAGCGAAGGCAGTGTCCATTCACCTGAAGGTACATGCCTATAACCCACAGTGTAAGAATACTTTGCCATTGTCCTGTACTGTACATTTAGGATATGTTTTTGTCTCTGAAAACTTGCACTGACAGTCAGAACAAGGTAAAACTAAGGGCAAGGACAAAGTTAGCTCACTTACACATCAGATAGTTTGTCATCCTCCTCATCAGATTCTCTCTCCGAGTCCTCTGGTTTCTGAATTCTCCGATCCTTCCCCTTGCTAGTTAAGCTTCTCCTCAGAGGAGTAGCATCATTTTCCTTCTTTTCCTCAGGTCTGTCATCGTCCTCTTCCACATCTTTGTTTTCTTTGTTGCTCTCTTTTCTTTTCTCAGAGTCTTCCTGCTCATTTGTAGATGAGTTTGCACAGATAACGGGTCTTCGCCTCGCCTATAGAATAATGATATGGAATTATTAATGCTAGTTAGTTTAAAAAACAAACAAAAACAAAAAAACATGGCAGAAATCAAATGCAAGGAATGACCACCATAAATATTTAAAATATCAAAATCTATTTTAAAAACACACATTTTTACAAACACAAGGAGCTTTAATAGACATTCTTTTTCAATAAACTTCTAGCTTCCTGTGCAGATAACCCATAGAAAAAAACAACTTAAAAAATAAATAATCTGTTAAAGTAGAGTTCCAGCTGAAAATAAAATAAAAAAAAGTCAGCAGCTACAAAAACTGTAGCTGCTGACTTTTAAAATAGACACTTACCTGTCCCTCGGTCCAGCAGTGTCCTCACCATCTCTGGTTTCACCAGCCGTCTTCTCAGCCTGGCACTGGCATCTTTAGTGTGGGCACCCGGCTGTGACAGCTTGCGGCTTCACAGCCAGGTGCCCACTGCGAATGAGCGAGAAGCGCTGCGATTTGTGAATGGCCCCATAGTCTTCTGGGACCTGTCACATGTCCCAGGAGACTACGGGGAGGGAGGACAACTTCTGCTTCCGATCGCCTAGGCGATCGCAACGTAAGTGGAAGCGGGTACCTGTCAAATTCGGGAACCTGCTCCCTAAAGGTGCCATCCTTAATGGGGAGCGGGGGACAAAGCATTAAAGCGGAACTTCCCCTTTAGGGTGGAACTCCACTTTAAGATACAAATACACAAGCTGTCACTACCAACTTTCTTGTGAATGTCTAGACTGTGGAGCGGTTTGTTGCACTGTTGTATCACTGCTTAGTGAGTCACTGGCCCAGAGCAAGCAGTGGTATAAGGGGTGACATAACATCTGATGTGTGTACATGCTTCATTACATTTAGGAGACAAAGATATAGGGAAAAAAAAATGAGCCTAAGATCATGGAAAGAACATCGTTAATAGAAAGGCTTTCTGAGGTTTACATTACATTTAAATACAATCGTACCCTTAGAGACTTCATTTCAATCTCCTCTTTTTCATTGTCGCTGCTAGAATCTGTGTCGTCATCTTCCTTGACACTAACACTGATAGGCGGGGTTTCAGGTTCGGTCTGGTCGATGTTCTCCATTGATTCTTCTTCCTGTGTCGGACTCTCCTCTACTGGTTGGGGATCATTGTGATGAATAGTCCTAAACTTAATTTCTGCAGAGCGGCAATACTCTTCAAACCCATACAAATACCTGGAATGAGAAGGACAGCATATTACACTGATAGCATCTCCCAGTGAAGACTATTGGTCCCATATTAATAGGAATGTTAACATAACATACAGCTTTTAACTTGCAACTTAAAAAGGTATATAATCCCTAACCCTAAAATTCTCTTTTTTTCTGTACCACTGAAAAGGTTTGGTCTCTCTGATAAGTTAACAAAATACCTCTTGATCTTTCCTGAAGCCTTGAGAGCTTCTAATTTCTGTGCCAACTGCTATTAAATAACCTTGTTCTTAGCCATCTCAGAATTTTGCCCCTGCATGTTACAAAGAACAGGAGAGGTGCACGGTTCCATAGTCCCATACTGTTTCTATTGTCCTGATACAAAAGAGTAAGTGAGCATTGCCATTCTACAAATGGAAGTATCTAACTGGCAGAACAGCCAGGTGAAAATAAAAAACCTGAAAAAGAAAACAAATGCAGCAGCCACATCCAAGACCTTTTAAACAGAAATATATTACTTTTTGTTTTTAGGTTTGCATATAATTTAATGTCAAATTCATTCCTTTGGGTGAGAAGGCTTATTTACATTTTGGAGATGCTTACAGGTGAAGGGTAGTCTGTAAGATGAAGCACAAAAAAAAAAAACAACAATAAGCATTTAAAATTGGGAGGCTTTAGAACTAAACCTCACAAACACTGTTCATATTACAAGGATCCTTATCAAAAACAAACTGGAATCCTCCAACTTTACCTACTATCAGCTACAAACTAAAAGGAAACTGGCCCGCCTATATCAGAATAGGCTTGCAAACTTGAAATGAACCTGTGCCCAGATCATGCACACTAAAGTAGTTATATATTCTAAACAAGTAGTAAAAGCATATTAAACAAATCCTCTTTCTTCTCTGTTTCTTTAAGCATCGTGAAGAAAACAGCAATTTTGTACTGAACCTAAAAATCTTTTTTTCTTGGAGTCCAATTAGAGATACAGCAAATCTCACCTCTTGGTTATGATGGGGCCTATAGAAGGATTGGACACTGGCAAAAAACTGTACAATAGCACAGGATAAGCCCCCTACTACTATGAGTATGCCTCGAAAAGCAAAGCAGAACCAAGGGCATGATCATAAATACAAGGGGATGACACCTGTACCCCTTAAACTCTAAGAAAAGTATATTTCAGAGATTACAAATATATTTTGTTTCCCATATGTACTAAAGAATACAGGAAGTTTTTCACCATCAGGACATCCAACAGAAGTCCAGCAGAGGGGTGAGCAACACAAAAAACCCAATGGACTCAAGAAAAAAAAAAGCAGAAAAATCAGGACTGCCTGCAGCCCAAAGAGCCTCCTGAAGAACTATACTGCTGGCATTAGCAAAAACCACCTGGTCTTAGAGAACATGCCAACGTTCCAGGTACCAGCCTTGCAAATCTGACAGAAAACGGTTTGCTGCTAAAAAAAAACCCCCAAAAACACGCAAGCAGCACAGATCTACTGGATGGCGCCTTAACAGGAAAGCATAGAAACTGATCCTGAAGACCACAAGACCTTGGATAAGGGTCTCCCTGAGTCACCTGTGATGGAACAAAATGCTGGAGCACCCTTCTGTGGTCCACCCGAGGTGACAAAGACAGCCTTATGAGTACGAAAGTCAATTGATGGTCCAGACGTAGCTGAAGGAAGTAGAGGATTCATCCCACAAAGAACCTCCCAGGGTGGAAACTCCAAAACTCACACCACGTTAAAGCGGAAGTTTAGGTATGAACTAGACCAGGGGTCTGCAACCAGTAGATCTCAGCCAAGTGACTGGTAGATAGCGGTCTGGGCTTGCTCACCTGCCATCCCAGAGCATCAGAGTGCAATGCAGAAGGACTACTTGTAAAGTTGGAGCTGTAGTAGGGAGCAAGAGCAACATAAGCCAATGCCACCTCTGTAGTGCTGGCTCCTGCCCTGTGTGGAATAATACCAACTGCACTCCACCTTTTATCCCAGCTAACAGTCTCCAGAGTGGTGCCAGCAGCAGGAAAGAAGAGATTGTTAGGTCAGTGTGAAGCAACACACCGGGCATAATAATATAGGGCTGCTTTCACACTGATATGCTATGGTTTACCTACACCGCGCTTTCCTGCGCTTAGCCATAGACTTCTATTATATACTGCAGATGTGGTACACCTTCTGAAAGCGCAATTAAACTCCTGAATGTAAGAGTTTTGGTGTGCTTTTAGAAAGTGCACCATGCCTGTAGAATAAAATATGAGGTGGTATCAAAAAGTTTCAAGACCTAGTTTTGTAACAAACCAACAGATGGCAGCATGCACCATCACAGGGAGCACCGACCTTCATAAGTCAGTGTGCCAAAAAACATTGTCCTGTGTACCTCGGCAGCTGTTCAACTGGTGGTATTCTGACATCGTGTGTTACCACGTCTGCTATTTCATCATGGACAACAAGTTAGAGCAAAAGGGCAAACGAAGTTCTGCGTGAAACGTGAGGTGTTTGACATGATTCGGGAAGTTAATAGCGATGCTGCAGTGAGTCGTTCGAGGAGTTTTGAGTGGCAAGTGCATTTCAAGGGCGAAAGAACATCACTGGAAGACGAGACGTCAGGAAGACCTTCAAACGAGCTCAACCCCCGAAGATGAAGATCCAGCTCAAGGGTCGCCGTTTTGACAACATTATGCAGATCCAGCAATTTGGCCAGCGATCCAAGTGTGTTTGACAGGTGGTGAACAGGCGATATGTTGCCTCCTCACCACCTGATTTAAATCCATAATTGATGTGCAATGCACGTGATTGTGACACGGTAGTATGGCAATTAGAGGTATAAATCAGGTGTGAGGAGGGGACACTCTGCCAGTTGATCTTTGACTTCTTCCATGTTGTTCAGGTAGATCTACACCTCTTTTAGGTTGCCTACCCCTGAACTAGACCAATATAACTATGTAATAAGGATCATAACTAGCTTTAAATAATATGCCTTTTCTGTACTCCGAATAATGCCGGGCTTCCAACAAAGATTTCTGTAAGTTCAGGTGCCAACTAAACAACTACTCTCTGGACAGTCAATGTCACATTGTACAGACAGAGCCTACAAAGACTGTTCTCTCAACAGGAGGTTGCCTTAAGTATTCCACAATGGGGATGCAATGGAAGCACAGCATGGATAATCCTGTGGCCAGCACCTTGGTGAACACCCAAGGTGCAGACCAGAGGCTGAACAGCAGGACCACGAGCTGTTAATGCACAAGCTCCACATCAAAACATGGAAAAGGTCAAAACTGTTGAAAAGACGGGCATGTAGGTATGCATTCTTAATGTCAACCAAAACAGGAAAATCTCCCTGGTGAAAGGAAGAAATGACAGACCTGATCATTAAGTCACAATGAACTAGAATGCACTGCATACTCCCACATTATGACAGACTTACCTGGACACAGAGCCCTTTACCGCAGCACTGCCATGGCTCTTGGGAGTATCCATCTTCAACCGGCCTTCCTTCTGGGTTTGCAGACTCCGGCTCAATGAATAGATGGGGCCACAATGACGTCACTCACGCGCATGCGCAGGCCCCGGCATGGAGCTCTGAAGGAATGGCACAGGTATGCCGTCCCTTCAGAGTGCATTTGCACGTGACATCAGCATGTTGTGTGAATATCCCAACAGTGCCAGTTTAGGGGATATTCACTGTACCTACAGGTAAGCTTTAATATAGGCTTAACTGTAAGTACAAATCAAAAAGCGGACTTAACTTTCACTTTAACTGAGTATTTGTCAGGCTTTAGTCCCCAGACCTTGAGGGTGAACTGGGATCCAATCTTGGAGAGGTCTAGACATTAGCTGGTGTGGGAGTGGGGTAACGAAAGGGATGTTTTTGTAATCAAAAGAGGGAGAGGGCTTTGCAGTCTGTTCAATTGTCTTCTGCTGAGGTAGATGGGTACTTTTGTCAGTAGTAGTATCCTTGATAATGGTCTGACGCTTCTTAAATGCAGGCTGTGCAAGTCAACACTTTAACCAAAAGGTGTCATTCATATGTGTACAGAACAGGAGACTCATGCAGGCCGTACTAGATATATCTACACTCAATAATGCTGTATCCACCTCATTCGCACTAGGTAGAGGGACATGGCAGGGATGTCTTCTCTCCCCATTGTTATTCGCTGTAGTGATAGAACGTCTGGCAGTTGCCATTAGAGAAGATTTGGGTATAGTTGGTTTTTGTGGAGGAGAGCAGATGGAGAAAGTAGCAGTATATGCTGATGACACCCTTCTGTTTTTGGGTGATACATCCGCGTGATACATTGACACGCCTAATGACATTAATCAATGAATTTGGCCCCTTCTCTGGCTTCTCAATAAATTGGAATACCGCTGGATACCCTTACGCATCCCATACCACCTGAAGTTGTGCAGATTGAAATAGTGGACTCCTTTAAATATCTGGGTAATATCATTCACCCCACTCTATCGAAATAGACATATCTAAACTTACTACCGTTAATTAAAAAATTTAAACAAAAAACAAGTAGCTGGACTAAACTTCCTCTATCCATGGTAGGGAGGTGTAACTTAATCAAAAATGATCTGGGCCCCTCAATTACTTCATATTCTGCACAATGCCCCTGTTTGGATTCCCAAATAGATCTTTAAAAGATTTGATACGTTGTTTTGCGCCTTAATCTGTCAGATGCGCACGCCTCACATTAAACTAGAAACTCTACAGGAAGCTAAAGATATGGGAGGCCTTGCAGTTCCCAATCTTTTTCTTTATTACATTGCAGCCCAGTTATTTTGTTTACAAATTTCCTCCCTCTCTGCTGAAGCACACTGCTGTGCACAGCCATCCCGATCAGTGTGGTTACAGTGAAGCACACACCCCCCTGCCCCCTAGTAAAACACTCCTTACACACACTTAACCCTTTTTCTCGCCCCTCACATTAACCCCTTCCTGCCCAGTGTCAGTGCTGTTTTTTACATCCCCATTGACACCAAGTCAGTTTCCCCCCAGTGTCAGAATGCCCGCCGCAGTCCCACTAAAACATCTCTATGAATGGGGATTTTTTTTTTTTTACAGTCACTTACTTTTTGTACGCGGTTTTTACATTGTAGGATGCAGCAGAGTTTAAAATAGGAATGCCAAGGTCCATATAAATTTGCTTCCATACAGCACCACTTTCAATCTGCCAGAAAAGGAGAAAATGTTGATATAAAACTTGAAGACGGCAGGGAAAAAAAAAAAAAAAAAAAAGTTAAAATCTACTTACATTGTCACAACCCCCCTGGTGATAGACTAGCCTAAAAAGCTTGAAAAGATTCAGATCTTTATATCCCAATACTGGAGGCTTATTGATTGGGGTTCCTGCAAACAAAGGTAAAAGAACAAACATACCTATATAAAAATATATTTAGACATCAACACAATGTTATTGTTTGCACAAGGACTGACTTCTAAACAGTGGCATAAATCTATTCATGGAAAGTAAGAGAGTTTTCCTTTTAAACACTGGCTGCAAACTTCATAGACCATCTTTCATCTTATAAAAAAGAACCACTGTACAAGTTACCACAAATACAATAACTGGCTTTTCACATTTTCAATGATAGATTTAAACATAGTCTATGTCCTCCCCCCACAACGTTCAGCAGGTAAGGTGACTGCTTCCCCTATAGAAATGTGTGGATTTCTTTAAAGTTATCCAACATGGACTGTCTGCTAGAAATAGGAGATTTCACACTTAATTTATGGACACTTTTTATGGGACAGCCAACAGCCCCCACTGATTACTAATCACTCAAATAATGAACAGGAGAGGACAAACTCCAGACAGAGGACTCATCACATGCAATGCTCAATAAGATCACACCTGTTAAAACATGGGCCTCATAAGTGTGACAAACTGTACAATGTGTGTATGGCTGAAATGGACAATCTGACCTTGAAAACAAAAACCTATACATGTATACCTTGAGTCAGATTAAAAACTGACCTTGGTTGTATGCCTATTGTGGCAGAGGAGGAAGTGGAATATCCAGTCAGACATTACTGCTTTCCTGCCAATTCTATCTTTCTAAACAACATTCAAAGTCACATTAGGAGACCAAAGTGTTTGTGTGAAGACCCATTCGATTTTAATGATTACAACTCCTAGATTTTAGATAATTTATGGATAAATCATCTACTAAGTAAGTGATAAAGTTGACACGTTTGGCTGTGCTGTAACTTTAGATTGTTCATTGATGGGCGCTTTTCACTTCTGAACATGGGAGAAAGAAGAGATAAAAAGAACATATTGCTCTATCTTGCATTTCCAGAATTACTCTAGCATGTGAAGTATTGGCAATTACAAAAAAAGAAAAAAAATCTTTCCAAAACCATGAGGAAAACGAACAGTTCAGGGCCCCACACAGACCGACCAAACTTACAGACGGAGTCACTGCCTTGGGGAGCCGAGCATCCCCGTGGCATGGGCCCTTAGTCGGGTCAATGGGTGAGGGACAGCCTACAGTCTGAAGCCTGGAGGCAACCACTGTAAAAAGTAGAAAGACCAAAATCAGGTTGATGAGAGGTACCTATCCCACAATTTCATTAATGTAAACCTTTAGCTTTGGTAAAATCAGCTTTTACCAACTGTAAAATTAAATCTTCACATTTTCATCATACTGTAAGGATTTAACAGAATGATTTTGAAGGCAGAAATGGATTGCATTATAACCGTTTTACAGATAAAGATATTGAACATAGACACTAAAATATTAACAGCAAACCAGCATTAAACATAGATAATAAGATAGGTCTTAAAGTGCAAGTGCAGGCAAATCCCAACTACAGTTAAACCTATTCTCACCCCCATTCTAACTACCCTGTGAAAGGAAAGATGTCTAATACGTACCTATGCTGGGGGGGGGGGGCTCCGGTCAGGTCACATGATCAGCTCCCAGTTCTGGCTTCTGCGTACAGGAGAGACAGCGGACAATGGATGCCTTGTAGTAATGTAGGCCATACATGGGTCGAATTCCGAACGATTTTTCATCCAAAAATCTAAAACGTTGTTCGCTCGGTGATCCAATGGCACCATCAATGACTTCGAAAATCATCTGACCAAGTCATAAAGTTCACCCCATATAACAGGTGAAACTTCTGTTCCTTCCAGATCACGACTTATGCGCATATTCTTTTCGGAAAAAAGTCAAAAATCGATCGTTTTTCACGGATTTTCCAACATGCCGATCACCGAAAAGGGGAGGAACCACAAAAATCGTCCGGTGCCATTGACCCACTAACAAAGCGAAAATCGGCCAATTATTCTTAGGTCTTTCAACCCATGTATGGCCAGCATAAGTGTGACATCCCTGCATTACGGCCGCTGTCAGCAATCTCTCCCCTTCAGTGAAGCCAGCCACAGCAGAGATTATGTGACCAGACCGGAGCATCCTCAGAATAGGACAGGTACAGACATCTTTCAATTATTGGGTAGTTAAAACAGGCTTAAGGGTATATTTACTAAAACTGGTTCACTCTGAATTTTGTGCACTTCTGCATAGAAACCAATCAGCTTCCAGGTTTTATTGCTAAAGCTTAATTGAACAAGCTGAGGTTAGAATCTGATTGGTGCACCTGTACATGGTAACCAGATTCTGAATGAACCAGCTTTAGCAAATACATCCTTTTGCATGAGGGTGGGAACAGGTATAAACGCAGTTAGGATTTGACTGAATTTATTTTTTTGGGCCAGTTCTGTCAACGCAATAATTATTTTGGTATTTGACTATTTCAGTATTTTAATTCTAAAGCTGAACTCTATGCAGTCCAAAAAATACACAGATCACTGTTTTACTAGCAATTCTGAGTCAACCATTCTTGAAATGGCACTGAATAGAAAAAAAGTTTACTTTGGGGGTTCCTAGATCACCTTCCAGCTTACAGAAGTGATGGATTTAATTCCTTGCCCAATAATTAGGTGACTCAAAGCCGTAATGACAAACCAGGTATTAGATGTGTCACCTAGCTGACTATGAAGCATGCGAGTCACAACAATGGCTGAACAATTCTGCAAATCCAGCTAGGCAGATAAAACTGTAAACATACATGCGTAGTAAATGTGCATGTAGGCACTTGTCCGACGTTCTACGTTTCAAGCTCCATGATAAGGCCATGTCTACAACATTTTGACTTTACCAAAAATATCGAAACGAGGGAAGATAAAAAGGAATTCTTAATGTGACACCTATCTAGCGAGTGTCTTTATAGCAAACATGAAGTCCATAAAACATTAAAAAAATACTTTATCTACAAACTCACAGAAAGCAATGCAACTCAACAAAAAAGCTTTTGTGCACCTGGGCTATGAATAATGATGTCCACACACAGGCAGACTATCTTCAGAGAAAAGCTCATTTAAAAGGCCACTTTGAAAGCAGATAAATCCTTTGGCTGACAGATATCCACTAGGACATCAAACAGTTAGGATGGCATATGCAGTAGTTCACAAGCACTTGTATGTGACTTGTACAATTGCTTCCATTGTTCCTTTAACAATACAGTGACCGGCTTGGAAAGTCCATGTGTGTCACATTTGCCCATCACAATCCACTGTATACTTGGTTTTCTCTTTAAATGTTTCCTTTCTAAATAGGATTTTGACTAGTCAGCATAATGGAAAACCCATCTACCTTAACAGTTTTTCCTTATACAATAACTTTTTTTTTTTTTTTTTAACATCTACATCCTTGGGTAAGGATTACATAGTTAAAAGTAATGTTGTCAAACTACAATTTGCTTTTGAAATATTTATTATTATTATTCCAGGTACTTATATAGCGCTGTCAATTTACACAACGCTTTACATATATTGTACATCAGTCCCTAACCCTCAAGGTGCGTACAATATAAGGCCCCTAACTCACATTCATACGTACACATATAAGGGCAAATTTAGACAGGAACCAATAAACCTACCAGCATGTCTTTGGAGTGTGTGAGGAAACCGGTGTACCCAGAGGAAACCTATGCAGGCACAGGGAGAACATGCAAACTCCACGCAGGTGGTGCCATGGCTGCGATTCGAACCAACAACCCTAGTATTGCCAGGTGGAAGTGCTAACCATTTAGCCACTGTGCTGCCCAATATATTTAGAGATCTTCTCACAGCCAAAGCTCACATATAGGATGCTATGTATGTTAAAGGATAAGTTCACCTTTTGGTAAATAATAAAAAAATAATAAAATGAACTTTTTTTGCAGGATCAGTAGATTGCTGATGACATGCAGGTCTCCTGCAGACCTGTCTGTACATCCTGCATGGCAAGCAGATATTCTATCAAGCAGATATTCAGACAGGAAGCTTCAATGAACTTCCACGGCACTCCACAGCGCAGTGGTAGTTCATTGAGAACTACAAGCCCACAACCACTAAGGCTGTCGGGACTTTCAGTTCATTCATTCACGGAAGTCCGTGAATGAATGACACGGCCGTGTGGGCGGAGCCCCACACAGCTGTGCTGTTTTCAAATCTCACAGATAATTCAGGGAAACTTCTCCCCTTATTATCTTTTAGAGGGAGGGGGCAGCTGCAGCTATGTTACATGTGTATGTACATGTGTCTGTTTGTTTTTATATGTGTGTGTATATGTATTTTACTTTTATTCTCGACTCCCTATTCCTGTCCTTTCAGAAATGCTTTTTTAGGACTTGTTCGTATATAGCAGCAAGGACTGCTGCTCCTCTGAAAAGCAATCCATGCTCAGATCGCTTTTCAGAGGCATTTGACAGGTGGTAAAGAGGCAATATGTTGCCTCCTCACCACCTAGTTTAACCCCGTAAAAAGCATAATCAATCACCACCCCGCAACTGTGTGCAATGTGCACATGTGGTTGTAGTTCAACCCCATTCACCTGGAGGTATACTTCCAGCTTCAGCAACAGCATGTGTATACCCCCAGCTGCTATTTATGCAGATAAAGGGGGAGCAGTTGGGGGTAGTAAAAGCAGCTCAATTGTGTGGTTTTACCACCCTCCAACCTCACAGGTGAATAGGTCCTTGGTTCACATCTGTGTGGCTGTGTGTAGGGCAGTCCATTCATTTCAATGGGCTGCCTTACCCACAGAAATGCAGAGAAAGTCATTCCTGACCTTAGTTTTAAAATTGCACCACACCAAAAACACCCTGCGTTTGTCAACATATGAAGATACACCTAAAGAGCAGAGCATTTGTCTGCGTGTCAGGAATGAGCGTGATTTTGCGTGCATTCCACGACACACAGTAACGTAAAGCAAGCCTTGGACAGGGGTGCCTTGTGACTGAAAATACTTTTTAAAGGCACCTCAACTGGAAAAAGGTTGAGAAACACTGCCATAATATATATTCACTACCAAAGTCACACAACAAACGAATTGGGTACAATCAGCCTGCCCATAGATTGTTCAAATCTCAGCCGGTCCCTGCTGATTCAAACCATCTAGGGCCTGCTTTACTCATCTTTGTATCAATTCATCATTAAGGCTTCATGCACACTGGACATTTTTTTAGCTGCTTCTAGGGGTGTCAGGAATTTTTTTTTTCCTGCCTCTAAACTCCCTTGCATGTTAGCCTATGTGTCCATGCACTCATAGGCTCTCAACAGCATTTAGTGGTGGGGGCTTTTAAAGGCAGGAAAAAAAACAAAACACACTGCCAGTGCATCCAGGAGCAGCAAGGACATAGTCAACTTGCAATCTACCTCCCCATCTAGCCTCCCCCCTTCCATCACCCCCTCATCTCTCCCCTCCTCTGACCTCGCAACGGCACTGCCCCCCACCACAACCATGGCCCTGCCTACCGTAACCCCCCCATCACTGCACTCCTTCAGCCCTACTACCACTGAGGAAGTCAGCAGAGTCTTCTCAGAAGCCCGCCTCACTACCTGCCCCCTGGACCCTATCCCCTCTCAACTCCTCCGGTCACCCCCCTCTTCCCTCATCCGCTCCCTCACCCACATCTTCAATCTCTCCCTCTCTACTGGAGTCTTCCCCTCCCCCCTAAAACATGCGCACATCACCCCCATACTCAAAAAGCCCTCCCTGGACCCCACTGACCTCAACAACCTCAGACCAATTTCCCTGCTGCCACTCACTTCCAAGCTCCTTGAGCGCTTGGTCTTCAATCGCCTAAGCGCCCACCTGACTGACAGCAACCTCCTTGACCCACTACAGTCCGGCTTCCGTCCCCTACACTCCACCGAAACTGCCCTCCTCAAAATCACCAATGATCTACTAACCGCCAAAGCCAAAGGCGACTACTCTGTCCTCCTCCTCCTAGACCTCTCCGCGGCCTTTGACACAGTCGACCACCCCCTCCTCCTTAATAAACTACTCTCCCTTGGCATCAGAGACACCGCTCTCTCTTGGTTCTCGTCCTATCTATCCCAACGCTCCTTCAGCGTTTCCTACAACGATACCACCTCCTCTTCCCTCCCCCTCTCTGTTGGGGTCCCCCAGGGCTCTGTCCTTGGACCCCTTCTCTTCTTCATCTACACCTCCTCCCTTGGCAAACTCATACACTCCCACGGCTTCAATTACCACCTCTACGCTGATGATACTCAAATCTACCTCTCCACCCCTCACCTCACCCCCACATTCTCCGCCCGCATCACTCACCTCCTAAACGACATCTCTGACTGGATGTCGCTCCATTTCCTCAAGCTCAACCTCTCCAAAACCGAGCTTCTCGTCTTCCCCCCAGCCCGCGCCCCCCCCCATCCTTTCCATCACTACCAACAACACCACCATCAATCCCGCCCAGCAAGCCAAGGTCCTTGGCGTCATTCTGGACTCAAACCTTTCCTTTCAACCTCATATCAAATCTCTCACAAACACATGCAGGCTCCACCTCCGAAACATCGCCAAGATACGCTCCTTCCTCACCCCAGACACCACTAAACTACTCGTACACTCCCTGATTATCTCACGCCTTGACTACTGCAACTCCCTCCTCACCGGCCTACCCCAGTGCAGGCTCTCCCCGCTTCAGACCATCCTGAACTCAGCGGCCAGACTCATCCACCTCACCAGCCGCTCCACCTCTGCCACCCCCCTCTGCCTCTCCCTCCACTGGCTCCCCATTGCCCAACACATTAAATTCAAATTGCTCACCCTGACCTATAAGGCCATTCACAACACTGCCCCTAACTACCTCACCGACCTGATTACCAGGTACCACCCTACCCGTACCCTTCGCTCTTCACAGGACCTCCTATCTTGCTCCCTGGTCTCCTCCTCCCACGCACGACTGCAAGACTTCTCCAGGTCCTCCCCCATCCTCTGGAACTCACTACCCCAATCGATCAGACTGTCACCTTCCCTCCTCACCTTCAGGCGCTCCCTGAAAACCCACCTCTTCAGGGAAGCCTACCCCACCCTCACCTAACAGCCACTGCCCTTCCCTCCTCCTACCACTCCGTTCCCCACAGCCGTTTCCTCCTGTGCCTCTACCCCCTCCCTCCTAGATTGTAAGCTCGAAAGAGTAGGGCGCTCTTACCCATTGTGTACTGTTTGATGTTACTGTTCTGTTTCATGTATTGTCCCCCTCTATTGTACAGCGCTGAGCAAACCCTTTGGCGCTATATAAACTCGATAAATAAATAAATAAGGCAGGAAAAAAAACAAAACACACTGCCAGTGCATCCAGGAGCAGCAAAGTTTTGGCAGAAAAAACTACAATTCCTGCCTACCAGAGTGGCACACAGTTGTAGTTCTCAATAGATTATGAGAGCCCTGATCAACTCCCTCTTTGTCCACCGACACTTCCTGCAGCTCTGAAATTGACAGCCCACACAGAGGTACAAGGTAGAGAGCTATAGGAGGTGTCTATAGGAACTTACAGTGAATTTCCACACAAAATTGTAAGCTCCGCTTTTTTTGTCTCCTCCCCCCCCCCCCCTCCACATTTGGCACCTTTGCTGGTTTTGTTGAGGCAAACTGACCCGGAAGTTCGCCTCCCCACAACTGCAGCCCTCTGGGACCTTGGAAATGTCCCATTCGCAAAGCGCAGCGCCGTTTGCACATGCGCAGGCAAACCAGCGGTTTCCCTTAGTCAAGATGGCGGCGCCAGCACCTGACACCCGACTGAAGAATCAGCTTGGGGTGAGGACACCACTGGATGCATGGACAGGCAAATGCTCCAATATTAAAAGTCAGTAGCTACAGTATTTGGGGGCCGGAACGCCGGTTAAAAATAATGCACAACTTTTTACTTGCAAAAAACATGGGCATTTATTATTTGTTACACAAAGGTGAACTTTGCCTTTAAAGCCTGGTCTCCTGCAACATTTCAGATACTGCATGGGACATTTTTAAGGCCAACTGATATCTTATTGAATAGAGAAATGCTCTGATGATTGGAGAAGGTATAATTATTACATTTCTTTGTATCATTTGTGAGACCACTATGACCCTCAGGATTCGCAGGTTACCGTCTGCATGTTAAACATTGTTACTGCTTCAGATTTGGTCTGCTAAATTGGTCAATGTTAGGACCATTAAATATTTGAAATGGAACTTCAGGAAAAACATTTTTTTTTCAAAAAGTACACCTGAAATAAATGATCTTGAATGATCAGTATCCTAGGTTCTGTATGATTGGTGCTTTCTGTAAATATTTCCGTTTCATTCATGCCTGGTACTATAAGCAGTGCTCTGCTCTTCTTTCAGCACCGAGATTGACATAGCACAGTGCAGGGATCGTGTCAACGATTCTGCCCTTCCCCTTCACTTATCCATTAACAAAAGCCTTGTATTTATTCTTTTCATAGAATGCATGGTGTTCTGGGAATGGAAGAGTGGCAAACATTAGGATCTCTCTCTGTCGATTCAAAGAACACCTTGCATTCTGCAAAAAGAATACAAGTTGTTTCGTGAAAAGATGAGGGGAGAGGAAAGAGGGCGTAAACACGACCACTGCACTGTACTGTAAAACTGTCAGCCGCAGCGCCAAAAAAAAAAAAAAAAAAAGAAAAAAAAGCTCTGCCAGCAGCATCTTGGCATGAATGAAACTGTTATATTTACAGTAACCAACAGCCACCTGGACCTAGGATACTAATTGGAGGTAATTTTAATTGTACAGCTTGCAAAAAACATAAATAAAATTCATTTTACAATGAACCAAAAGAATCTCAAAGAACATGTAAAACTGAAATACACAGGCTACTGGTATTGATTGCCTCTGACGGAGATGCTGACCCTAAACCAAGCAAGTGGTTGGTGAGATCTGACTTCTGCAAACTTTTCAAGCCTGAAACCAAATGATCAAAAAGCTCAGCCAAACCAAATAGTATTTTTTGAAAGGTTAGCGATAGCAGCCTAGGTATGCTCAAAGTGATCCTAAACCCAGGACCCTGCATTCACTATATCTGGTCTCCCACAGTACACACAACATGGAAATGCAATTATTTTAGTAAATATAAACTGCTAAATTCCTTTTCTCATCAGCAGTTAGAGCAGTCTTGTAACTTCAGCAGAGCACTGGTTAAAGCTTGTAGGAGGAGTTTTCTTTCTTCTCTAGAAGGAAGTGAAAGTCCTGACCCTCTGTCTGGACAGTGCTGATTGGCCCTGTGCTGATCACATGTACTCTCCAAAGAAAAAAAAAAAAAAAAAAAAACCTCTCTAGCAATATACCCCAAACTAAGCATGTGCATGTGACTATGGATTCAGTCTGTATCAAGCAGGGGTGGACTGACAACTCATGGGGCCCCTGGGTAATAGGGGATCATGGGACCCCTGTGTCCTTGCCCAAACTCAAAAAAGGCTATGAAAAAGGTACCAGGGGCATCTCATGGGGCCCCCTACTGATCCCGGGCCCTCGGGCAGTGCCCGAGTTTCCAAATGGTCAGTCCACCGCTGGTATCAAGTGGTCATTTCAACAAAAGGAGGGACAGAGAAGAAAGGATCAAACAAAGGATCAAATGAACAGTCTTTTTACACAATGCAGAGGATTAACCCCTTAGGTTCCCAGTGAGTATAACAAGCATGCGTTACTGCATATACAGACTGATTTTACGGTTGTGGATTTAGTAACACTTCAGACAAGTTTCATTTAACCTCCCTGGCGGTATTCCCGAGTGTAGCTCGGGGTAATGTTTCAGTACCACAAGTGGTAACCCCGAGCTACACTCGGGCTTACCATGCGGCACTGCTCTGCGATCCCTCGATCACTTACCTTGTCCTGCGCTCCCGCGATGTCCCTCCTGCAGTGTCCCCGGCAATGTAATCCGGCGGATGACGGCATCTGTTATCTGGGTTCCGTCCCCTGCGAGCGTCGGGACGTACGGGGACAGAACCGGCGGGAGATTTGAAACAGGCAAAAAGTGACATTCACTAAAATCACATAGTAAAACATTCCTGCTATCAAACCATTTCACATACATTTTATCCCGAGTGCTTTGTCCTGCGCCCTGCCTGCATCTTTACTGTTCTTTCTGCCTGGAAACTGAGAAACGTCCATGGTGTCCAAAAAGTGTCCCTTTAGGTCAAAAGCGGTTTTAGACCAGCTAGAGAACAGCGATAGTAAATCAGAACCACTTGCAGAATTGAGTGATGATTTGTGGGGAAATTCGTCGTCAGACACTGAAAACAATTTTGCTCAGTGATGTGCGAACTTGGCGCTCTATTTCAAATTTCACTGTTTTTGGTTTGATTATATTATTGAATTAAATTTATTATTATATTATTATTTTTTAGGATTATTTAATAAATTATAATTTATGATTTCGTGTTTCAAGTTTTATCATACCCGGGATGTTTACTAGACTCTTGTTCGGACAGATTTCAGTGAGTTATTCCTAAAAATTACAGGCCTACAATAAAAAAAAAAATACATATTTCCATGCAAAAAAAGGTACCGCTTTGGGCACAGAAATATGGACATAATCAGACCGCTAGGGAGGTTAAAAGAGGTTCACCAAAAAAGTGGTTATTTTTTGTTTTGTTTTTTTAACAAAAGGAAAAAGTCTCCTTGTGGTAGCATTAAGGTGAAGGCTACACCAATGGTTAAATCTCTTTGCTGCTGAGAGCTTTAGCTGATTATTGACATTTATCACATTCGAATTACATTAATTTCTGAGTGCTGTAAATGATTAAAATAACTGGTGGGAATAACTCTTCAAATGGGTATAATGCCACCAGGCACATGGGAGGTGTAAACAGCTCAATGGAAGTCTCTCAGTTCCCATAAAGAAAGCCTGGGACTAACCTGCACATTTGAAAAACTTTGGTAGTCAAAGAACCTGTAATGAATCCTAAACAGGGAGTAGCAGTAGTAGAAGCTGCAGGTTGATCTTCCCGTTTCAAAGTATTGTGCATTGTATCAATAAGAGCGGAAGAGGTCTTATTCACAAGGTAGTTCCCAGTACTTGGCCTACACAGCCTACTCACAAAGTGAGCATTCAGAGACTGGGTCACACCAGAGGCTGTGCAATGGGCTCTTGACCTGAAAAGGGCTCAGTGGCTATCACAATACACTCAGGTCTGGAAAGCGCATTAATGGAGAGCCCAGTGACAGAAGGCCATATTCCGGGCTACCCATACAGTCATGTTGCCCAGCGGAGTCCTGGTATGGCCTTTGAAACTAATGTTGAAGATTCACCAATCTGGATGGAGGTGCATGAAGACTAACTCAAGCAGCTTGTAGGAGAATGAAGAAAAGAAACTTAATTGTAGGAAAAAATGGCTAAGAAAAAAAACAAAAGTACAGAATTTTTGTTCACCAATGTCCAAAACTTCTGGCAGGTGGCAAAATAACCAATTATTGCAGAATCCAGTGTCCCTCAATGAACAAGAAATCGTATTTCACGTAGACTGGTTGCGATTTATGATGCTAGAATATGACCTAAAGACCATCTACAGTCAAAAGACTTTCCACTGATGTGAATGGAGTGCACAATGCATGCCCTTGAATAGCATATTGCAAAACTCAGAATTGGTAGATTGGCTGTTCTATAGCTTTAGACTTGAAGGTAAGTAGGATCTATTACAAAAAAACTGGGAGGAGAGAAGGCAAGTCAGAAAAAGATAGGTGCGCTAAGGGTTCATACACACTAGACAGCTGAAAAAATGCCAGAACTTCTGGCAGAAAAGACAGCATAAAAAAAAACCCTCACAGTGGCTCCTATTGCTGATATGATATGGTGATTCAATTACTAAACAGAAATATCTGGGCATTTAGCAATTTCAAAAAGTAGACAATGGCAGTCTCTGTTTCTCTCACCACAGACTTCCTTTATTCTCTTTAACTGGTTCCCAACCGCGTTATAGCCGAAGGACGGCTACAGCGCTGTTGTGTAATCCTGGGACGACGTCCATGGGCGTCATTCCAGGACACACACCCCTATATGCGTCACAGCATGAGGAAATTCTGCCGACAACCGGTGATTGTCAGCGAAGAGATCGGCACTGATGATCACTGCCCAGCAGTGTTGCCACACCTGTGCCACCCACCTGTGCCCAGCAGTGCTGCCTTCCTGTACCCATCAATGCCACTCACCTGTGCCCATCAGTGCCACCCACCTGTGCCCATCAGTGCCACCCAGTGCCACCTATCCATGCCCATCAGTGCTGCCTATCAGTGCAGCCTCATCAACGCACATCAGTGAAGGAGAAAAATTATCTGTTTGCAAAATATTATAGTAGAAACAAAGAAAAACTTTTTTTTTCCAATTTTTTTGCTCTTTTTAGGTTTATAGCGCAAAAAATAAAACACCCAGTGGTGAGTAAATGCCACCAAAAGAAAGCTCTATTTGTGTGAAAAAAATGATAAAAATGTCATATGGATGCAGTGTTGCATGACCGCGCAATTGTCATTCAAAGTGTGACAGCGCTGAAAGGTGAAAATTGACCTGAGCAGGAAGAGGGTATAAGTGCCCAGTAGGCATGTGGTTACCAAGTACCCAATCCACCTTAAAGTGTACAGAAACCCCCAAAAATGACACTGTACTTGTTATCCTTTGGTCTGTTAAATGTAATTACCAAAAAGGTTTTCTAAAAACTGTTTTGCTCGATTCCTCCATCAACAAAGCCATTTTTGATGGGGGAATCCCTCTCACAGAGCTTTTGTGTTCTGCTGGAGGGCGGAGGGCGGTTTGCGAGGGGAGCAGTCCCTGTTGGGAGAACACAATGATTATTGCTAGCGGCTATGGCCTCTGTCAATAATCCTATGCTAGAAATCCAACATGCTGATTGTACCATTGTACCATAGTTGATCAATGGATCGACTTGGGTACAATCAGCCTGCCCACAGATGGATCAAATCACGGCCAGGCCAGATTCGAATAGTCTATGGCCAGCTTAACTAACCCTCCTAATCCTTATCCTTGACTACAGAATGAGTAGTCTCAAATGTGTAGATAATTTGATAAGAGCCCTGGGTAATTTAGCTGAAGAAAACTTGGCAGGGCAGAAACACAAAATGCTTTGTGTTGTCAACCCAGAACAGGACTTAGTAGCGGAGTGCATTACTGGAAGATCAACAGGTAGTTTTTTTGTACTAGCAGGGTTTTTAAATAGATAAAAGATGGGGAAATGTGCATGTAATCACAGATCTTTACTGCATTTTTATTCTTATGTTGCCCCGACATACACTTTAATAACTACACGTGACTATTTAGGCAAAATGGTTTACACACGTAGGTGGCAAAGAGTTTGCAGTTCAACAAAACAAAATCTCTTATGATGCAATATGTAATACTTACAAGACAGTTTCATGCCACACCTAAATAATTAGTGCTCCATGCAGCCTACTTGTATGTGGTTTCAGTCATTTAATCTTTCTGAAGTCACACTTACAAAATATTCTAAAAGGTCTTCCTTATACAATGCATATGTGGCCTCATACCTCAGGAATAGCACCAATTTCCAGTGCGCTAACAAAGCTCTTAAGATAGCTGCTTCCATTACCAAGTTTATTTCAGTACAAAAAGAAATGAAACTCACAGTAATTCAATAAGCCAAATCCAACTGCATGGATTACTATACTTGAGTAGCTGGCAGGTTCACTTAAATAGGTTTCAGATGTAAAGTTTACTAACTGAATTGTGAATGGTCAAGCTTGCGATTCCTCTTGTTGGAAGTGCAGAGCTGACCATCCATATCTGCTTTATCGTGATGTGTGAACTACTTACAGTACAAACAAAACAGATATTTTCTCCTGTTTGTTTCTTAATGGAGTCTTGTCACCCCTGGCTCAAAGAAGACATAAATGGTTTTACAATGGGCTACATTACATTACCTCTGTCTTCCATAAACTTGTAAAGTTGCTGTAGGAAGTTGTCCCTTTCTGCAGGGTCTGCCTCCTCCTCAGGCTACAAGATAAAGAAAGAAACAAGTAAATATATATATATATATAAATAAGAAAGCTAAAATTCTGAACATATTCAAGGTTTACATATTGCAAGAATGGTTGTGCATGTAAACCACAGTGAAAACATTTGTCATCAACGTACATCCATGAAACAAGAATAAAGGATTTTGGTTATTTAGTAACAATAAAGAGTTGTGTAGGAAACTAATAGTAACACACACTCATCAACTGCTGGCATCAAGTCCCGCCACATTTACCACAGGCAAAGACAGATGTTTGTAGCATTACTTCGCCCATTTGGAAGTTTTTTTTGTCAAAAGCAAGTTTAAAAGATGTTGCAGTCACTAGGAAATTGCCTGTTGGTAATGCAAGCACTAAAGCTCTCTTAAGCAACACTTCACTGTATTCTGCTGAAAAAGCTATTGAAAAGGATTTTGTGTTTCTTTTAGGGTCCAATATACACACGAATATACTTAAAATCACAGTTTAGAGAAAAGAGGAGAAAGTTATCAACTCCAATAATGTTAACGATCTGACCAATTTGAGGTTTAGTGTGGCCATTAGAATTATTGCTAACCTCTTTAAACCAAACCTTATTTCAATAATGCAATAAAGGCAAACTAACTTACCCTCCTAGCTGAAGGTGGAATTTCCACAAGTTTTGAGGTTGTGAACTAAACCTTAAAACTATGTGTTTATTAATGAAATCTGGATGGCAAGTATAACCCTTCCTGGTAAGCCCGGATTTTTTTTACATACATTTACTATTGAATTGTATATTAGGCTCAGGTCTTTGTGGACTTTTGTCTTGAAGGTATGCTTACGCGAAAGATGGTGTCCTATAGTTTCACAATTAGCTGTGTTGGCCACTGAATTTTACACTGTATACTATAAAAAATTAAATTCTGTCCAGTTCTATTTAATCATACGCAGAATGGGGGATTGGTGTGAAGCAAAAAACACTCATCAGCCTCCCTGCTCTAACGGAGCTCTGCCATTTATTGCTATTGTTTCCGGACTCTCATCTACGCCTGCACATAGCAATGTGAAGTGAGATCCCTGAAACAAAAAAAACAAAAAAAGCAGAAGATAACAAGTTTGACCAGAAACCTCCCAGTTATCCATTCAAACTAAATGGTTTTAGAACAGAGTAGAGATGCATGTATGCCTCCTACTTTTAAAGTTGAAAGTATCTGGATATTTGAATCTAACTGGCTGCAAAGAGAAAATGAAAAAAACAAAAAAAAAAAACCCACAACACACCCATTTACTATTAGTTATATACTTTTATACTCAAGTGCCCATGTAATTGTTTTATGAATGGAAGAAGGGAATGAGTGAAAGCCAATATTTTGAAGGTATGCTGGGTTTTCCAAAGTGTGACACCATTGGTGTTACTCATCTTCATTATAAGTTTAATGGATCAATGTTCTTACCAAGATCTATAGTTATGTTCCACAACTCCATGTTTCCTGTCACATTAAAAGTTTTACTGGGCCAACTTGGTTCAAATGAATGCTTACAGTTACAGAATGGTCCAGCCACTACAATAAGCTGTGCGGTCTTCCTGGATGAGTCTTTACACACTAACCTTCTGCATCTGGAAAGAAACAGTCAGTCCTACAACACCTCAGCCATTCAGGAACCACATTGTATCTATCAGTTAATACAGGGTGTTCTTTGACTGGGCTAGGTGCAAAGGTGGGTGGATGACAGGCGCAGAAGGGAAGGGTGAAGGACTCGGCCAGGACAACAGGACAGCTTAGTGTATGCAGCACAAGCTGGTACAGTGTATTGCAGCCTCAAACATGGATGAACTTTTCTTTAACGGTAAGACCCCTCTCACACTGCCAGGTTGGTGCTGCCGTCAGTTTCTGTGGCAAGAATCTGCTAATTCTTGCTGCTGGAATGACTGTGTTATGCGATCAGCTGTCTATTTAACTACTTGCCAACCGCAGATAGCCAAATGATGGTTACACTGTGGCCAGCCAGTTCTGGGAGGGCGTCATATGACATCCTCCCAGAATGCACTCTCCTGCGTGCCCCCGGCGATCTCCATAATCACTGTGTCCTACAGACACAGCTGATCATGTGATGTGGTAAAAGGCCAATCACAGCGGCCTTTTACCACGTGATCAGCCGTATCCAATGACATGCTGATCACCGCGAAATGCAATTGCCGGTTCTCGGCTGCACTGTCAGAGTGTGAGAAAAGTACTGCCGAGAACTGGCAGTTGTCAGAGCAGGGATCAGCACCGATCATCAGGGCACTGATGATCAGTGCCTGATGATCAGTGCCCAGCAGTGCCACCCACCAGTTCCGCCCACCTGTGCCCAGCAGTCAAAGTGCGACAGCGCTGAAAGCTGAAAATTGGCCTGGTAAAGAAGGGGGTACAAGTGCCCGGTAGGCAAGTGGTTAAACTAATGGCAGGCTGACAGCGGCTTCTGCTGTTCACATGTAGTCGCACAAAGAGCGGTTAGCTGCAGCCGCACCAACCTGGCTGTGTGAAGAAGACCTAAGCATTCATTTAACCCAAGCTGACCCAAAAATACTTTTTAAAAGTGTCAAGAAGCCTTGATTTCTGGTTGAAACTTTCAAGGCACATGTGAATCTGACTAATACCTAATGGGGAAGTAGCTGAAGTTCTCAGTTAAAACATATTACTGTCAGGGCCTGGGTGCTCACTTTACTGGGTTCTGGAGCATATTTAGTATGCAGATTTAACATACGGACTGGCGATATCTGCTTTTGTGGGACCTATTGGCCTCATTAAAGGGAACAATTTTATGCTTTATTGATGGCTGCCTAAATGAGTAATCACAGCCAAGCAGAGCAGATTTACCTAGAGAATGCACATGTGGCAATGATGGTACATGAATGATCACACTGGGCTCAATTCACAAAGATAAGCAACTTTTCAGTCATGTGACTGCCGTGTTCAAATATCATCAAATTCAACAAAAAATAATCGTCACTTTTTTCTTTAACCTTTTGTTTTAGCTTTGTGTATTGAGCTTACCGTACACAATAGTACGTTTAGGTAGAGATTCCTAAGCTTTTCAGGTGTTCTTTGTGTGCATCTTTGCATTGACTGTACTATTTTACAGGCTGTGGCGTTATAGAAAAATCACGGCAAACCAAAAAAAGAGAAATGTACAGCTGCATAAAACCTGTCCATGTGCTGTGTGCTGTCTTCATTGTGCTGTATTAGCAAAGGAGAGACAGGCAGGCTAGTCATAAGGGGAGACGTTAATTGGAAATGGCATGCACAATAGGAAGTACAGCATGCAGGAAAAAATGGCTGAATACATGCCATCCCACACCAGTGAGCACGTTCATTCAGCTCCATGCTAGAAAATACAGATGGATTTATTAGTGAAATGAAGCTTCTGGCTCAAACACACCCACCTGCTCAACATATGACCAGATCACTGCTAAGCAGCACAGATTCTAGCACAGTGTTCAAAACACACAGTGCAAGACAACTTAAAAAAAAATCCCCTCGGGCCTTCTCATAACACTCGGGACCCCCTCTTTTTATTATTTTATATACAGAAAAATAAATATATATATCTTATTTTTAGCCAGAGATAACATTCCTTGCAGACATGCTGTGGTAATCTGCAGACAGTAGAGCCATGCAAACTATTTCCTCATCTATATGCATGAATGTTTTTTGACAGCTCTCAACAAACAATACCTAGTCATGGTAGATGATTATGATGTAAACCTCATGCATGTGGACTCGTGCACCTTCAAGGCTTTAAAAAAAGAAAGAAGGTATTTATTCCTATGTGCTGCAACCTAACTCTGTAAGAGGCTGTGATCTATAGCTCGGCCTTACCGTTCTTCTATGCTGCAGGTCGACTTTAACTTAGCGTCTGTGCACAGATAGGAAAAAGCACCCAAGCGCTTAATGATTTGCAGGCTGGAGCAAGTACCCACCCAGTGACAAGGGGGGCAGATCATTCCTGATCTCTTTATTAAAAAAAAAGGTAGGAAAGGGAACGGCAGCACACTTATTGTCTGCTAGCGTGCCCTGCCTCCCCATGTCAGTAGCACTCTGTGCATGCCATTCTGCTGGAGGCTTTCATACTTCCTTCTGAGACCAACACTGAAAGATTAATAGGGCTCACTCCGGAGCATATTTTCACTGTCCAACTGTACTGGCGTTGCCACAGACCAGATATAATTACGTATACAGAGTGGCTGATACAATGCAAAAGCCCACGCACTCTCCCCCCTCTCTCTCCCCATCGGCACAGCAGAAATAACATCACATCATGCTTACCTACCGACACAGCTTTCCCTTTCAAAAAGAGAATTGTTCATGCATGTCCTAGCTAGCAGGCGTGTGTCTGTGCTGCTTTTAGACAGGCCTGCTCTGGGTCTCCTGCCCAGGATAGCTATACACTCGCAGCCTTGCCTGCATTCCCTCCCGTATGGGAAAAATCAGACATTACATGAAGAAAAGAAAAAGACAGCCCCGTTTCAAAGCATCTGGCGAACCTCCCCTGGCAGCTTGCCAAGCCTCTGCTCAACCTTCCTGTCTCCGTAGAGCATGCGTGCTCTATGCCCAGCACCATGTTTCCATGGCAACACTCTAGGCAGCCCCCAAGTAGGGGGAGAAAGCAGTGTTTTCACATAGACAAAAAAAAAAAAAAAAATCCCATCAGCAATCGTATAGGGGGGAAAATGTTTTCAGTACAACCAGACACAATAACCACATGAAGTGTCCTACTATGTGCTGTACTCTCCTCATTCTACCATGTGCCGATGTGAGGAGTAGGATTCAGCCTTCATACAATGGCTACACTCATCTGGGAACAGAACAAAAGGACGAACATTACAAGCCAAGCCACAAAGTCACCCCTTACTTCTCTGTTCAAACCATATGCCCCTCCTAGCAGCAAGGGACGTACATGAGGTCATCTGCGGGCACATGGGTCAAGGACATCGAACTGGATGAGACACAGCAACCCTTTCACTACTACACAACTTTCAATGGGATTTCCTGTCAGGTACTTAGCTGCACACACAACTCTGCTCAGGGGCCCCACATGTGGAAAGTAGGCAGCCTGTTCTAGGCTTGTAAACACGTTAGCAAGTCATTTGTTCACTCAGACAGCCGCAGTCATCTCATTGTAGTTTTGTCAATTTATGGACAAGAGGGTAGGGATTCTTCTAGAATTATAAAAGTTGCATAAAAGATAAAACAAAACATCAGTCTATAAAAAATGCACCAAGTGTCAACAAGGCTACGGGCAAAACGATTTATGGCAAACATCTTGCGCAAAATAACCACTTTACATTAAATACATTTCAAAAACAAAATTGGTACAGCGAATCAGAAGAAACATAACATTATAAGCCCTCGCAACCAGAGCTTCAAAACAACTTTCCCAAAGGCGCTGCGATCTGCCTTCCGTGTGCAGCACAGGGTTTACTTCTGATGGTCAGGTAGTTTTACAGATAACCAGTTAACCATTTGTAAATTATATGGAAACCCCAATTCTATTTTTCAGGATGTTTGGCAATATACTTTGCGGTGTACAGTTTTCTTAAACAATTAATTTTTTTGTGACACTGTTGCCAAGCATCTTACTGTGAGATCCTGCCAGTAACAGCATTTCCTGTTGCAGGCTGACAACACTGATCTACTGCTCTGCAATTAGCAGTATCTTTGTCAGCTTGCCTTGCATGCTCCTCTAGCTGGCGGCTGGGCTGCCAATCTAGAGAGATCTAGATGTGTGGGTGCTGCACAAATCACCTATAAAAAAAAAAAAAGAATACCTTCAGCATGAATTTAATACCTGCTAATATATAGCAAATCTAGAAACCGTAAAAAAATCAAATCAGTGCCATACAAAAACACATATGGATCAAACACATGTAAATCAAGCACATGTATAGAAAACACATGTAAATAAATCCCTAATTCATCTTACACCCTATTGGTATTCACCAATCTGGAAAAAGTGCCAAGTGGTTCTGTTTAACTTAATGTGTTCTATGCACAAAAGGTTAAAAAAAAAAAAAAAAACTTACTGTGAACAACAGCCCCCCCCCCCCCCCCCCCAAAGACTTAACTGAGCCCCTCTTGATCCAGTGTTGAGCCCTCATCTTGTAAAACCATCCATTCAATTAAAAATTTAAATGATAAAATAACTAATCATAATAATAATAATAGAAAATATCACACTGGCCTTACTGGTGAATTGCTGTGCAGCGGATGGGGGGCTGTCAGCAGAAGCCTGATCAGTTTTCTGGCTGTGCTGGGACCTAATCCAATGAATATGCTGTGCACTCTTGCCTAGCGTGGTCAGTTTTTAATAGGAAAGGATTGGGACTAGCAGGAACACCAGGGATTTCACACAAAGGAAGCAATACAAAGATATCAGGATACTTTTTCCTACAAGTACATGGTAAAGCAGGCACATATCAGGAATATAAAATTTTGTGTTTACATATGCTTTTATGAATTCATTTACATGCTTTATTCATACATGTGTTTGATTTACATGCGCTTGATCCATATGTGTTTATAAAGGCACTGGTTTGATTATTACGGTTTATAGACTGGTGCATATGAATATTAATGGTTATTAAATACACATTCAAGGTATTCATTTTTTGAGGTTATTAGCACTCATATTGTTTATCAAAATATACAGTGAGAGCTGCAGTTCTCTAACAGATTGCTGGGAATGTGGGTACATTGTATATATCAGCCTCTCTTAACCAGGGTGCCTTGAGGTTTCATCAGGGGTGCCCTGTCAAAATGTCTAAAATTTGCCCAAAACTTCTATACAAGCCAGCAGGTGGAACAAGCCTGCCATTTAGTTACACAAAGCCACACTTTCATTGTGCACCTTTACAACCTTCTACACAGCATCCTAGTTTACCCCTCCCCTGCCCCTCTCCATCAGTACTGGGGTCACATTAGTTCAGTGATGGAGAAAAACTGAGGGAGAAGAGAAACACTGGAATACTAGTCAGTACCAGTGTGCAAAAGTGTATTTGCTTTAGAAGAATAAATCACCTGTAATGTTGGGTGTCCTACATGTGTGGATGTTGCTGCGTTATATAAAACTATTAGAATAGTTTTTATCATGTTAGAATGGGGTGCCCTTTTAAAATGGACAGTCTTGAGGCACCCCATTTTAAAATAGGGTGCCTCAAGACTGTCCATCATATTAAAGGGTGCCTCAAGACTGTCCATCATATTAAAGGGTGCCTCAAGACTGTCCATCATATTAAAGGGTGCTTTAACTGTAAAAAAGTTGAGAAACACTGGTATATATATTATTTCATACCTAGATCGGAAGAGCCTAACAGCAGGCTGGCAGGCTGGTAAGGCTGCTGGAATAAGTGCGGTTACTGAGAGGATCAAAAGTTGAGAAACTTTTTTTTAAAGAGCAACATTGATACTAGAAAAGTCAAAGCAAGGTTCCAACTCTTAATCTACAGCCACAGCATATTGAGTAAGGTTTTGTATAGGTCACTGATATACGTCCTCAGTAGGTTTCCTGATCTAAAGAAGACACCAGCCGGAAGGTGTTCAGTCTTTACAATGTATGTACAGCACAACATTCCCCACAAGTGTGTAAAGCAGAATATAATTACTCCATGCACCTAATCACCTTACAAGAGGGAAGGGAAAAAGAAAAAGAAAAACAACCCTAATGTAATAAATTCCCATAATTGTGACTGGAAAAAACAAAGACTATTATTTCATAAGATAAATAAACTGTAGTACCAATTCTAGGATTTTAACCAAATCTTTCCATTCAAATGAGCGCTATCATATCAGTTATCTTAAATAATTAGCAAATAAAAAGTAAAAAGTGTGAAGAAATGGGTTTTGCTGATTATGAAAAAGTGAAAGATAACCCTTTGTCATATTTAAAGTACATGTAAAAAGGAAAAACTTTAACGTGGTTGTAAAGACATACAAATATCCACCTATCTCCTCACAGAACATGGAGGCAGCAGCAGGAGCCTGTGAGGAAGGAGCGGGGGCAGGAGGGCCAAGCTGCACTGTGTGTGTCTATAGATCTGGGGTGAGCAACTGTGGCCCTCCAGCTGTTGTAGAACTACAAGTCCCATGAGGCATTGCCAAACTGACAGCTACAAGCATGACTCCCAAAGGCAGAGGCATGATGGGACTTGTAGTTCACCAACAGCTGGAGGGCCACAGTTGCCCACCCCTGCTATAGATAAACACAGCCTAATTCCAGATCAAGCAGGCACAAGTATCCCCATAGCAAATGGCTTGCTATTGGAGCAGACGGAGGGGAGGAGGTACCAAGAGTTCCACAAAGAAATCCCAGAAGAGGCAAGTGAAGGCTACCCCCTACTGAACCCCTAGTTTCTTCTGCTCCTCATGATATTAGGATGCCGACAAACAGCCTTTGGAGGGAGTCTAGAAAGTGTTTCAGTGGCCAATAGGATCTTTGGAAAGTTTCCAACACAAGTCTACTATTTTAATTTGGCATAAAAATGTGTCTGTTAACCACTTGCCCTCAAGATTTACCCTCCTTCCTGATCAGGCCATTTTTAGTGATGACAATTGTGCGGTCATGCAACGCTGCACCCAAATTAAGTGTATGTCCTTTTTTTCCCACAAATAGAGCTTTCTTTTGGTGGTATTTGATTGCCTCTGCGTTTATTTTTTGCGCCATAAACAAAAAAAGACCAACAATTGTGAAAAAAAGCAATACTTTTGACTTTTTGCTACAAAACATATCAAGTAAAAAAAAAAAAAAAAAAAAAAAATCTAATTTCTTCAAATATTTAGCCCAAAATGTATTCTGCTACATGTCGTTGCTAAAAAAAAAATCCCAATACGTGTAAATTAACTGGTTTACGTGAAAGTTATAGTGTCCACAAATGGTGGTATATATATTGTAAATTTCAATCGGCGACATATAGCAGGACTGCGGGAGGCATTCTGACACTGGGGTGGGACTAACTAACTGCCTCTGACATCCCAGGGACACTAATACAGTGATCAGTGCTAATAAAAAAGCACTGACACTGTACTGACACTGGGCAGGAAGGGATTAACAAAGGGTTTAACTGTGTGTGGTTTCACTGAGTGTGCTGTGTGCGCTTTACTAGGAAACATACGGCTTTGTATTGCTCTGCTATGAAGAGCAATACAAAGCAGCATGTGGGTGCTGACAGGGGAGAGATTTGTATTGTTTACACACAGACCTGTCCCCTTTCACTGTTCCTTGGTGATCGCCGGGTGCTGGCAGGGAGTCTGCAGCCAAGACCCAGTGACTGACATATGTAGCCGCCAATGGCGGTGCATGCAGGGTAGTGCGTGCGCGCCCCCTACCCGGAAATGCAAAATCACGTATATAAACACGTGATTTTGCACAGCTCTGCCACCCTGTAGCAGTAGTTCTGCTATAGGGTGACGGGGAACCAGTTAAAGCATATACAATGGGTATAGAAAAGAATCCCCCCCCCCCCCCCAAAAAAAAAAAAAAAATAGAAAATAAAAATAATATTGTGTTGCTTTGCAGCCTGAAATGAATAGACACATTTTTTGTTTTATCCTGCTGTATTTACTCCATAACATCCCATTGCAAGATAACACACCAACATGTCAGAGAATCTTTTAAAAAAATTAAAAACAGAATCACTGGGTTGGAAAAAGGATTACACCCCGCCTAAAAATGACTTGTAAACTCAATCAGGTGTAGCTAATCACCTTCTCAATGGCACACAAAACCATTTGACTGTCAACTGTGATCAGCTGTGATCATTTTGATTAGCTCCGCATGAAATGAGCTTTCCTGGAGCATTTCAGTCTCGGTAGTGCAGCAGAAGAAATCAACCAACTATGGGTGGCAAGGCACTGTCAAAAGATATCTGGGATAAAGTTGTGGACAACAACAAGTCAGGAGATGGATCCAAAAAAAATTTTCAAAGGCTTTATCAATGTCTAGAAGCACAGTGAAGTCTAATATTAAGAAGTGGAAAGGTATTTGGTACAACACAGAGCCTCCCTGGATCATGATGTCACTCCAAACTGAATGAAAGAGCCAGGAGGAAACTGGTCAGAGAGGCTACCAAGAGGCCTACAGCAACTCTGAAGCAGCTGTAGGATTTTATTACAAAGAGTGGTCACTGTGTGAATGTGAAAACAATATCACAAATTCTCCACAAATGTGTCTTGTATGGAAGGGTTGCAATAAAAAAGCCGCTGCTCAAGAAAGGCCACATGCAGTCAAGGCTGAGCTTTGCCAAAACGCACCTTAAAGATTCTGAGTCCACATGGAAAAAAGGTGTTGAGGCCAAATAAGTAAATTTTAGTCTCATCTGACCATAACACTAAGCGATATGTATGGCAGAAATCCAATCCAGCTCACCATCCAATTAACACCATTCCTACGGTAAAGCACAGAGGTGGTAATATCCTGTTATGGGGATGTTTCTCTGCAGCAGGGACTGGAACACTTGTCAAGATAGAAAAAAAAAATGTATGGGGCAAAATACAAGCAAATTGTTGAGGAAAATCTGCTGCCTTCGCCTACAAAGTTGTCAAAGGGAAGAAGTTTTACCTTACAACATGACAATGACCAAAAGCACACAGCAAAAATGGCCACACAGTGGTTGAAGGAGAAAAAAGGGTGAATGTCCTTGTATGGCCTAGTCAGAGCCCAGACTGAAAATCTGTGGACTGCAGTCTTCAATTAATTCCACAAAGTCACCATCAAATTTTACTGAACTTGAGTAGTTCTGCAAGGAAGAGCGGGCAAATATTTAAAAGTGTAGATGTGCAAACTTAGTATAGACATATCCCAACAGAATATAGTGATCCTTTTTCCAACTCAGTGATTCGGTTTTTTAATTTTTTTTTTTTTTTGAGATGGTGGTGTGATATCTTTCACTTGGATGTTATAATTTGCACTGAGTAAATATGGCTGGATAAAACATAAGCTGTGTCTGTCTTCATTTCAGGCTGCAAAGCAACAAAATGTGATTTTAAGGGGGGGGGGGGGTATTCTTTTCTATACTCACTGTAAAAACCCCAAACCAGGCATCAAGCATTTGGGCTTTAATTCATTTCATTGGTCAGAATAATAATTTGTTCTGGCCAATGAAATGAACACTCAAGCGCTAAGCATGCCTAGCAATAACACGCGTTTAAGCGCATTTAGACGCGTTAAGCATTTTTTCTGTTAAAGCGCTGCTGCTTCTGGACACAATGGCCCTCCTGGATTTTCATTTCCTGATGGTAAACGCTACTGCTACTACATGCTTCTAAAAGTCTATGTGCATGAACACATACAGTAGTTTAACATGGAGGGCTGTCTGGAAGCAGTAAAAAAAAAAAAAAAAAAAAAAGCCCCTAGAAGTGGCTGCAAAAATGCCCTGTGTGCATGAGGCCTTACAGTTTAAAGCATCAATGTACCCTGAACTTAAAAGCATAGAACATAAAAAACTGGAGATGAATGAACATACAAAATCTTCTGACATTAAAAGAGCCACCCTTTGCAGACATAACAGCCAAACACACTCATGGCATTTTGCAACTTGAAGGGGGCTATCCATTTCAAGAATCTTTTTTTAAAGAGTAGTTTTTACATAGCCTTTTTGTATGTTTTGGGTCATCATTTGCTGTTAGATGAACCAATGACCAACTAGATGTGAACCAGAGGGCATCCCAAGGTACTGCAAAGTGTAAAGTCTTTTTGTTGAGGGTGCTGGTCACCGACTATGGATCTAGCAAGCCTCATCAACATGTTTGACAGTTGGCATCACACAAAGCTCAATTAAAGTGGAACTTTCTCCGTAACAACTTGATAAAAATAATGTTCTGTAAAAAGAAATATACATTCCATGTTAATAATTATACTACTAAAAAATGATTAGCGTTTGCTGTAAATTTCCTCCAACATTGTTCCTGTTTCTTCCTGCTGTATGTGGCCATTTTGCTGAAGGCCAGAGACCCTGAGCAGCAGTAAATCTTTAGGCTGCCAGCAGATCGGCCGCTACAAATTCAGTGCCTAAAAATAGCAAGTGACCTTGTGCAGAGCAGGGAGAGACATTGTATTACTGGATCTTAAACAGTATAGGCACTTTTTAATGTTTTACATATCTATACCTGCAAAGTGATCTAACGGGACTTACGTTTCTGACTAAGGTTTCACTTTAACAAATCTAACACCAGAAAAGGGGTTCATATTTTTAAAAATGACCATTATTTTATACCAGCACAAAACCTATCAAATTAACTGTAATTTAACCAAAATTTATCACGTGCGGCACCATGGCAACTGCAGATGATACAGAGGCTAAGATGGCAGATTCATTGGCTGTAAAGGTTATGAGGGTCTAGTTCTACCCTAAGCAAGAGTCCAATAAGATTAAAAAAATAGCACAAAAGGCAAGCATCAGACACAGGGAAGATTTTACATTTCCATTCCATGTGCCACAAGACCTTCCAGTCTTTAGTAGTCCACCAGAAGTAGTTCCAGGCCCAGGCAAGTTTCTTTTTTTTTCTTGTCATTTTAGCAAATAACATCTTACTGCCAATCAACCTACTAAACCTGCAGATCAAAGTCTTCTCTTCACAGTTGAAAGTGAGTCCTGGTTACTTTGACCTATGAGCTGTGTTTGAAGCTGCTGTCCTGCACGGTACCCTTCATGGAAGCGGTTGATTCCCAGAAATTTGTTGCTCAAATCTGTTGCAGCTTTGGGTCTAGCCACCCTGTCCCCGTCAGTTTCCTCCAAGTTTTTGAGCCTTTTGACAGGTTAGCCAATTGTATTTACACAAACCTTTACAAGTTGTAACTTTTTCTTACCTTTGTACCATTTCAGGTTATTCAGTGGATTTCAAAACTTCTTAAATTTCAATAAAACTGTAAAAATGGTGATAGAATGGAGTTCTAGCACTCTTGGCCAACAACATATACTGTACTGTATGTTAACTGCATATTTAGCAGTTTTTGGGGGTTTTTTTTTCCTCACTCAGTTTACATTTCCCATTGTCTAGACCAGTAGTCCCCAACCTTTTTGGCAATAGGAACCGGTTGATATGGTTTTGGGATTATTCAAGTGCATTACATTTATTGTGCACTTTATTTTTATTATTACATTGAAATATATGATAAAGGAATTCAACTCATCATAATGCAGAATCAGTGGGAACTTGCCACTATAAAGCCTGCCATCAGTTGCAGCTTAAAGAAGAAGTTCACCTTTTTAAATCAAAAATAATAAATGCACATCTTTACGCAGGTTAAAAAAAAATGTGCATTTCTTTTTGTTATTAGGAGCCTGCTACTGAAGCAGTAACAGGTTATCTGGGTGTAATATGTAACATGATATAAAAGGTAAACTTATCCTTTGTTACTTACCAATATAGAGCCACAAGATGCAGCTTAATTGTTAAGCTTTCATAGGAGTCTCTGTGCAGTCAAACCTCTCCTTATGATTTGTATTTGCGGCTGCCCCCCTTTGCTAGCATCACCACCTCAGCTGCACCTCAGATCATGAGGCATTAGATTCTCAAGGAGTGCGCAACCTAGTTCCCAAGCACGTGCAGTTTACAGTATGGTTAGCGTTCCCATGAGCATCTAATGCTGCCGCTACTCTCACAGGAGACAAGAGCTCAGGCAGTAATGCGAGCACCTTAAAATACAGATCAAGCTTTGCTCGCTCACCCGCTTCCGTGCAGCCTGGTTCCTAAAAGGCCATGGACAAGTACCAGACCACGGCCCGGAGGTTGGGGACCTCTGGTCTAAACCAAGAAATATGTCGATGTCAAACTAAACAATATTTTTGGTATATAACAGGGCTCTTAGAAGCACTAAATGTGGCATGGGCAGAATGTCAATGTTTAATCCCTTGCCCTCCAGAGGATTTACCCCCCCTTCCTGAGCAGGCCATTTTTTGCTGTTCGGCACTGCGCTATTTCAACTGGTAATTGCGCGGTCGTGCAATGCTGTACCGAAACAAAATTTATGTCCTTTTTTTCACACAAATAGAGCTTTCTTTTGGTGGTATTTGATCATCTCTGTGGTTTTACTTTTTGCGCTATAAACAAAAAAAAAGACCGAAAATTAAAAAAAAAAACCCTGATATTTTTTACTTTTGGTTATAAAAATATATCCAACAAACTCAAAGTTAGTCATGAATGTAGGCTAAAATGTATTCTGCTACAGGTCTTTGGTAAAAAAAAAATCCCAATACATGTATATTAACTGGTTTGTGTGAAAGTTATAGCATCTACAAAACTATGGTACATATACTGGAATTTACGTAGCTTTTACTTTCCGACTGCCTATCACTGCATTGAGGTGCTAAAATTCCAGGGCAGCCCCCCCCCCCCCCCCCCCTGGAAAGTAGACACCCCAAGGATTTTTCAGAGAGACATGTTGAGTGCATGGAACATTTTATTAATTTTTTGCCACACATTTTTTTAATATGACAATTTATATTTTTTTTTTAACACAAAGTTGTCACTTTAATGATATATTGCTCACACATGCCATGGGTGTATGTGGAATAACACCCCAAAACACATTCTTCTACTTCTCCCGAATATGGGGATACCGCACGTGAGAGACTTTTTGGCAGCCTAGCTACAAACAATCCCCCAAAATCCAATGACCACCTCCAAGCTTCCAAAGGGCATATTTCCTCATATCTCTTCCCTACTACCCATCACAGTGTTAGAGGCAAACTGCCAGGATAGTACAACCTCCCCCCCCAAATGACCCCTTTTTAGAAAGCAGACACCCCAAGGAATTTGACAAGGGGCATGGTGAGTATTTTACAGATATCATTTTTGTCACGTGGTTTTAAAAAAGAAAAGAATAAATGTTACATAGTAAAAATGTTACAGTGTGTAAAATGATACATAGTTGCCATGGGCAAAACATTTTTTGTTTTCTTTCTTTATTTTCCAAAAACGTGTCAACAAATGAGATCCACAAAACACTCACTATGCCTCTTAGCAAATACCTTGGAGTGTCTACTTTCCAAAAAGGGGTCATTTGGAGGGGGGGGGGGCTGCTACTATCCTGACATTTCAGGGCCAACATTAGAAGCTTATGCCACTCTTGAAGACCAAGCCTTTTCTGACACTTTTTGTTCACAGGAAAAAACTGTTTTTTTGCTAGAAAATGACTTTGAACCCCCAAACATTATAGACTTTTTTTTAAAGCAGAGTCCCTAGAGAATAAAACGGTGGGTGTTGAAATTTTTTACGCACACAGTATTTTCGCAGCGATTTTTCAAACACAAATCTTTGGGGAAAAATACAATTTTTAGAATTGTAATGCACAAAAACACAATATATTGCCGAACTGTTTGATAAAATATAAAAGATGATGTTACACCGAGTAAGTAGATACCAAACATGACATGCTTTAAAATTGCGCATGCCCGTGCAATGGCAACAAAGTACATACATTTTTATTATCGTTAGGAGATGCTTTAAAAGCCTTTACAGGTCAGCAATTTATATTTACACAGGAGGTCTAGCGCTAGAATTACTGCCCTCAATGTGACATTCGTGGCGATACCTCACATGCATGGTGCAACCACTGTTTACCAACCGGCAAGGGGGTCAACACTTGCACACGCAGGTACGCATGCGCAGGGCAGCAAGGGTGCTTTGTTTGTTTTTTTTAGTTATTTTTAAATTATTTTTATACTGTCCCTTTAATTTTTTTTTTTGATCACTTTTAACCACTTCCCATCTGGCCCATGTATATAAACAGCAGGATGGGAGCAGCGCAGGGGCGGGTGGCCGTTTATAAACGTTCTCCCCTTGTGCGCTCTCCCTGGGAGTGTGCAGCATCGCGATCCGGTGCCCGCTGTGTACGTCGGGACCTCTGTTGGCCAATCAGTGATCACATGCAGAGTAGTAAGCAAGATGTCACTTCTGCCATCATTGCTTACTATGTGTGAAATCTGTGAATGATCACAGAGATCACATGGTACAAGGCTATTCACAACAGCCTTGTACCATGTGACAAGCTGTGACCAATCACAGCTCACACAGTATTTCTCAATGGCTGCAAGAATGCAGCCAGAGAGAAGGAGAAATGATTGATTTTACAGCCTTTAAATCTTCATCACCCTCCCCCCACAAGTAGTACAGTGTCACTAAGGTGAACTGCTAGGGTGACAGTATGTTAAAAGAAAAAACCAAACAAATAATAATATAAAAAAATAAAATAAAAAAGTAGAAAAAATTATAATTTTTGGTTATAAACTAATTTGGGTTATTTTTTTTTACTAAAAAGATAACTGAATAAATTTTGGCCAAGATTTATGAAGAAAGATTATTTGCAAAATTTTATAAGAAAAACACTTTTTTTCAACATTTTTGGACTTTTTCGTTTATATAGCAAAACAAAAATAAAAATCCCAGTGGTGAATAAATACCAAAGTAAAGTCTTATCTGTCTCAAAAAAATGCTAAAAAATTCATATGGGTACAGTGTTGCATGACCGTGCAATTGTCATTCAAAGTGTGATAGCACTGAAAGCTAAAAATTAGCCTGGACAGGAAGGGGGTAAAAGTGTCCGGACTGGAAGTTGTTAATGCTATCACAGGGAATGCAAATATCCCCTACAACTTCAATGGGCATTGTCAGATTCTTTTTTGAGAAATCTGGGGTCCATCAGACTCTAGATATCTTCTCTGCCCTTACATTATCTAATCTCACCAAGATCAGTGTGATCAGATGCTTTCCCAATTCACAAATGGCGCTGTTTATATCCTGCGAAACTGAAGTGATGAAATACTCGTAGCTTCCGATTTTTCTTAGACTATACAGATGATTTTAGACATTCTGGTCTGAAGGCAGCAGGTAAGGGGGGGTGGGGTGGGGTGATGACCCTTCCAGCTGCTTGTAAAAACAATTCAGCAGCTAATTGGCCACTAGGCCACTGGCAGCGAACAGGGCAGATCTTGCCAACACTGTGTTTTTGGGGAAACTATACAAAAGGAGGCACTAGTGTAGTTCTGTTTATGATCAATATCTTGATTCGTACAAACACTATACTAGTAATGGGGGTGATCAGTGATCTATAGCGTGAGTGCAATGGTGTGCGGGAAATCTAACGCTAGCTGACCCTGACGCTATCTGATGTCACTAGTGGCTCGCTTGCAAAATGAGGGTAAGCGGCTGGCAAGTAGTTAGAAAAAAAAAAACTATTAAAAAAAAAAAAAAATGTAAAAAAAATATACTTATTAGAATAGTTAAATGTTACCACAGTAACATTGTACTACTTTTTTTACACTTTGCTTTACAGGAGAAATAAAGATAATTTCTTCTGCAATGCAAAGCTTGCGGTCATGAATCTAACTCATTCATGAACTGTCATGAATGAGTTAAGTTTTGACAGCTCAGGATAGTGATCTGTGATCGGCTGGAGCTGGTCACATGGAACAGGGTTCTGTGATTGGCCTCACATCATGTGACAGCTGTGGGCCAATCACAGCTCACTAGGAAGAGGAGCAGAGCTGCTATGAATGAGATTAATTCATAACAGCTTGCTTACATTGTGATCGCATAGCGATCACATGATCACAAGACCCCGTTCACCAGGATCCTCATTTTGCTGTGTCCGCTGGATACAGCAGTCGCAAGGGGGTGCGCTGCGTGTCTGCTCGGGTGAGCGGCGCCCCCGTGTTAGTACAGCCAGAGCGACGTACGGGTACGTCACTTTGCCTGTAGCTGCCGCTCTGCCACAGTACATTGCGGGCGGGAAGTGGTTAATATTGATAGGATAGGTTCATCTTTCTATACAGTGTTTATTAGTGTACATATATGCACTTTGGAACACTGTTTTAGATCCCCATTTGGTAAACTGGAATCAACCAGTACAACATGTAATTATTTAAAGCTGATGAATAGAGCACTGAGTTGTAAGAGTGATCTAAAGTGAAGTGAATACTGCAAACAGGACACCAAAGACCAAACTGATATTCATCAATAACATCCACAAGCCCCTAAAGAACAGCCACACAGTATAAAATTTCCATGGCAAAAACCTCTATATATGAATATGATATGAAACAAAATAAGAATCCTTTACCCGGGCACAAAGACACCAATGCAGGACGTGGTAAAGAATATGAATATTGAAGCAATCATTATCTAAAGCGCAAACTGTTATTTTTTGCTTGTGAAAACGTTATAACCTGTCAGGATTTTATTGCAATCTGTACTATCATGTAGCTTTTAAAAAGGTTTAAAAAAGGATTTTTTTACCTAACATAATAAAACATACAATTGTACTGCACAAAAACGGCCCCAAATCTCCTCTTCTGGGGTCCCACTCCGCCGCTCTCTGCTCCTCATCTTCTGTGTTTGCCCCTTAGCAAGCAGCTTGCTATAGGGACAGGTTGGCTGACTTGCTTCTGAGCCGGGTTGTGTGTGTGTGTCTATAGACATACACAGCGTGGCTTAGCCTCATCCTACCGCCCACTCTGTGCTCAGCCCCACCCTACGCTCCTTCCTCACAGAATTTGATTGACAGCAGCAGAAGCCAATGACTCCTGTTGCCTCTCTGTCCTGTGAACTTAGGGAGAGAGGAGAGAACTGCTACAGACTTGCACAACACTGGATCGAGTGAGGACTCAGGTAAGTATTTGGGGGTCGGAAGAGAAGCTGACTGGCTGAATGAAAAAAAAAACTGTACCGTGCAAAGCCAGCTTAAGGCAGACACCTGATTGGCCACTATTGGCCCCACCGAAGAGATTAAAAAATGCAATATAGGCTTTAATGAAGAAACCAGTATAGAAAAATCGTCCACTGTGCTTCAGATTCGTTTTGGAGAACAGCCGGTTGAATCTCAGTGCCTTATTGCAGTACCTTAAACTGGTACTGGCACTCAGAAGATCTAGTGAGTCAAGTCAGGCTTCAGTCTTGAAACCACAAACTGTCATCAAGAGGCACGGTCCATCACTATAACTTGGGGTTGTACTGGTGAAATCCTGGCCTTCACATCCTGCTACAAAGTGCTCCATCAGAAGCATTGTGTTTATCCACTTGTCTACCAAGGTACATTTAGAAGTGGCATAGTAGACAAGTGGTTAAATCAAGCTGATGGCTGCACCTGCATCTGTGAGCTTGTAATGGCTTTAAGAGCCAGAGAAAGGCTTTCTAATAAAAGTGATTGGGGAGACGCAGCACACACAGTGGTTCCTGGGCTCTCCCATTCCTCCTGAGAGCCCGGGATTGCAGGAAATAGCTTTCTTAGTGAAAGCAGGAGGAACCTGGGGAATATCCATTTCCTGACCTCTCCTGCGACTAATGACCCTGGAAGCAACATGTATTACAAAATTTCTAGGGTCACAGCTGTCATTCCTCAGCTAGTGTAGCCGATGATACAGCTATTCAAACTCAGTCTGTGTTTGAAAAGCTGCGTGGAGGGGCAGGGGAGACCTAAAATGTCTCCATAGACCTAATATGCAGCAAATGTTTTCCCATGTATGTATAATAGACCTCCAAAGTCTCAAAGAGGACCTGTCACCTTCACTTGCCATAACATAAGGGGCTTGTTAGCCCCATTGGGAGAGTAATAAAATAATAAAAAAAAATTAAAGCCAAAAAAAAAAAAAAAACATTAATACATAAGATAAACGTAAAAGAAATTTAAGGCACTCCCGTCACTCCATATAAAAAGCACAGTAATTGTAAACATCAACTGCGCCACATGTGAGGTATCACTGTGAACGTCGGCATGACAGAAAAAAATACTAGGGCCATAGCTCACAGTTAACTCTAAACTTGTGACCTTTAACAGCTTTCCTGCCACCCTATATTAGAACGACTGCTACAGGGAGACAGGGCTGCGCAAAATCACATATATATACACACACACGTGATTTGCATTAGCGGCAAGGGATGTCAATCACTGGGTCCCACCTGGAGATTCCCCACCAGCAAATGGCAATCGCCATGTAGAACTGACAGGGGAGAGACCTGTGTGTAAACAACAGGTTATATTGCCCTGTCACCTCCCTAAATACTGACCAGAGCCCTATCTTGATCCAGCGCTGTACCCTTCTCTTCACAGGACACCGCAAACAGCAGGAGCCATTGGCTTAGGCTGCTGTCAATTAAATCCTGTGAAGAGAGAGTGGGTGAGGGGGCCAATCCACGCTGTGTATCTATAGACGCCCACAACCCGGCTCAGGAGCAAGCACGCAGGTTAGTGGCTTCCTATAGTGGCACACCAGGAAGGGGAAGTGCCAAGAACGTCAGCGGGACACCCTAAGAGAGGAGGTTCGAATCCGCTTTGTGCAATTCTATTGTATTACGTGTATTATTTTAATTTAAAAAAGAAAAAAAAAGCTTTACAAATCACTTTAAAAAAGGAGAACTCCAGTAATTAAATCACTGTTTAAAAGAAGATGGCCCCAGCTACTATCGCTATATTGCTGACACTCAACAGAAGATGTGGCTGCTGTGTGACTGCCTGCCCCTCCTCTCCACAAATCATTACCTGCAAGCTTTGCATTTACTGAATGGATTCACATAATACCAAGCTTTCCATGACTGGGCAAGAAGAGAGGAGAGGTGGGTACAGCAGCTGTATTCAACTCTGCAGTTGCAGAATCTGAGACCGAAAAGTCCAGCGCTGGAGCACCAGAAGTATAACGACAGCTGTACTCCCGGCAATCAGTAAAATGTAAAAGGGAGAAAATTCCCGAAACATTATACACCTTGGTGGAAGTTGTAAGCCAGCACATTCTAAATTACTTAATTCCAGGAGTTCTTAAGCCACTGTGTGGCCCTCTGGAATTGTGGAGAGCCTCTACATTTACCAAGTTAACCTCCTACAGCAGCAAGAGTAAGACCTTGTACACACAGGCTTTAGCTTGTATAAGAACAGAATGTACAGTAGACTTTAATAAAGCTGCTGAAAGCTTGACATAAGTTTTACAAATGCTTTTCAAAGCATACAAAACGCCTGTTTGAAGATGCTGAAAATAAATGTAGCCCATTAAACATTGCTAGCAAGAAGGCTTCTGTTGCAAAAGGATAAGCTTTGTCTCTTCTGCAATAAAAGCTTTTCTTCCTCCAAGTAATATTTGATTTGGACGTACGCTGAGCTGTGCATGCAAAGCTCAGGGTACACATATGCTGACAGTATGATTTACCTTCAGTGCATATGTATGGGCGTTAAGTCTTAGATAGCTGATAACGCCATCATTGTTTCTGCATAGTCAGTCCATTAAAAATTGGTAGTTCAGCTTTACAAGGTTGCTGGTAGTGTCAAATCACAAACTTCCATTTAGTATCTTTTATGGGCTCCTGTGACTATTTATATGCCAATTAGAATTTCCAGTTCCATCCACCATTAAAAAGTCAAAACACAGAAACAATCCCCCCTCATACATAGAATATATTAATTGCAATCTCTATCTAAGTAATGCCCTACAGAATTGCAGGAGAAAGGTTCACCATTAAATTCTCAGAGATAAAAACTGGGCATGGTAAAGAGGAGCTTCGGTCAGTTCAAAAATGAATAGTAACAAAAACCGTAGCAGCTGACTTAAAAAACCAGACACTCACCTGTCCAAGGATCCAGCACCATACTCACCTGGGCTGGTTCTGCACATCTTCAGGTACCTGGTACCAGCATGTTAACTACAGCAGGCTGTACTCCACGCAGCTTCATAGCTGGCTTTCCTCTCAGCCGTGCTGAGCTTTGTAAATGGTCCCACAGCCTTCTGGAACATGTAACATACCCCAGAAGGTTGTGGGCTGGGAGGGAGAGAGGAGAGTTTCTAGTGGATCCAATCCGACCGAAAGTCACAACATGTGTGTGGCGGGAAAGGTTACATAATTCACTTGCCCTTTCTCCCAGCTTCCAGCCATGCCACCTAGGCAAAGGTGATGCCATCTCCCTCTCAGCAGGAATTTTAAATAGCCCAATCTACACTGGGCTACAGAGCCTTTCCATGAGATTTGGAGTGCTCAGCATCCCCGAGATCTTGCTGCAGGTCATCGTTCCCTGAAGTATGGAAGCTGGGGGAAAGGTGAGTATATTCTCGATTAAAAAAATATTTTAGAAAGTTCAGTGCACTGCAATATTTAGGATGCAGCAGAGTATAAATAAACAAAATAGTAGCCAACCTCTGCTTGCTCTTCTTCCTCTTTGTTCTGTTCTCCATCACTACCATCTACCTCCCCATCTTCTTCATCACTACTGGAAGATTCCAGGATTTCACTCATGTCCATTTTCCAGCTGTCGGGGACTGCCCGTGACTTCAGGAAAGCTGTGGCTTCCTTTAAACCTAGGAGAAAACAAAATTGTGATTTATTATTTTTTTTTTAAAGGAATCAAATGTTCTCAGACCATTTTATTTTGGTCTTGGACTCAGAGCTCACTTCAGGCTCAAATGTTAGTCCCACTGGGACCTAAGCAGAAAATGAACCTGTCAGGTACTATAATAAATTGTGCACGCACGCTACATTAGTAATCACCCAGTAATTTTTTTTTCCAATTGAAAAACTCTGACTTTACACTCTAATCAACTTTATGTGCAGCAGTATGTTGCGATGCCAAAATATGCTATGCAGATTGAAATGTCTACGCGTCAGGACTACATTGGGAAACCCTGCCAAACAGGGAGGATATAAACATGCCCCAGGTGTGTAGACAGTACCTAGCAATCTGCCTTTGGTGGCGCCAAACTTGAATGCCACCACTCAAACGTCAGATGCTGAAGCCTCCAATGGTCGTTAAGGCTCTGCAATGCTATGGGTAAATTTTATTTTATCTATTACAGGTAGTTGTATAGCGCCATCCATTTACGCAGTGCTTTACATTTATTTTACATTCACATCAGCCCCTGCCTTCAAGGAGCTTACAATCCAAGGTGCCTAACTCACAATTATATAGATATGTACTAGGGCCAAATTAGACAGGAGTCAATTGACCTACCAGCAGGTCTTTGGAGTGTGGGAGGAAACTTGAGTACCCAGAGGAAACCCACTCAGGCACAGGAAGAACATGCAAACTACAGGAAGGTAGTGTCATGGTTGGGATTCGACCCAACAACCCTAGTGCTGCCAGGCAGAAGTGCTAACCATTTAGCCATTGTGGGGCTTAAGCAAAGAAGTTGGTGGAGGCTTAGTAATAGAACTTGGTAAAAAAGGTATGTCTGGAGTACAGGGGCCCCAGGAAACCATGAATGGATTTTTAACATTCACATAAACTTTGCGACAACAGGAGGTGCCTACAAGCTTTGCAGTATTCTTAGTTAAGCAACTTTTAAAAACAGATTCACTGCTGCAATAGTGAAGAGTATCTATAGTCAAAACATAAAAAATATATTAATTTCCACATTGTATTTCAGTTATTACTAGCCTACTTTTATTAATCTGAATAGTCTTGAAGTTTGTAAACTCACTTTGTGAATCCCACGTATTTACTTTTTTTTTTTTAATTCTGTGACACATTTACTATGTCCTGGGAGTAGGCCCTGCTATGCCACAGAATTCATAGACTCTTTTTTCTGAACTACAGAGGTGCCGAGAGGAGGAGTTTTAGGAGGCAGAGTCAGTAAAGGGATCGCTGCTTCAAGGTAACAAGGTACCATGGGATATGTAGCCCTAGAAGCTGAAAAGCAGAAGCAGAGCAGAACAAGCAAAGAATGCAGAGAAATTCAGGAAGATAGACAGGCAGCACCCAAATTTCAAATGCTAACGCTATAAAATGAGAGTGTACAATGTGACCACAGAACTCCTATAAATGTTGCACCTGTATTGCCCCTGTGCCTCTACAATGTGTACAGAGTACTGCCTTTTGGAAAGTTCACTTTCCTGCCATTGGGACATAGATTCTTGCTGTGTGTGCGCTATTGATGATCATGCACATCCAAAAAATGGATTTGTGTCTGATTCAGAATGGGAATATCCAAGCCAAAATTACTGCCCTCTCCAAAAAGTCCATTTAGAGACCACAGACCTTTAGAGACTGTTCTGTTCTGTAATTGCTAGCATTAGTTAGTCACGTGAACTGAAGGAGCTAAATGTCTTCAACATTACAGAACATGTCCAACTGAATGTAACTAACTACTACTAGCTACTCCATGACTTGGACAAATGAGAACCTTCACAGACAGACACTCCCCCTAATGTATTCTAGAAACATGCAATCAGCAACATAGACTTTGAGGAAAAAAAAGGGAGCAGGTTGTGAACCTCTTTTTTGGGAACACTAGTTCCTTGGCTGCCATGTAGACACTTTGGCTTCAATGGGGTCAAAATGCTCATTTATAATGTGTTTGCTCTGGGCATGTGACACCTAGAAGTAATACATTCATACCAGGTTTGCTAGAGCTTTCCAATTTCAAAGTATTGATGTCAAGTTCCTCAAGATCTTTCCTTGCAACAGAGTGGCTGAAAAACATTTAATCAAAAAATTTAACATAAAAATCAAGAACACACATATCAAAATTATTTTTCATACCAAAAACAGACTGACAGATATAAACAACGTCATTCCTAACACAAAATTGGCTCAAGGAAAAAAAAATCCCATATTTTAGTAAATACAGTCCAATGTCTTATTAATCTGCATAAAAATGCATGCATGTCCCCCCCCCCGCCCCCTCCATGTACTCCGATGGACCCGTGCATACCAGTGCAGTCAACAAAACTAACACCTGCTGCTTTTTTTCTGTAAGGAACGCATCTGGAATGCAGCGAAACGCATGTAAACACACCAAAGATGCACCGGATTGCACCCCGCCCTAATATTTTTCAAGTGTAAAAAACAAAACACCAGAACACATCAAAAACACATATAAACGCATATACAAAAACACACCAAGAATGCAGAAATTGTGATGTGAACTAGCCCTTAGACAGATGTCCACATTGGAGGATTTCTCCTCAATTTGTGCTCCAGTACTATCTCAAAACCCTTTGCACTGCATTATCACAAAACAGATTCCAAACTGTGTGCTTAAGTGGCGGTTCACATATATGTGGATTGGATGTGGTTTGAACCGCACCCAACCCACATGACATGTGAAATACCATTGCTTTCTATGGTGCCTGTTCACATATATCCGGTGCAGTGCGGTTTTAAAAAAGTTTCTGAGCAGTGGTTTCAGGTTCGGGTGCGGATTACAGGCTATTGACTTCTATGGGAACCATTCCTAAACCGCATATGTGTGAACAGGATAAAATCCTGAGCTAATCTTGTCCTGAACCTGATGTAAACCTGACATGAACCTTTGATCAGCTACTGTATCAAGTAGCTGTGAAACCTGAGCTTCAATCCGCACCGCATATGTGTGAATCAGCTCTAATTCTCAATGAAGCCTCTCTGCACTTGACAAAATGGTTTAAAAGAAAAATCACCAGACAAGTATTTTATTTTGACAAGATGGAAGAATAAAACGTCAGTATTTATCGATCTAACAGTGTTCCTATCGAAGCAATTTCTCCTCACCTCTGGGAAGGAAGTGATCGGAAATGACTGCAATGGGAACATATACAGCACCTGATAGATGTTCAAACTCTTGCCACGCTGATCAAAAATAGGAAAAACAAACATTTTGACGAAGGTTGTCTAACCTTATGTTAGCTGTGATCTACAATGGTATTTGAGGTGCTTAGGAGTTGGATAAACCAGTGCTCTCTCAGGAAGAACAAATGCTATTAACCTCTTGCCGTCCGCCTGCTGTTTATAAACGGCAGGGCGGTGGCAGTCCAGGGTCGGGTTGCCGTCCATAAACGGCACCCGCCTTTTCTAGCTGTGCGCGCTCCCTGGGAGCGCGCACCACTGCGATTCGGTGCCCGCTGTGTCCTCCGGACACAGTGAAACACCGATCGTCGGACGGGACCTCTGTACGAGGTCCCGATCATGTGATCACTGATTGGCGAATCAGTGATCACATGCAAAGTAGTAAGCAAGATGTCACTTGTGACATCATTGCTTACTATGTGTGAAATCTGTGAATGATCACAGAGGTCACATGGTACAAGGCTATTCACAACAGCCTTGTACAATGTGACAAGCTGTGACCACTCACAGCTCACTCAGTAATTCTCAATGACTGCAGGAATGCAGACAGAGAGAAAGAGAAATGATTGCTTTTACATCCTATATGGGTGTAAAAGCAATCAGTGTAAAAAAAAAAAAAAAAATCTTCATCACCCTCCACAAGTAGTACAGTGTCACCATGGTGACAGTGTACTGCTAGGGTGACAGTATGTAAAAAAAAAAAAAAAAAATAATAATAATAATAATAATATAAAAAAATAAAATAAAATGTAAAAAAAAAAGTTTAAAAATTATAATTTTTGGTTATAAACTAATTTGGATTTTTTTTTTTTTTACTAAAAAAATAACAGAATAAATTTTGGCTAAGATTTATGATGAAATATTATTTATTTGCAAAATTTTATTTAAAAAAAACACTTTTCAAAATTTTTGAACTTTTTCATTTACATAGTAAAAAAAATAAAAATCCCAGCGGTGAATAAATACCACCAAAATAAAGCTTTATCTGTCTCAAAAAAAATGGTAAAAAATTCATATGGGTACAGTATTGCATGACCGCGCAATTGTCATTCAAAGTGTGATAGCGCTGAAAGCTAAAAATTGCCCTGGACAGGAAGGGGTAAAAGTGTCCTGACAGGAAGTGGTTAAGGTCTTATGCACACAAGACCGTTTTTGTCCTGCTTCCAAATGCCCCTCCATGTTAGCCTATGTGCCCATGCGTACATAGACTTTTAGCAGTGTTTAATGGCAAGAGAGTTTAGAAGAAAGAAAATGCATGTTAGCGGCAGGTGCATTTAGCGCTTGAGCGTTAAGGGATTTCCATGACCAGTATAAATTATTATTCTGGCAAATGGAATGAACTTCCAAAACACCCAATTCCTGGAAATGTGCCTAAACGCTTGTAAAAGTATTAGACACTTTTACAATTGTCAGGTGTGTTTTCTGCCAAAATGCTGCTGCCAAGAGGAAAAGCATTTTCAAAACGTCCAGTGTGCACGAGGCCTAAAGGTCAAAGTAAAAATGTTAAAAAGTGTAGCTGAACATCTTAACTGCTTCCTGACTGCCCTATAGCAGAAATACTGCTACGGGGCAGCAGGGCTGTGCAAAATCACGTATATACACATGATTTTGTATTTCCGGGTAGGGGGCGTGCTGGCGCGTCGCCACTGGTGGCTACAGCTGCCGATCACCGTGTCCCAGTCAAAGATTCCCCGTTGGCACCCGGTGATCGTCCAGGAACAATGAGAGGGGAGAGGTCTGTATGTAAACAATACAGATCTCTCCCCTGTCAGCACAGCAATACAAAGCAGCGTGCTTACATAGTAAAGAACACACAGACAACACAGTAAAACAGCACATAACCCTTTGATCGCCCCAGATGTTAACCCCTTCCTGCCCAGTGCCATTAGTACAGTGGCAGTGCTTTTTATTAGTACTGATCACTGTATAAATATCAATGGGGATGTCAGTGGCAGTTAGTCAGTTCCCCCTAGTGTCATAATGCCCGCTACATTACCACTATAAGTCGCTGATCGCCATTACTAATATATATATATAAAAAAACAAATTCCAAGATGTATATCACCATTTGTTTCTTTAATAAGCAAACTCTTCATTAAAAGAAGATATATAACCACATCATACAGCAAACAAATGTGACACCAGTATAATGGCAAAAGGTACAATTACACAATCAAAAAATACTGGTCGTAGGCAAGCAGAATAAAACTAACAAAGTCCATCTAACATGGCACCAATACCACAGGGGTAGATGCACAAAACAGAAGAACAAAAAAACTAACAAACTATAATTACGTGTCCTCTTCCACAACACAGGTGGGTGCAGAGTCAAGTCATTTATCCCAAATTTTATGATATTTTACAGGGCATTCTCCATGCATATAGATAACCTTCTTATATGGTAATATACTATTTATTGCAGCAACCCATTGGGAGAAAGTAGGCGGCAGTGCTCAAAGCCAGGTTCAAGCAATTAGTAATCTGGCTATAAAGAGAGTTTCCGGTAAGAAAATAGTCTGAAATTTGTCAGTTTCCGAGTTGAGAAGACCCAGTAAACATTGTTAGGGCACAGAGTAAGTGACAAACCCATTTTGTCAAGGAGGAACTGAACCACCTGAATCCAGTATTCCTGAATAAGTGAGCAAAATCATGTGAGATGAAAAAAGGTACCAGAGGGGACTATACTGTGGTCGGTATCTACACCCTGTTCCAAATTATTATGCAAATTCTATTCAAGTGTCACAAAGAATAAATATTTTGTTTTTCAGTTTAACTCATGGATGGCATTGTGTGTCAGGGCTCTTTTGATCACTGAAAACAATCTCGTACACCTGTGATAATTAGATTGGCAGGTGAGCCCAATTTAAGGAAAAACTACTAAAGGAGGGTGTTCCACATTATTAAGCAGAGCACCATTTTCAAGCAATATGGGGAAGAAAAAGGATCTCTCTGCTACCGAAAAGAGTGAAATAGTTCAATGCCTTGGACAAGGTATGAAAACATTAGATATTTCACGAAACCTTAAGCGTGATCATCGCACTATTAAGAGATTTGTGGCTGATTCAGAGCACAGATGGGTTCGTGCAGATAAAGGCACATTGAGGAAGATTTCTGTCAGATCCATGCATCGGATCAAGAGAGCAGCTGCTACAATACATAGCAGAAAACAGATATTTGAAGCTGCTGGTGCCTCTGGAGTCCCACGGACATCAAGGTGTAGAGTCCTCCAGACTGCATTTGGCAGAAAAATACATGAAGACTAATTTTCAAACAGTCCTGTTCACTGATGAGTGCCGTGCAACCCTGGATGGTCCAGATGGATGGAGTAGTGGATGGTTGGTGGACAGCCACCCTGTTCCAACAAGGCTGCAACGTCAGCAAGGCGGTGGTGGAGTCATGTTTTGGGCCGGAATCATGGGAACAGAGCTGGTCGGCCCCTTTAGGGAACCCGAAGGTGTAAAGATGACCTCTGCAAAGTATGTGGAGTTTATGACTGACCACTTTCTTCCCTGGTACAGAAGGAAGAACTATGCTTTCCGTAATAAAATCATCTTCATGCATGACAATGCACCATCTCATGCTGCAAAGAATACCTCTGCATCAATGGCTGCTATGGGGATAAAAGGAGAGAAAGTCATGGTGTGGCCTCCATCCTCCCCTGACCTAAATCCTATTGAGAACCTTTGGAGCATCCTCAAGCAAAAGATCTATGAGGGTGGGAGGCAGTTTACATCCAAACAGCAGCTCTGGGAGGCTATTCTGACATCTTGCAAACAAATTCAAGCAGAAACTGTCCAAAAACTCACAAGTTCAATGAATGCAAGACTTGTGAAGCTGCTATCAAATAAGGGGTCCTATGTTAAAATGTAACGTGACCTGTTAAAATGTTTAAAAAGTTAGAATGTTGTTAAAAGTTTGATTGAAATAGCTTTTGATTTCAGTAAATATGCTGCAAACACAACAAATGACAATTTTCAGTTCTTTACAACCTATAAAGTGTTTTGAAACTTACTGTGCGTAATAATTTGGAACAGTGCATTGGATGTTTTTTTTGTTTAAAAACAATACTGTTATCATTAGGAGGTTTGTTCAATAAAATGTGAATTGTACTCTTAATAGTTGATAACATGAAAATTATGCTGACTGTTATTTACATCAATTATTTAGGTAAATGAGAAAAATATCATTTGCATAATAATATGGAACACGGTGTAGATAGCCGAATAGGCGTTAAGTAGGTTCTATGAAGCATATACAGCTGGGTGAGAAGGTCTGACAGTATACTGGAGGATAACACCTCTTCCCATATCTCATCATCTAGCTCCCCCACGTCCGCCTCCCATCGAGATTTAAGTTGTTATGCCAAGGTTGATGCAGGAGGTAGAAGAAGCATTATAAAATGTGGATGTAAGTTTTTTGGATTCTGCACCCAGCATTACATCCATAAGGTATGAAGAATCCAGATGTCACCGAAATGGGCATGCAGCGTGTGTCGGAGCTGGAGGTATTGGAAAAGCAAAGTTTGGGAGGTCAAATTCTGATTTAAGGTTTTGAAAGGGTTTAATACCAGCACTGGTGAACAGCTGAGAAATGTACAGAATCCTTCTGTTGATACATAGATGAAAGTCAGGGAGAGTAAGCAACTCATGAAGGCTCAGGTTGTCCCATAGAGGGTTGTGGGCATGTATAGAAGGGGTTTGCAACTTACAGGAGGCTAGTGACCAGATCTTCCAGTGGTGGTACAGTAACCCACTGCGGCCACCCATTGAGGGGTCATGCATGCCCTTTAACAAGAGCTGAAAGGGATGAGTAGCCCCAGAGAAGACTGGAGCACACACCAAGGCAAGATAATGGTCTTTATCCCCTTTATCCAAGTGGAAAAAATTAGACGGTTGGGCAGCTAAATAGTAGTAGTGTAGTATTTTTAAGAGCACACCACAATAGTTTATGTCACGTGTTTACCCATACAAAAAGGTATTAAACAGAGAATCCAGAGACTTGAAAATGCACAATGATAAATATAACAGTGCATGCCAGAGAACATAAAGAATTTTAGGCAGGAGAACCATCTTAATCAAATAAATACGACCCATAATCCCTAGAGGAGTTCAAGCCCAGGCCTGTAGTTTGAATTTCAATATCGGGTATAGAGGTTCCAGTCTGAGCCGAAGATAATCCTCAGCTGCTCGAGAAATGTAAACCAATTAATTTACATGTATTGGGATTTTTTTTTTTTTGCAAAGACATGTAGCAGAATACATTTTGGCCTAAATATATGACGAAATTTGATTTTTTTTTTTAACTGGATATGTTTTATAGCAAAAAGTCAAAAATGTTGGGTTGGTTTTTTTTTTCAAAATAGTCGGACTTTTTTTGCTTATTGCGGGGAAAAAAAAAAAATGCAGTGACGATCAAATACCACTGAAAGAAAGCACTATTTGTGGGGGAAAAAAAAAGGACATACATTTCATTTGAGTGAAGCACTGCATGACTGTGCAATCGTCAGTTAAAGTAACGCAGCGCAAACAATGGCCTGGTCAGGAAGGGGGGTAAATCTTCTGGAGGGCAAGTGGTTAAAATTGCAAATTAAACTTTAAAAGGTTTATAAATGAATTGTTTGAAAGAAAAAACACATTCTGTCCTCTGAAGAGGGAACCACATGGTGGCACCATTCTACTTATTTTGCATAGCCAACAAGCAGAAAGCAGTTTAGCTCCAGTTAAATCCTGCACTCTGTTACATAATAAGCTCCCATTTCTAAGTAAATAATCAGAATTTGTACCTCCAGCATAGTATAATACTACAGGCATACAGAAGTTATTTTCTCCAATTAACACACATGCAGTTTTAGCACCAACCTATAGTGGAATCCATAGACCAGCAGAGGGTGCAGTCAAAGTACAGAATTAAAGGTTCCCTTTCAGGGAGAATACAGGTGCATGGGAATTTGTTTTGGAAAAAACCCTTATGTTACTATTGTGCGGATGGTAAATACAGAGCAAGGTCACAGAAATCTATGCAAGTTTCTAAGCCACCAAACTACTATCTCCAAAAGGACAAAGCAAGATAATCCTTTCTTTGGATTGCCATTCCCCAGCATTGCCGGGGACAAAGGCTCCATTATTGTATATTGTTCAACTACCTCCACAGTAGACATCCAGGGTGAAAACACATCTTTGAAATAATAAAGCAATAAAGATGCTCAATACATGTTAGCCAAAATTTCCAGCCCAGCCGTCTGTAGTGTATAAGCTTTCTATTTGTTAAGCATATGGGAATCTCTAATATTGGTCAAAGTCGCTTTAAAACCCTGCTCTTTTCTTATCCTAAAGTATTTGTTCTACCAAAAAATTTTTAGGCATCAACTTTGTTGGGAGTACATCCAGAAAGCTTGTTTTTTGCCAACACTCCTTATGGATCAGTACTGCTGCTTGAACTTCCAGGCCTGACAGCATGCACTGTAGAGGTCACATGACTGTTCTCATCAGTAGTATTAGGGTCAGTCATTGCCATTGACGGCACAGCACATGCCTGCCCTGTCCCCGGCCTGCAATGTCAGCTGTACCAATGATCCTCATCACAACTGATGGCATTCCAGGTTGGGGCACAAAACCTTAATCATTATTCCTAGTGTACTGATAAGGCGCATGCATGCCACGTCTCAGGCAGAACACAGTTCAGGATACCAACAAGCTATTACGAATGATATAAAACGAATCAGCAGTTACTGTTCCTGCATGTCACCCCCCCCCCCTTTAAGAAGTCTGCTCACAGCAATCAGGAACGGATTCTTTTGTGCAGGAACTGCTGCACTCAAGTCATGTAAGTATGTAGGTCATTTTTATCAAATACTAAATGTCTCCTTAAAGGCATGAAATTAACATCAAACACAAACAGTATTTGGGAAAAAGCACGTGAACGCTAGCTACTCACAATTTTGCATCTGCGAACGATCGCACCAAACACTGGTCTTTTTTCACAGACGTTTCATCACTGCAACTAGGAGATACAACCTAAGGCAGGCAAACAAAAAAGAGAAGTTATTTTTCTTTAAAAATACATTTGTTTTGAAAACAAAAGTTTATTTGAAATAGCCTAACTTCTGCACAGGAAGTGGTTACTTCATATTGAACAAAAAGCCCATTCATCTATATGGTAATCACTGGATAAAACATTAAATTTGACTGTACATGTCAATCCAAAACAAAAAAAAAAAAAAATGAATGGCACTCGGCTTACTGCTATGCACGTACGTTAAAGTTATTCAAAGCACTGGAAATATCTATTAACAAGGACTATTAATGACCTAGTGTTACTAAACCCAGGACCCTGCATTCACTATATCTGGTCTCCCCGGACCCTGCATTCACTATACCTGGTCTCCCAGGACCCTGCATTCACTATACCTGGTCTCCCACAGGACACACAACATGGAAATGCAATTATTTTAGTAAATATAAACTGCTAAATACCTTTTCTCATCGGCAGTTAGAGCAGTATTGTGACTTCAGCAGAGCACTGGTTAAAGCTTGTATGAGGAGTTTTCTTTCTGCTCTAGGAGGATGTGAAACCCTGAACCTCTGTCTGGACAGTGCTGATTGGCCCTGTGCTGATAACATGCACTCTCCCAAGGAAAAAAAAAAAACCTCTCTAGCAATACACACTAAACTGAGCATGTGCAGAATGGCTACGGTTTATTCTGTCTTATCAGGAGATAAGATGTGGACATTTGAACAAGAGGAGGAGCAGAGAAGTCTGGATCAAATGGCCCTTTTACACAATGCAAATTAACCCCTTAGGCTCCACAGTGAGTATAACATGCTTTACTGCATTTACAGACTGATTTTACTGTTGTGGGTTTAGTAACAAAATCTATATGAATTGCAGCTTACACCCTTCGATGTGGAGGCTGGATTTTTTTTATTTAGCGAAGTAAATATACCGCAGGTACAGAAAAATACTTTTAGATCCTTCCAGATATTTTATTCAAGTGCTTGCTTGCTGGTCACCACAGCCTCTTTTCCTTCTGCGGGTGGCTGAGAGCAATCAACGCTTACATATTATTGGAGCGCAGCTCAGTTCTGGAGTACTGTGAGCCCGAGGGGGAGAAGACAGGCTTGGCTTACAAGAAATGGGCAGAATGACAGAATGCCGTTCTGCCCTGAAGAGTACCATTGGCACAGGACAAATGAAGAAATCAGGGACAGGAAGGGAGCATGGAGAGGATAAATGAAGATTAACACTATTTTTTTTAAGGCCCTGTTCACACCATACATGCAGAAAACTGATGTAAACTGATGAGCAGATTTCACTTGCAGAGACATCAGCTTACATCAGTTTTCATGTGCGCTCCAATGAGTTTCATACACGTTGAAGATTACTACACAGAAAAAAATCTGCATGCGATACTAGTATTGTGGTGTGAACAGAGCTCATAGAGAACAATCGATTTTGCCCTTGCCAAACATATGAAGAAAAACTGATGTCTTCGCACCATGGTGTGAATGAGCCCTTACACACTGCTCAAAAAAAATTAAAGGAACAATTTTTAATCAGAGTCTAGCATCAAGTCAGTTAAACTCCTGGGATATTGATCTGGTCAGTTAAGTAGCAGAGGGGGTTGTTAATCAGTTTTAGCTGCTTTGGTGTTAATGAAATTAACAACAGGTGCACTAGATGGGCAGCAATGCGACAACCCCCAAAACAGGAATGGTTTTACAAATGGAGGCCACTGGCATTTAATTCCCTACTCATCTTTTCTGACTGTTTTTCATGTGTTTTGCATTTGGCTGGGGTCAGTGTCACTACTGGTAGCATGAGGTGATACCTGAACCCTACAGAGGTTGCACAGGCAGTCCAACTCCTCCAGGATGGCACATCAATACGTACCATTGCCAGAAGGTTTGCTGCATCTCCCAGCACAGTCTTAAGAGCATGGAGGCGATTCCAGGAGACAGGCAGTTATTCTAGGAGAGCTGGACAGAGCAATAGAAGGTCCTTAACCCATCAGCAGGACCGGTATCCTTTGTGCAAGGAGGAACAGGATGAGCACTGCCAGAGCCCTACAAAATTACCTCCAGCAGGCCACTGGTGTGAATGTCTCTGACCAAACAATCAGAAATAAACTTAATGAGGGTCCTCCAGTGGCCATGTGCTCACTGCCCGGCACCATAGATCTCGACTGGCATTTGCCATTGAACACCAAAATTGGCAGGTCCACCACTGGCTCCCTGTGCTTTCCACAGATGAGAGCAGGTTCACCCTGAGCACATGTGACAGATGTGAAAGGGTCTGGAGAAGCCATGGAGAACATTATGCTGCCTGGAAAATCATTCATCATGACCATTTTGGTGGGGGTCAGTGAAGGTCTGGGAGGCATATCCATGGAGGGGTGCACAGACCTTTACAGGCTAGACAATGGCGCCCTGACTGCCATCAGATATCAGGATGAAATCCCTGGACCCACTGTCAGACCCTACCTTGATGCAGTGGCTCCTGGGTTCCTCCTGGTGCACAACAATGCCCGACTTCATGTGGCGAGAGTATACAGGCAGTTCCTGGAGGATGAAGGAATTGATACCAATGAATGGCCCCCACACTCACCTGACCTAAATCCAGTAGAACACCTCTGGTATATCATGTTCTGGTCCATCCGACGCCGCCAGGTTGCACCTCAGACTGTGCAGGAGCTGGTCCAGATCTGGGAGGAAATACCCCAGGACACCATCCATTGTCAGGCATGCATACAACCACGCAGGGGCCATAAAAACTATCATTTTGATATGCTGCAATGAAATTTCAGCAAAATGGACTGCTGCATAATTTTTCCACTTTGATGGAAATGAAAATTATCAACCTACAGGGGACTGAATTCAAAGAGACCCTGAAAATCAAATGATGGGGCATCCTTACGCTCCTAACACATTACCCAATCCATATCAGTATAGATATCCAGCATGAGATTTTTCCCCACTGAGATCTGATCTGATGTGTTTTCAAAGTGTTCCTTAAATTTTTTTGAGCAGTGTACATTGGGGTAATTTTTTTTTTTTAAAAGAACAGATTATAGGATTAGAAGATCTGATGTCTGTCTATGTCCACTCACTTTGCAATAGAAGTCTGCTTGCTATAGCTGCCTGTGTTTCGGTGGCTGGCAGCCATTAATGGAAGCAGTCCTGGGGGGTATGATGATTATTTCTGGCGTAGAAATGGCTTAAAGGTCTTAAGAGGTCTCAAAAAGGAGTAAGGAGTAGAACTGATCGTGATAAAGGAAACTCCACTTGACCTGCTCCACTATAGTAATGATCTGTTTTGGCTCCAATAAAATACTTAAAAAATAAAACACAGTGTAGTAAAAGATAAGAAACAGTAGTTTGTTCTCAGCAGTAGCATTAGTGTGGACCTTAAACCACCCTGGGCTGTATAGTTAGAATCAGATTATACAATCTTCCTCAGATTTAACAGCAGTAATGCAGGAGGAGAGTCCAAAAGCCTATACACTAAATTATTGGTTTAGGCAAAATTATAAAAATGATGCAGAGGTTTGGTGTGGCTTGGAAGAAATCAAAATTTACCCAAAGAAGAGTCATAGGCATAAGTAATATAACTGTGTAAGTGAGACCAGCTGTAACCATCACTGGTCGAATATTTCTGATACATGAAATAGTTCTACTTCATTCAATCTGGTAAAAAAGTGAGGGAAGAATATATAATCAGCCTGGAAAGACCTAGACCTTTCCCTAGGAACAGGCGTTTACATTAAAGATGGTCTTTGAAATAAACTTTGGGTGTGCATGGCTCTTAGTTTTATGCAACTGCTAGAATTTTAAAATGACAAATAACTATTGGGGTCTTCAATGGTGAGAGGTTAGCCCATGAGATACAAGAGTCAGGGCCCTAGACCATTCCTAAAATTAGGTAGCCAGTCCTTGTAAAACCAACAATCTGTTGCAAAATCTCAGTCTCAAACTCTGAGCTATCAAAACATCTGGTCCTCCACATAGGGAATCATTAACTTCACATTAGTGGCCCATTAGTTACTACATGGCTGTGGTGTCAGCTGTTGTGTTCATCATACAAAAGCAATTGCACAACGGAAGAACCAGACAAAATTTTGACTTGTTCACTTTAAGTTCCAATGAAAACCCTGTTAACTGTACCAAGCTGCTTTGACCAAGGAGGGCATAGTGTGTATAGTTCCTACACGGTTTACAAAAATTTACAATATACAGTTCACAAAAAAGCCAGACACAGTATAGGTAAACTACAATATTTAAAATAAAAAAAAAAAAAAGCACACACATAGAAAAAGAGATGTCAGCAGATAGTTTCACAAACTTTGCAGGCCCCACTGACATGGCAAAACCTAGGTTCCCCAATTATAAAAATAACTACTTTTAACCACTAACTCACCGCCCTATAGCAGATATACTAATACAGGGCGGCCGCTCTGCCCAAAACCACGTAAATATTTGTGATTTTGCAGTTCCGGGTAGGGGTCGCACGCCGCTCTAACTGCGCTGGCATTGGTTGCAGCGGATGTCAATCACTGGGTCTCAGCCGGAACTCTGTGAACGTCACTAAAGCTGAGAGGGGAGAGATCTGTGTGTAAACAACACAGATGTCTCTCCTATCAGCATAGACATGTTGTTTTCTCTCTCTCTCTCTCTCTCTGCACAGCAGGGAGAAAGCAGCATTTCTCCATAGTAAAACAGCACACAGTTAACTCTTTGATAGCCCCAGAGGTTAACCCCTTCCTGCCTAGTGTCATTAGTACAGTGTCAGTGCTTTTTATTAGTGTCACTGGAGATGTCAGTGGGCGTTAGTTGCCAACCAGTGTCAGAATCCCCTCCTCAGTCCTGCTATAAGTCACTGATCGCCGCCATTACTAGTATAAAAAATAACAATAATAATGCAGTATATATACCGCCATTTGTAGACGTTATAACTTTACATAAACCAATTAAATTTACACGTATTGGAATTTATAAAATTTTTTTGTTCTTTAGGAAAGATGTGTAGCAGAATACATTTTGGCCTAAATTTATGAAGAAATTTTATCTTTTTATTGGATATGTTTTACAGCAAAAAGTCAAAAATATATATTTTTTTTTTCCAAAATTGAGGGTCTTTCTATTTAAAAACTAAAAGTCAGAGATGATCAAATACCACCGAAAGAAAGCTCTATTTGTGGAGTGGGGGGGGGGGGAGGAAATTACATAAATTTCACTTATGTACAACATTGCAAGATCATGTCACTTAAAGTAAAGCAGTGCCGTACTGCAAAGAATGGCCTGGTCAGGAAGGAGGGGGGGGGGGGGGGTAAATCCTCTGGAGGGCAAGTGGTTAAAGGATAAGTTCACCTTTTGACCAAAAATAATAAATGCAGATTTTTTTTTAATGTAAAATAAAAAATGTGCATTTACTATTTTTGGTTGCAGGAGCCTGCAAACCATTGCACCAGCGATCAGCAGGTCACACGGCTGCGCTGGTTTTAAAAAGTGACAGCTATTACGGGCCCTAGTGGCCCTGCTCCCCCTCTTCTGGATCCTCATCTGGTGTTCCTGGCTACTCCTCTTCTCGGTGTGTCATCATAGAAAGCAGCTTCCTACTGTGGCACACCTGTGGGCTTGATTCTGAACCACGCTGTCTCTGTCCATAGACAAACAGTGTGGCTTGGCCCCGCTCATTCATCACAGGATTTGATGGACATTGGCTCCCGCTGCCTCAGCAAAGCCTGTAAAAGCAGGGAGAGAAGATAGAGCAGCTACAGTTGGGCACAGCACTAGATCGAGTGAGAGCTCAGGTAAGTATAAGGGGAGGGGTGAGGGGATGCTAATAACACCTAGACATTTTTTATCTTAATGCAGGGAATGCACTAAGGTAAAAAAAAGTTTAGTCTTTAGAACCACATTAACCTTGCAGGCCTGATATCGCAAGGATGGATCAGTTTTAATGAACAAGATGCTTATAATAGGTTCATTATTATGATGGCTGATCTCACCGCCCGATCGCAAGGCCTGAGAGGTAAAAGGTGGTGGACTAGAACATCAACTTTATGAAAGTACTCCTATCATAAGGTAAACATGGGGGCTGCCATCACCGGTCTATCTCTGAAAATACCATTTGTCTGGCTGCACATGGCTTTAGTCATTTTAAATATAATTCTGACACAAATATGTAAATCCCAACCAGAACCCCTTTCCTGTATACTGTTTTAGGTCAGTGACTAGAGCCAATAATCAGCATGACAGTCTGAAAACTAACACCAAAAAGAGAGGTTGGCAACAATAGCCTCAATAATGCACTTCTGACATGTACAGTTGCAAGAAAAAGTATGTGAACCCCTTGGGATTACGTGGAGTTTTGCATGAATTGGGCATAAAATGTGCTCTGAACGTCATCTAAGTCACAACAATAGAAGAACACAGTCTGCTGAACATAATACTACACAAAAATTAGATGTTGCCATGGTTTAATTGCACATAACATGTAAACATTCACAGTGCAGGGAGGAAAAAGTATGTGAAGCCCTAGCTTAATGACTTCTCCCAGAGCTAATTGGAGCCAGGAGTGAGCCAACCTTGACTGCAATCAGTTTGATGATATTGGATGTGTTGCTGACAGTTGTCCTGCCCTTAAAAAACACACACCTGTTTTGGATTTACTGGTTTCAAGAAGCACTGTCTGATGTGAACCATGCCTTGCAGAAAAGAGCTCTCAGAAGACCTACGATCAAGAATTGTTGACTTGCATGAAGCTGGAAAGGGTTACAAAAGTATCTCCAAAAGCCTTGATGTTCATGTGTCCACGGTAAGACAGACTGTCTACAAATGGAGAAAGTTTAGCACTGTTGCTACTCTCCCTAGGCAGGGTCGTCCTGTAAAAATGACTGCAAGAGCGCAGCGCAGAATGCTGCATGAGGTAAAGAAGAATCCCAGAGTGTCAGCTAAAGACCTACAGAAATCTCTGGCACATGCTAACATTTTTGTTGACACATCTACAATAAGGAAAACATTAAACAAGAATGGAGTACATGGGAGGACACCACGGAGGAAGCCATTGCTGTCCAAAAAGAATATTGCAGCACGTTTGAAGTTTGCAAAAGAGCACCTGGATGTTCCACAGCACTACTGGCAAAATATACTGTGGACAGATGAAACCAAGATTGAGTTGTTTGGGAAGAACACACAATACTATGTGTGGAGAAAAAAAGGCACAGCACACCAACATCAAAACCTCATCCCCACTGTAAAACATGGCGGAGGGAACATCATGGTTTGGGGCTGCTTTGCTGCCTCAAGGCCTGGACAGATTGTTGTCATTCATGGGAAAATGAATTCCAGAGTTTATCAAGACATTTTGCAGGAAAACGTACGACCATCTGTCCGCCAACTGAAGCTCCGCAGAGGATGGGTGATGCAACAGGACAATGACCCAAAGCATACAAGTCATTCAACAAAACAATGGCTGCAACAGCACAGAATACGCCTTCTGGAGTGGCCCAGTCAGAGTCCTGACCTCAACCCGATTGAAATGCTGTGGCATGACCTTAAGAGAGTGATTCACACCAGACATCCCAAGAATATTGCTACACTGAAACAGTTTTGTGAAGAGGAGTGGTCCAAAATGACTCCAGATCGTTGTGCAGGTCTGATCTGCAACTACAGGAAACATTTGGTTGAGGTTATTGCTGCCAAAGGAGGGTCAACCAGTTATTCAGTCCAAAGGTTCACATACTTTTTCCTCCCTGCACTGTGAATGTTTACATGTTATGTGCAATTAAACCATGGCAACATCTAATGTTTGTGTAGTATTATGTTCAGCAGACTGTGTTCTTCTATTGTTGTGACTTAGATGACGTTCAGAGCACATTTTATGCCCAATTCATGCAAAACTCCACGTAATCCCAAAGGGTTCACATACTTTTTCTTGCAACTGTATACCTGAAATAGTTATTTAAAGTGGCACTAAAGTCATTTTTTTTTACCTAATGCATTCTCTGCACTAGGGTAACAAATGCCCCAGTATGTGTCCTACCCACCCCCATCCCTAAACATTTACCTGACTCCTGCCTACTCCAGCGCTGTCATAGCTGCAGAACTGCTCCCCTCACTTCCTGCTTTCACAGGAGACACTGAGGGCAAAGGAAGAAGCTGACAGCACTGGTGGGAGACTTTCAGAAAAAGAGGTAAGAGGGACCTTTCTGTGCAATATCATCACACAGAGCAATACAGCAGTTAAATATTACTCCTTTTTTATTAAAAAGAAAAAACAACCTATTAGTATCACTTTAAATCCAAAGCTCTTTAGGTTTCCTGATGCACTGAGCAAAGCAAGTGAAAGTACAAGCAGGAATCTCACCAAATGCTGACAGATAACTAGCATCAACCTAAGCACAAGCTTACTCCAACTAGACGTTCATTCTTCAGAGAGCAGAAAAATTACCAGATGAAATATCTGAGCACCCTAAACCATTTCAATCGAGGTGGATGTCGGCACGTGCACACTTCTGACATTTCTAACAAAATTGCCAAGTTGTCTATTAAAAAAAAAATGCCATGGCTGCTGCAGAAAAGAAGAGGTCTCAGTCAACAGAGAAATAAATCTGTTAAAATATATCTAAAGCCAAAACTAATTTTTTTTTCTTTTATTTTGGACAGAAGATGGTTAAAACCCATTACCCATTTGTCATTTATGCCCCATCTGAGAGATAGTCTTTTACTTTGTGCCCTGTAGACACAACACAAAAATTTAAAAAATCTCTGCAGTGAGGGAAATACTCTCAGGATTAGCACAACAAGTTTCCTCAGTGGAAGACTTTATTCCGGTTTCAGTGACAACTCAAGATTGTGGATTTACCTTCTTTTCATCCCCACGGACAATGATCATCGATACGATGAGACTAATCTCCCCAGCAGGGACACAAACCATGAAAACAATGACGGGTTCCAACATTTCCTTTCTATAGTAAAAAAAAACCTGGATATATGGAGAACAGAGCAGCAGGGTAGCTTTCTTACTGCTGAAACAGGCCAAGACCAAGAAGTGGACAGAAGAAGGAAATTAAAACAGGAAGAGCTCCCTGCTTGAGTCCGAGGGGTTAGCGGTCAGCTGGGAATTAGAGCCAGCTTCCAGTCACAACATATTGATGCTGGTGGGTCTTACAGGACATATTAGAATAATTATATTTTGGGTTGTCAGAATTCAATGATTGTAAGCACTATGTAGCTCAGGCACTAAGGGGTATATTTATAAAAACTGTTAAAAAACAAAATTTCAACCAAAAGCTTACACGTTTTTGTAATTTGATGCAACTGAAAAAATGTATGAATCCTGGGAAAAATGTGTGAGAATCTTGCTTGAAAACATTTAGAAACAAAGTCCTCAGCACTGGATACATTTCTTTTATTGCACCTGCATGCTCTGCCCTCCTCAGATAATAGTGGTCACTTTCTCTCCTCTCAGCTGTAAGAAGCTAAAGTGTCAGCTGGGCTAAGATAGCTTTAACCACTTCCCATCCGGCTCATGTATATAAACGGCCAGACAGGAGCAGTGCAGGGGCGGGTAGCCATTTATAAATGGCCTCCCTGCTTGTGCGCGCTTCCCTGGGAGCATGCAGCACCGCGATCCGGTGCCCGCTGTGTCCTCTGGACACAGTGGAACACCGGTCGTTTTAAACAACCTGTGTGAGGTCACGATCATGTGATCACTGATTGGCCAATCAGTGATCACATGAAGACTAGTATCAAGATGAAACTTCTGACATCATTGCTTACTACGTGTGAAATCTGAATAATCACAGAGGTCACATGGTACAAGGCTATTCACAAGCTCACACAGTATTTCTCAATGGCTGCAAGAATGCAGTCAGAGAGAAGGAGAAATTATTGCTTTTACAGCCTTTATGGGTGTAAAAGTAATCAGTGTAAAAAAAAAAAATCTTCATCACCCCCCACAAGTAGTACAAAAAACAAATAATATAAAAAAATAAAATAAAAATGTAAAAAAAAAAATTTAGAAACAATTATAATTTTTGGTTATAAACTAATTTAGGTTATTTTTTTTTTTCAAAGAAGATAACTGAATAAATTTTGGCCAAGATTTATGAAGAAAGATTATTTATTTGCAAAATTGTATAAGAAAAACACTTTTTTTTCAAAATGTTTGGACTTTTTTAATTATATAGCAAAGAAAATAAAAATCCCAGTGGTGAATAAATACCACCAAAAAAAATGTTATCTGTCTCAAAAAAATGCTAAAAAATTCATATGGGTACAGTGTTGTATGATCGCGCAATTGTCATTCAAAGCACGATAGCACTGAAAGCTGAAAATTGGCCTGGACAGGAAGGGGGTAAAAGTGTCCAGACTTGAAGTGGTTAATTTCTAACTGAACCTTGATAAATAGCTTTCTTTTGTCAGGATTTATCTAGAAAAAGCCTAAGCAGCCTGGGACAAAAAAACCATGCTATGTATTCCCAACACTACTATGACAAGGCTGCCAAGGGACAGGTGCCGAGCCAAATTCAACAAGACCATCAGAGATTATCAGGAACTTAGGCCAACATTTACAGTTGTCCCATTAGGGGGGCTGTTCCAGAGCATTTTCAAAACTATTAAATTCTCAAGGTAGAAGATGCACTACACAAATAGACAAAAATGCCAAGTTATAGTTCACACACCAAAAAACAAAAACACAGCATGTGCATCTTTTCCTCCATGAAGCCAGAAGAAAAGCGTATTAAACCATTAAGGCAATCTGATATAAATATGGATTGCACAATTCTCATTTTAAAAAGGCACAGGTCTCAGAGCTGATCTGATCCTGACTTCATTACAGAGTAAGTTACTTACAAGCAATACTACAGCCAGTGAACTCCGAAAAGTCAATGGCTATGAACTTACATGGTGGTGACTTGGTGTGGATGGAGAAATCTGCACTGCTGACTACTGTATTACCACTTGCCCTCTAGCGGATTTACCCCCCTTATGACCAGGCCTCTTTTTGCTACTCGGCGCTGCACTAATTCAACTGATAATTGTGCGGTCATGCAATGCTGTACGCAAACAAAAATTACATCCTGTTTTTCACCCAAATAGATCTTTCTTTTGGTGGTATTTGATCACCTGTGCGCTATTTATTTTTCACGCTATAAACAAAAAAAGACCGAAAATTTCGAAGAAAAACTATATTTTTTTACTTTCGGCTAAAAAATTATATAGTAAACTCAAAGTTGGTTATAAATTTTGACCAAAATGTATTCTGCTACATGTTTTTGGTAATAAAAATCCCAATAAGTGTATATTGATTGCTTTTTGTGAAAGTTATAGAGTCTACAAACTATGGTATAGATGCTGCAATTTATGCCATTTTTGCTATAGAGCGCTGCACTAGTTTAACGGACAATTGCGCAGTCATACAATATGGTACATACATGAAATTGATGTCCTCTTTTATTACACAAATACAGCTTTCTTTTGGTAGTATTTGATCACCTGTGCGCTTTTTATTTTTGGCGCTATAAACAAAAAAAGTTTGAGAAATTTTATTTTTTTTTTAAAAAACAATATTTTCTCATTTCTGTCATAAAAAGTATAAAAAAAAACCCAGCAGTGCAGATTTCTCCATCCACACCAAGTCAAGCCATGTATAAAATTTCATCATAAATTTAGGCCAAAATGTATTCTGTTACATGTTTTTGGTTAAAAAAATCCCAATAAGAGTATATTTATTGCTTTGTGTGAAAGTTATAGCGTCTACAAACTATGGAATAGACAATGGAATTTACACAGCTTTTACTTTCTGACTGCTCATCGCATTTCTTAAGGTGCTAAAATACCAGGACAGTACAAACACCCCCAAATGACCCCTTTTCAGAAGGTAGACACCCTAAGCTATCTGCTGAGAGGCATATTGAGTCCATGGAAGATTTATTTTTTTTCTACAAGTTTCTGGAAAATGACAAAATCTTTTTTTTTTTTCTACACAAAGTTGTCGTTTAAATGATTTCTCGCACAAGCCATGGGCATATGTGGAATTACACCCTAAAATACATTCTGTTACTTCTACAGAGTATGGGGATACCACATGTATGAGACTTTTTGGGAGCCTAGCCACATACAGGAGCCTGAAATCCAATGACCACTTTGAAAGCCTGAAGGTGCGTAACTTCCCCATTTCACTTCCTCCCTACCTATCATAGTTTTGAAGGCCCTGAAATGCCAGGATAGCACCAAACCCCCCCAAATGACCCCTTTTTGAAAATAGACACTCCAAGGAATTTAAAAAGAGGCATGGTGAGTATTTTGCAGATCTCATTTTTTCTCACAAGGTTTTGAAATATAAAAAAAAGAATAGAAAAAATGTTTTTATTTTTTTTCTTCATTTTCCAAAAACTTGTGGCAACAAATGAGATCTGCAACATACTCACCATGCTTCTTATCAAATTCCGCTTCAATAAAATTTGTCCACATATAAGTGGTACCCCATATGGAAAAAGGATGACACCAAGTCCCAAACTATCCACTACTCCCCATGTAGTCTGGGCATCCGGGGGGCTTCATGTGACTCACTTTTCTCTCATAAATCCAAAACTTATAAGTATAGTCTGTTGCCCTCTCACAGGTCTTCTACATCTTGACCTCATATCTGGCACGCTTGCTGGGGAGAAATTGTTTGAATGCAAGGCAGCCAGAAAAATTAATGAGGGACTCATCAACACAGATGTTTTGCTGGGGAGTATAGACATCTGCAAATTTTTGGTTAAGGTGATTTACGAGGGGCTGAATTTTGTGGAGCCGGTCAAATTCAGGGTTACCCCAAGGATGACAGAGTTTATTGTCATTGAAATGCATAAAACACATTATACTCTCATATCTATGCCTGGCCATGGCAGCAGAGAACACGGCATATGATGAATCGCGTCTGTGGACCAATACAACCGCAATTCATTTTTTTTAGTAATGCCCATGTCGAGGGTTAGGCCCAAAAAAAAATATAAATTCGAAAACCGTAATGAGCTTCCATGCGACTGGTCTGGCAAGGTTTGAATTTGGGTTGGCGGCGATAAATTGTTGTGCATATAAAATGCTTTGGTCCACAATCAACGCATACAGATCTTCCGTGAAAAACAGCTCCAAAAAATCAAGGGGAGGAGTTAAATTTGCTATTTTCACCTGAATTCCAGGTTGGGCAGTGAATGGGTGAAGTACGGGTGCTGCAGAATTTGTGGGCTACCAATCGGGATTTGCAAGTACATCCGGAAGGATACTAGGAGCTCTACGGGCCTGTGTGCGAATTCTTGGTGGTTGCAGGACAATACTTGTGCTCGCCATCGCACCAGCTTGTACTGGACTTATGGGACTCGCCACATCACCAAGTCATACTGCAGTGCTGGTATTATTATTATTATACAGGATTTATATAGCGCCAACAGTTTGCTCAGCGCTACAATATAACGGGAGACAATACAGCAACGATACAGTTCAATACAAGAGGGTTAGGAGGGCCCTGATCCTGGGAGCTTACAATCTAAGAGATATGTGAAAGACCAGGATGTACTAGACCGCTGGTGCTCGCCAGTTCACCAAAAGGTAGCGTGGCACTAGTACTGGCACTCTGCTGCATATGAGAGTCATCAAAATTTACCGGCAAGTGCTAACAGAATCAGGTCTGATTCTGCGAACACTGCAGTTTTGTGTGCAATGTATCGAGTGACAGGGACCTACTGGTATTGGACTTGCTGGGGGAGAAGGGGGGTAAGAGCAGGGGCTAAACGCAGGTGCTGGGGCTGATCCCGCTAATTCTGCCTATTTGGGGACGCTATACTAATGTGAACGCTGGTATAGCGCTGATCTGATCAAACATATTTATCCGTTCAGACACTATACTAGCAATGGAGGTTTACTGTGTATAAGCGTGTTCCTGGCAATCAAGGGGTTAAATGTGATGACAGGTGTACTGACGGGCAATCTGATGCTATCTGAGAGAGGAGTGAAAACCACGGGAGCACAAATCACGTATATATATATATATATATATATATATATACATATGTGTATGTATGTATGTATGTATGTATGTATGTATGTATGTATGTATGTATATGATTTTGTGCACCTGTGCCGCCCTGTAGCAGTATGTCTGCTATAGGGCGGTCATGACGCGGTTACAGAAGAGGTTTGTGTTATGGTGCTGCGTCACTTTAACGGACAATTGCACGGTTATGCAACGCTGCACCAAAATTAAATTTCCATCCTTTTTTTCCCCCACGAATTGGGCTTTCTTTTGGTGGTATTTGATCGCCTGTGCGGTTTTTATTTTTTTTGACCTATAAAAAAAAGACCCGACAATTTTGAGAAAAAAAAAACAATATTTTGGACTTTTTGCTATAAAACATGTCCAGTAAAAAAAATTTAAAAATCAAATTCGTCAAATTTCGGCCAAAATGTATTCTGTGACATTTCTTTGCTAAAAAAAAAAAATCCCAATACGTGTAAATTAATTGTTTTTTTTTATACTAATAATAGTGGCGATCAGCGTCTTATGGCGGGACTGACATCCCCAGTGACACCAATACAGTGATCAGTGCAAAAAAAAAAAAAACCACTGACAATAATGGCACTGGGGAGGAAGGAGTTAACTTCTGGAGACAATCAAAGGGTTAACTGTGTGAGGGTAGTGTTTTACTAGGGGGTGGGGGTGTGTACCTCTCTGTTACACACTGTTCCTGGAGGCTGTGTCCAGCAATCCCGGAACAGTGAGCTGAAAGCTGACATGGAGGAAAGCTCCATTGAAAACAATGCAGCCTTCCTCTCTGTCTCTGATTGCCGGCCGAGACCCGGTGATTGACACCCTCGACCGCGATCGTTGCCGCGGGTATGGCGGTCACGTGCTTCGCGCGTGCCCCCTATCCCGGAAAGCAGGATCAGGTTTATATACGTGATCCTGCGCACAGGGGCCGCCTTGTAGCAGTATATGTACTGCGGGCAGTCCCCTAGTGGTTAAAACCAGGAAAAAATAAACAACACACAACAGAAAGGAGCACCTGACCAAAATCAGATAAAAGATGAATTGAAGATCATTTTCAATAATTGATTTTAAAAAAACAATAAAAACAAAAACAGCCAACGTGTTTTGGGGGCAACATCACTCCCCCTTTTTCAGGGTTCAACGCAGGATAAAACTTGAATGGACTTCACAGATTTATACTGGAACCAGTAACTTTCTTAATAAGAACAACCTGACAGCAGTTTCTGAGCAGCTATTGATGTTAAAAGGGCCACCCACGCCTCACATTGTTGGCTGATTCAGCAGGCATCGCCCAGAATTGGAGTCATGTATGGCTAGCATAGGCCTCAATTCTGTATGCTAGTTGTGGGTCATTGAGCATGACCTTTTAGCTAGACTACCATGGGAGCAGAGGTGACCTGAAATCTGACAGCTGCTGCCAACTTCCTAACCTCAGACTCTGCACTCATAAGTGAGTAAAGTTGGGCAGTGGGCTCACCAGTGACTATTACGCTTTAGCGGATCTTTGACCCTTGCATTGCCTAACCCCAGCACCATCAACAATTGCAAGACTATCCAGGATGCTAAATAGACCCAAAACTTGTAACAAAAGCATTCTGTAAATAAAAATGTAATCTAATCTGTCTTACAATCCATAATCACTACCATAGACAAAAGAAACAAAAAATGCTTTTGCTCTTTTGCTGTCAGAGCTGTTTTTGCATTTTAGTCCTAAAGATTACATAAAACCCCCAACAAAACGTCTTACTTTCTGTCCCCTATGTAATGAAAAAAAAAGTAATAAAAAAAACTTTTTTAATTGTAAAAAATTACAAAAAGTTACACCCAAGCAAATAACATCCCCTGAAACAAAACAAGAAAAAAAAAGTGAGGCCCCCCACCCCCACATATACGCACATACAAACGAAAAAGCACGTGCTGGGGTGCCTACGCATGAAAACATTGAATGCAATACACGTTACAAGTGCAGCCAGAATGAGAGCGATAATTCTAGCACAAGACCACCCCTGTAACACTATACTGATGACCTATAAGGGCTTTAAAAGGGTCGCCTATAGAAAATATCGGGTACTGAAGTTTGTTGCCATGTCACGAGTGCACACAAATTTAAGGTTTGACATGTTGGAGATCTATTTACTCGCTGCAACCTTGTCTTTTATATTCCACCAAAAAATAGGGTAATTTATTGCTATTTTGTGCCCTAAAATTAACTTGCGTGTATATTTTACTGAACTTTTGAACTTCCTAGACCTTTGCAGTAATATCGTGTGACATGAAAAATTGGAACTACCACTATCTTATTCTCTAGGGACTCTGCTTTCAGAAAATATACATTTGGGGGGTTTTATGTAATCTTCAGGCCTAAAATCATTTTTTAAACGGGTGTTTATTATTTATATATAGAGAAAAGGTGCAGCGCTATTAGTATAAATAATGAAATATCAATATTGGTTCACAATAACAATATTGAATCATAATCTTCATAAATTTGTTATTCAATCTAGTGTCCAAAAACACAAAAGAACGTAACGTGCAGATTCTATCCGGTCTCCTTCCTCGATAAGGATAAGTGATCCGAAGGTGAACAGGAAAATAAATGAAATGCGCACTCACCAGAAGTGCGTTTATAAAACGCATGAAAGAAGTTTTCCTTTCTCATCAGATACATCTAAGTCCTCGACTCTCAGGTCAAGCTGCATTCTCTGGTCCTCACCATTCATCCATCGTGGCCAGGTTCCCTGATTCCTCAGACATTCATGCACCTCTGGGGTCCCTCCTTAAGCTTGGTACTGCGAAAGGGTGGTGCTCATAAAAGAGCCCAATAAGGGACATCACATAGCGTGATACTGCGTAAAATACTTTATTTCCAAAGCAGAGGTGAAAAAAACGAAGAAACAAAAATCCTGACCTAGTGATTTCAAATAGCCACCAGCGGGGGCTAAGATGTGAAGTGCTGCAGCCCTCTGACGCGTTTCGTGCTATGCACATCCTCAAAGGGTACAGGGCTGCAGCACTTGGACATCTTAGCCACCGCTGGTGGCCATTTGAAATCACTAGGTCAGTATTTTTGTTTCTTCGTTTTTTTCACCTTTCCTTATTGGGCTCTTTATGAGCACCACCCTTGCGCAGTACCAAGCTTAAGGAGGGACCCCAGAGGTGCATGAATGTCTGAGGAATCAGGGAACCTGGCCACGATGGATGAATGGTGAGGACCAGAGAACTCAGCTTGACCTGAGAGTCGAGGACCTAGATGTATCTGATGAGAAAGGAAAACTTCTTTCATGCGTTTTATAAACGCACTTCTGGTGAGTGCGCATTTCATTTATCTTCCTGTTCACCTTCGGATCACTTATCCTTATCGAGGAAGGAGACCGGATAGAATCTGCACGTCACATTTTGTGTTTTTGGACGCTAGATTGAATAACAAATTTATGAAGATTATGATTCAATATTGTTATTTTGAACCAATATTGATATTTCATTATTTATACTAATAGCGCTGCACCTTTTCTCTATATGTTGTCTTGGAAGGTTATGTTGGTTGCCTTTTTTGGTGTTCTAGCGGCTTGTATTTGATTTTGACTACAGTAAGCGCTCGCTATACAAATCTATACTGGGTGTTTATTATTATTATTAACCACTGGCCCTCCAGAGGATTTACCCCCCTTCCTGACTAGGCCATTTTTGCGTTATGGCGCTGCGTTACTTTAACTGACAGTTGCGCAGTCATGCAATGCTGCACCCAAAGTAAATTTACATCCTTTTTTTCCCACGAAAGAGCTTTCTTTCAGTGATGATATTTGATCGCCTGTGCATTTTTTTTATTTTTTGTGCTATACCGACAATTTTGAGAAGAAAAAAACAATATTTTTAACTTTTTGCTATTAAACATGTCCAGTAAAAAAATTTTTAAAAATCAAATTTCATCATAAATTTAGGCCAAAATGTATTCTGCTACATGTCTTTTCTAAAAAAAAAAAATCCCAAAACGTGTAAATGAATTGGTTTACGTGAAAGTTATAGTGTTTACAAATGCGGTATATATACTGGGATTTTATTTATTTTAGGTTTACTAGTAATGGCGGTGATCAGCGACTTATAGCGGGACTGTGGCAGGCATTCTTACACTGACTTGATGTTACTGACATCCCCAGTGACACCATTACAGTGATCAGTGCTAATAAAAACCACCGACACAGTACTAATGACACTGGGCAGGAATGGGTTAACATGTGGGGCGATCAAAGGGTGAACTGTGTGCTGTGTGTGGGTGCTTCACTGTAAGCACAATGCTTTGCATAGCCATGCATAGCAGTGTGCAGTAGCTGACAGGGGAGAGAACTGTATTGTTTACTTACAGTTCTCTCCCCTCCATCACTAATGCTCCTCGATCACTGGGTGCAGGCGAGTAATCACCGACCGGGACCCGGTGATTGAAAGCCAAGGCCATGAACAGTGGCGTGGGTAGGGCACGTGCCCCCTACCCAGAAATACAAAAAACACACACGATTTTGCGCACCCGTGCTGCCCTGTAGCAATATTACTGCTATAGGGCGGGCGAGAAGAGTTTAATATTAGTAATAATTTATTTACTTTTTTTAAAGGTTAGGGGTTATTTATCATGTTTTTTTTTATTTGTGTATTTACTTTACATTTATTTATATATTACTTTTTTTTTTTCTTAACATTTGCATTTGAGCAGAAAATCGCGGAAAAAATGCAAAAACGCGTTTCTATTCTTTTCTAGGAGAATAAAAACGCGCCAAAAAATTTGCAAATCTCCCCCATTTGAGCTACAAAAGTAACTCCAAAACTTTTTTGAGCTTCAGGTGTTCTGCTTCAGGTGACTTGGAGTGGAGATGTAAACCATCTCCACAGAATAATATTGACATTTTTTTCCCCGAGCGTTTTGGAGCTTCAAGCTACAAAACTCTCAGGTGTCAATGGGGCCAAAAACTAAATTTGACGTCAAAATTAACACTTCTTGTTACAAAGCATTTCCAACCTGCATTTGGGGTGTCAATAACATTGCACTGACATTGAAAATTGCAAGGGCAGTATGAATTGAATATGGTGCGAGGAAACACGTATAAATTGTGGGTTTCCCGTACCACGCTCTAGTGTAACCCAGGGATTATGAAACCATATGTGAAATGAATTAAATTGGTAGTCAGAAAGTAAAAGCTGCTTAAATTCCAGTATCTGTACCATAGTTTGTAGACGCTATAAAACTTTCACATAAACCAACATACACTTACTGGGATTGTAGCAAATGTAGCAAAATATATTTTGGCCTAAACTTATGAAAAAAATTGAGTTTATTGGATATTTTTTATAACAGAAATTAGAAAATACCTAAATTTTTGGGTTTTTTTGTTTATAGCGCAATAAAATAAAAAACCCAGAAGTGATCAAATACCACCAAAAGAAGCTCTATTTGTGGGGAAAATAATGACATAAATTTCATTTATGTAGAGCATTGCATGACTGCGCAATGGTCAATTAAACTAGTAAACTAGCATAGCATAGCAAAAACCAAAAAAAAAAAATGGCATAAATTCTAGTATCTATACCATAGTTTGTAGAGGCTATAAAACTTTCACATAAACCAATTAATATACACTTATTGGGTTGGTTTTTTTTTACCAAAGACATGTAGCAAAATACATTTTTGGCCTAAGTTTATGATGAAATTTGAGTTAATTGGATATTTTATATAACAGAAATTAGAAAATATCTTTTTGTTTTTTCCCCCCCAAAAAAATTGTCTTTTTTGTTTACAGCACAAAAAATAAAAAACCCAGGAGGTGATCAAATACCACCAAAAGAAAGCTCTATTTGTGTGAAAAAAGGACATATATTTAGTTTGGGTACAGCATTGCATGACCAAGGAATTACCAGTTGAAATAGCACAATGCCAAATAGCAAAAAATGGCCTGGTCAGGAAGGGGGGGGGGGGGTAAATCTTCCGGAGGGCAAATGGTTACACATGTATTTAATGAAAGCAGTGCAGGAGCGGGTGGACGTTTATAAATGTCCTCCAGCATTCCCTACCTGTGCACGCTCCCTGGGAGAGCGCGGCACCGTGATACGGTGCCCGCTGTGTCGAACACCGATCGCTGTATGGGACCTCTGTGTGAGGTCCCAATCATGTGATCACTTATTGGCCAATCAGTGATCACATGAAGAGTAGTAAGCAAGATGTCACTTCTGACATCATTCACAGATTTTACTAGTAGTAAGCAATGATCACAGAGGTCACATGGTACAAGGCTATTCACAACAGCCTTGTACCATGTGACAAGCTGTGACCAATCACAGCTCACACAGTATTTCTCAATGGCTGCAAGAATGCAGCCAGAGAGGAGAAATGATTGCTTTTACAGCCTTTATAGGTGTAAAAGCAATCAGTGTAAAAAAAATAAATATAAATAATCTTCATCACCCCCCACAAGTAGTACAAAGTGATTATGGTGACACTGTACCGCTAGGAAGATAGTATTTTAAAAAAAAAAAAAAATATATATATATATAAAAAAAAATTTAAAATTGTTTTTTAAATTATAATTTTTGGTTATAAAAACTAATTTAGGTTTGTTTTTTTTTACTAAAAAGATAGCTGAACACATTTTGGGCAAGATTTATGAATAAAGATTGTTTATTTGCAAAATTTTATAAGGAAAAAAAAACAAAAGTTTTTTTTCAAAATGTTTGGACTTTTTCATTTATATAGCAAAAAAATAAAAATCCCAGTGATGAATAAATACCACCAAAGTAAAGTTTTATCTGTGTCAAAAAATGCTAAAACATTTGTATGGGTACAGTGTTGCATGACCGCGCAATTGTCATTCAAAGTGTGATAGCACTGAAAGCTGAAAATTGGCTTGGACAGGAAGGGGGTAAAAGTGTCCAGACTTGAAGTGGTTTAGTATTTTTCACTGGACACAAAATAGGTGCAATCATGTATTCTCTCAGTCATATTTATCCAAACTATATGCATGCATGAAAGCCTTTTAGAAATGTATGAACCAACATGACAGTTTACCTGTGCTGTGTAAATCACTATTGCCCTGTAGGGAGCAGAGATGGATACCATTACTTACCACAGCAGGGTAACACTCATTCGTCAAGCTGCAGTTGACGCTGACTACTTTGCCCAGTAATTCATCTCCAATGCGTTTCACATCATCATCTTCCTCTTCACTGCTGCTGTCTTCTTTCTCATCTTCTGTCCTATGAGGAGACATGAGAACAGGAATACGTTTACATTGCAGGTCAGGGAAGCTATGACATCTGGGTGCTAAATTATCTCTGCAGAGGCTCTCTCAATAAAATAAAACAGAACATCAAACCAGAAATGACAAATAGTTCAAATATATTTATTATTACGAGTTCTACCTGCCAAAGAATTTGTAATTCTGCTAAGCCAGCCTTATGCAAACACTTATGTCCCATGCATCATCTCTTCACCTGCAGCCTACTCTGATCAATCCACACCACTACCTCGGTCCACTAAGTACACAAGTGACCAGGAAACTGTAAACCTGAGCAGGGCAGTTTTCTGGCTGTGCGTTGTGGCAGTATGTGCATGAGTATCATATGACTGTAGAATAAAACTGACAAGCAAGACCACCTACAGATACGCATTTAGACTGCGTCAATGGAATGTTGACCAAACATTTACATTTCTTTGGTAGAAAGCATCCTTGGAAAACTCCAATCAAATTAAAAAGGATATTATTTTAACATAAAAATTCAAACAACATTTACCTACTTCCCTTACAACAAAAAAAAAAAAACAGGTAATCTGCAGTTCCTTTAAATGTGCCCCAACAGTACATACTCTTCTTTGCTTCGCACCACCACTGCTCCTTTCAGCTATCTCCAACTACGACTGTTCTAGTAGTAGTCTTGGAGGGAGCCCTCGGCTCTGCATAAACTCTGGCTGCACCAACTCGGAACTTACACTGGGCCAAGCTGACACCTGCCATCACAGCGGACGGGCAGGGGAGTAAAGGAGTATGTACAATTGAAGAGGATGAGGGGCATTAAAGTGAACTCAGTTGCTTTGCCACTTACAGACATTCTAAATGCAATCCGTGCAGTTTTTCTTCTATTATATTTGATTATAGCTCCTAGATTATAAGCTCTGAAGGGCAGGGCCCTCGGTTTCCTCTTGTACCAAATTGTACTGTAACGGTTATATCTACCTTCATTATGTAAAGTGTTGAGCAAACTGTTGGCGCTATATAAATTCTGTATAATAATAATAATTAGACAGCCAACAAAGCCAAACAATACTTTACAGGCAAATCCAAAAACTACTAGCAGTGTTATAGTATACCAGCAAGGTGTGTTGAAGCCAAGTGTGGAAACGCTTCGTTGGACCATTAGCTAGGTATCAATAGAGTACCCTAAACATGTGCCCCACTGGTGGCGATTGTTTCTTTGTTGAAAAAGGTTACTTACGTGCAGTGTCTGATGATGATGTCATTGTTGATGTCACTGCTGAAGTTCTGGCAGTGAAACTGATAGTCGGGGCTAGAGGTATAAAGAGACAGAACGCAGAAAAGCTCGCTAAAGCATAGTGAACACAACGTGGTGCTCTATGCACAGCTCCTCCAATTAGAAAACAACTTGTATTTTTGTTTCTGTGATTAGACAAGGGGATATTATGACAGTCAAATACCCCCTGTCCAATCACAAAACGCCTTCAATTCTTTGAAAAGAATACAAGATGTCTTTTGAATGGAGGACCATCAGAGGCTGCATGCAAGTAAGTAGATGTAGAAAAATGCTATAAATATCTCCCCTCCCCCTTTTTTTTTTCAAAGCGATCACATACTCTCTGTTCTCAGCTGCATAAGAAGCTCAGGGAGGAGAAACAGCAACACACTGGTCTTCCCAGTGAATAGCTGAGCAGATGGGGTACAGCAGCAAAAGTCTGATCATTGGAAGAGAAAATTCCAGCACAGCTAGAAAGCTGACCATGCTGTGCTCTCATGCCTAGTATAGTCAGTTTTTAATAGGAAAGCAGAGGGACTGGCAGAGAACAGAATAGTTTTTCATACAAGTACATGGTACAGCAGGCACATATCAGGAATATGAAATGTTGGGTTTACATATTCTTTAAGTGGTTAAGGATTAGAACCCCTTTTAGGTCTGATTGCTGTACAAGGTTAAACAAATTTTCCCTCACTTCCTGTTATGATGACACACTTTTCACCAGACTGAGAAAAAAAAAAAACTCTCCAAAAGCAACACAGACAGAAGTAATATTTTTAAATTTTTATTTATCTGTAGGAGTGGGGGTGCTCACTGCCAGCTTTTTTTATTGACGGTTTCCCTGTTGCAGAGTTTCCTTCACTTCTTGTCTGGTAAATCGGTGTCACCGGAACAAAAAGGGAGGGTACAACTCTTAACCAAGCCCCAGATAGTAGAGATAGTAGCAAAACCTGACAAGGGATGTAACCTTATCCTATTACATCCCAAATGTAAAAATCACACACACTCTATGATACTTCCTAAAATACATGCAAAGCCGTTGAAAGCATAAAGAAATTGAATTATGCAGAGACACAAGTTACACACAGAACACAAGAAAAGTGTCACAAGAGCCAATCCCCAAAAAAAGATATATGGCAACAATCTATAATTACATGGAATATAATGGGCTTCAGTAGACAAGGGAATAATTGTCATGGTAACATTGTAATTAAACAGTAGCTGACACCATGCAAACAGTGCAGTGGACTGGAATGTCTTAGTCTCTTGGGGGGAAAAAAAAATATAAAAAAACACTTCTTATTAACGGGTGCATCAGGGATTATATTACAGTAACATGTTAACCTTTCATAAACTTATTACAACAAGCAAAATTTACAATGAGTCCTGAAAATCGCAGTGACAGCACCAGCCACCATACATAGAACCCTTTCAGCAGAGAATACTTAATCAGCATACAACCCAATAGATGGCAGTGAAATTCTTAAAAAAAAAAATATATATATATATATGAAAGAAAAAAAAAAACCACAACAGACAAAAAAGGGCATTTCTGTAAAGACACATAAGCTGCACTGTTTTATCAAGCCAAAGGGAGACATTGCCAGCTGTAGACTAAAACAAGTGTTTAAAAGCAGTTTTCATATTTCAGTCTAATAATATACCAAAAACTACATGTGACACCATAGTTATTCACACAATATAATGGTCTCTATAGCACACACTGAATTATATGTGCTTGCAGTACCATGCTGACAGAGAGGTCATAGAACAGCAAACAAATCCTATAGATGTACAGGGCTTTATATATCATGTCTGCAAGGAGGAGTTTCCAGAACTAACACAATCCAAATGTCATTTTTCCCCCGTCCAGGCTAGAAAATTATCACAATAGGTGGTTGCTATGTCTGTGGCAACATTTTAAAGTAGTTATAATGGAAGAGCCAGGAGTACCTGCAGGGGACCACAAAAGAGGAGTTTTGGGGCCAATCTGTGCAAAATGATTGCACAGAGCAGGTAAGTATGACACAACCGCTGCTCCAAGTATCTATTCACACATGGAGTCACTTGGCCCTGCCCCCTTTCTCTTCTCCAATGGCTCGCACGTCTGTCTCAACCAATGAGGAGAGGGAGTCCCAGGATAGCCAAGACTCCAGTGCACATTACTGGATCGAGAGGGGACTTAGGTGAGTATTAAGGGGGGTAAGAGATGCTGCACAGAAAAGGTTCTTTACCTGAATGCATGAAGGTAAAAAACCCTGGCCCTTTAGAACCACTTTAGGGAGTAGAATCTATCAGGTTTTTATTCAAAATTAAAAATAAATAATAAACATGTTTATACTTACCTGCTCTGTGCGACAGAATTGCACACAGCAGCCCAGATCCTCCTCTTCTCAGGTCCCCTGCCGGCACTCCTGCCTCCTCCCCTTTTGCTGGTGCCCCCAATAGGAAATCGAAAAATCGTTCAAACCCATTTTTAAATAACATACACTCGTGAGAGCAAACGATATTTCCATCATGTAACAACCAGATTTCGAACAATAAATTCTTCAATGGACATTAATGAATCAGTTTTTCGTTTGTTTTGTCACATGTGCGCAGTAAGAACAGTTCAATTTTTTAACAGGAGAGAAACACATTAACCTTTCAATTTATCATCCGTTCAGCAGAAGTTTCCTATTTCCTTCAATTTTTTTGGCTCAAAAAAGTCAAAAATGATTTTCGATTTGTGACCATCAACTGGATGAAAAAACGAACAAAATGTCCAAATGATGGATTTTAGAACAATTTTTCATCTAGTGTAAGGTCATCATAACACAAATCAGAAAAAAATTTTTAGTGTGAGGATTTCCAAATTTCTGTAAGAATATTTCTGGTGGTGACTCCATTGGAGAATTTTAAAGAGTAATGCCACTTTTGATGAGGAAAAAAAAAAAAAAACATTCCCCCCTCGGTGATATACGTATATTGCAAGGATTTTAACCACTGGCCGTATATAAACGGCCGGACGGTGGCAGTGCAGGGTCGGGTTGCCATTTATAAAGGGCCTCCCTGCCCCCTGCTTGTGCGCGCTCCCTGGGAGCGCGCAGCACCGCGATCCGGTTCCCGCTGTGTCGTCCGGACAAAGTGGAACACCAATCGTCATACGGGACCTCTCTGCGAGGTCTCGATCATGTGATCACTGATTGACCAATCAGTGATCACATGCAGAGTAGTAAACAAGATGTCACTTCTGGTGTCACTTCTTACTACATGTGAAATCTGTGAATGATCACAGAAGTCACATGGTGACACTGTACTGCTAGGGTGACAGTATGTTAAAAAAACAAATAATATAAAGAAATAAAATAAAAATGTAAAAAAAAAAAAATGTTTAAAAATTATAATTTTTGGTTATAAACTAATTTGTTTGTTTTTTTTTTTTTTTACTAAAAAGACAACAAAATAAAGTTTGGCCAAGATTTAGGATAAAATATTATTTATTTGCAAAATTTTATAAGAAAAACAATTTTCTTTCAAAATTTTTGGACTTTTTCATTTATATAGCAAAAAAAATAAAAATCCCAGTGGTGAATAAATACCACCAAAATAAAGCTTTATCTGTCTCAAAAAAATGCTAAAAAATTCATATGGGTACCGTGTTGCAGTGTCCGGCCTGGAAATGGTTAACAAACTTTGTTGCAGATTCCTACCTTTTGTTACTCTGAAGAAGTAGAGGTTTCTCTGTGTTCATGTGCACAGGGAACCTGTATGGGAGTGATTGATTAATATCAATAGCTGCTGCACCTGCAGGGTATTAATGAAGTGGTAGGGTCTGCATCCCTTTAGACGTGATTTCCCACAGGGAGCATTTTAACTGACAGTTTTGTTGATGGCAAAAAACTGACTTGTATCTTAGTGCACACTTCCGGGAAAATCAGTAAGCCAAATCACAAAAGCAGGAATTAAAATTTTTACTCTGTGTACAGAACACCTCCAGGTAGCCATATTGCATTTTACAGAAAAAAGGAAAGGTCATTTTTAATAACATCCAATTACATCATGACTTGAATAGCAATTTTAAGCCCTATATTATTTTTTTATTTGCCATTTTTTCCCACGAAAGTAGAGTTACCCTTTAACCACCAACTTGTCCCATACAAGAAGAAACTGGTTGCCACCAGGACAGGAAGAGACAGAAACAATTAGAACACCCTCAGAAATAGCAATCCTACCCCAGACTATTAGGCCTCATGCACACAGGACGTTTAACTCTCCTAGAAGCCAGCAGCGTTTTTGCAAAATGACTGACGCTTGTAAAAGCGCCAACGTTTAAACGCTTGGACGTTAATTCATTACATTGGCCAGAATAAATAATTTATTCTGGCCATGGAAATGAATTAATGCTCAAGCGCTAAACTTGCCGTTTAGGTGTGTTGAACAGCTTTCAGTAGCATGTGCATGGACACATAGGGATAACACGGAGGGGCATTTAAAAGCAAAAAAAAAAAAAATGTAATATATCTGCGAGAGGCACACATTTAACTTGCTACTGATGAGAAATAGGCACTATGTTGCTCTTTTACTGCTCAGACTTTTAGATAAAAAGATGCATGTGATTGTAGCATTACACAATGCCTACATGCCCACCCAAACAGTACAGAATGACAAACAAATCTGTCTAAACTCACACTGGAAGGGACGACCGTCTTCCCCTGTTGGATTTCTTCCCAATGACCGGAGTGCCAAAGTGCTCAGGATTGGTTAGCGGAAGCTGGTCTAAAGTCTGTTCAACAGAGATGCAGAAATGTCAACATTAACATTAACACATGTAACAAGCAGAAGAAGAGAACGTCGTTAGTGTTACCTCACTCTCTGCAAAGTGCCTCTCCCCCTTCAAACATAAAGAAGTCCGTCTTAACGTTCTTTCATCACCATCATCAAACACTACAAAACAATACAACATGTTAAGAACTTGTTTATCTGTGAAGGTTAGTGTCCGTACTGGATAAGCTTCAATGGGGGACACGGTTTCAAAACGCACCATTTACCTGTTTTGGTTCCCTTTTAAACCTTATTGAAGTGTCATTGCATTCATCAATTTCTTTGCTGCAAAGGTGTGAGAGCTGTGGTGCAGAAAAATGCATACATGTTGCAGGTTACCACGCCACAGCGCTTCACATCTGCTGCCTGGATTACAAGGTGAACAGGGCCCTGAATGCCCTTATGGAGACCAGCATTTTTCAAGTTCAGAAAACCGCTGAGCCGTCAACAGTTAAAACAAGCTGCCTACATTACTGCATACTACAGTAACCCCCATACACAAGGTAAACAATGAATATGTATTATGAAAACACACCTAGCAAAGACTTCACATTGATCCTTCTTTATCACCTCGGTGATTTACGCACTGCGGTTTAAAAAAGGCTGAAAAAAGGTGCATTTATTTTTTTTTTGTTGGTTTAGTTTTTTTAGCATTACACCAAATTCAAGAAGCCAAAAACCAACAGTTTTCACATCAGGGCCAAGCCTGAAGTTTTGATAGCACATTCCTCTTAAACGCATGCAATCCTGTTACTTTATCTTTGTGAAGTTTGCAGCATGCAGCAAACATTTTTCAAACTAGTGCATTAAAAACCGAAGACGTTATAAGATAAAGTAAAAGAGGATTTTGTGGTTTTTGAAACACACATTATCAAAGTTCGGTACAACAATGTTTCTGTACGACAGCACCAATTTGGCTTTTCAGATATTCAACCCAGCAATGATACTCACCCACAGTGTACCAGCTGGCATCTGTCAGCTTACTTATAACTGCTTCCTGCAGAGACCCATCAGGTGCTTTCATTTCCACAGTAGCTCCAACCTACATACAGAGAAGTTCACATTAACATGACAGCCTTTCTAAACTTCCAGAATCACTATGGGCCTTATTTATCAAGCTTTCAAGGGGAAGTTGTACTTACACTGCAAGGGTTAAATGCTTGTTTTTTTGTCCAGGGGAACATTAAGAAGCAGCTTTACTTACCTTGTCCCTTTGCTCTCACAGGCTCCTTCCAGCTGCACAGCCGGTCACCCAAAGCCGCTTCTCTTCACTACTGCTTGCAGGCACTCGGACGTCACCGCGTACAATGCAGAGCTAGCAGTCCTGCATGTAAGTGAGGTCACCAAGGTTTTGCCCACAACTGGAAGCATCAGAGAAGAGGAGAGTGCCAGCTGCAAGGGGTAGCGAAGGATAAATTAAGTAAAACGTTTTAAAAATGTTCACCTAGACAAAAAGGAGTATTTAGCTCTTGCAGGATAGGAGGAGCTCCACTGCAAGGGTTACTTTGGAATTTCCTTGGAGTTTAGCTTTATCAAAACAGCTACAGAGTTTGGCAGATATACAAATTAGCTGATCTTCAAATTGTTCTGCTTAAATGGTTTAGATGTCTGAGCACACCCTGATGCAAAATCTTTTTGTTCTACTTTTTTTTTTTTCTTTAACTGCACTGGCGTGAAGTATGGCTATTGGAATACATGGAAAACACTGTGCATACTTTTTGATGCAGATTAAAAATGCATTGGAATGCTGCTTGTGTGAACCAGCCCTAACGCAAAACCCTGAAAAATTAATCTTTTGCTTTCAATACCACCTGTCAAATAGAAGTGCAATCAAGACATGACGGGGCTGATTTACTAAAACTAGAGCATGAAAAATCTGGTGCAGCTCTGCAAAGAAACTTATTAGCTTCCAGTTTTTTTGGCAAAGCTTGAACAAGCTGACTGGCTACCATGCACAGCTGCACCAGATTTTGCACTCTTCATTTCTAGTAAATCAACCCCAGTGTGTCTAGGCACTCTTGTTCTGTAGTCTATAACTGCATATCTGCTGTGTGATATCAGTCTGAAGCACTGCTGCCTCCAACAAGTAGTCTTGCAAGTTTTGAAGTGAGATTTGGTGATGCCAATTCTATGCTACTCATTGTTCTTCTGAATGCTAGCTGCAGAGAAAGTGGCCCCTGCGAACATTCAGTGTACGCATCTCTATGCCTTTGCTTTGGCCACACAGAGACACAAGGTGAAACAAGACGTGATAAGTCAGTAATGGGGAAAAGGTCAGCTGCAGGGGGACCACACGCAAGACTGGTGACTAGACCTTATGCAGGCCATACATAGGTCGAATTCCGAACGATTTTTTGTCTGAAAATCGAAAACGTTCACTCGGAAATCCGATGGTGCAATCAATGATTTTGAAAATCGGCCGACCTAGTCATAAAGTTCACCCCATATAACAGGTGAAATTTCTGTTCCTTCCAGATCATGGCTCATTTGCATATTCTTTTCGGAAAAACGATCGTACGATTTGACCATCGAGTCAAAATTCAGTTGTTTTTCACAAATTTTCCAACATGCACGATCACCGAAAAGGGGAGGAACCATGAAAATCGGCCAGTGCGATTGACACTCTAACAGCAAAAATCGGCCGATTGTTCTTAGGTCCGATTTTCGGACGAAAAATCGGTTGAATTTCGACCCATGTATGGCCAGCATTAGTCCTCTGCTTTTTTTTTTTCCTCCGCACACAAACACAGAATGCTCTCAGAAACAAATACTAGGGTGGGATATTATCAACAGTATAGACAGGAATGGCCCTGGAAAACAATCCCATGCCATTTCTGCCAATTATGTCCCAAGAGTGCACAATATGCAAATAACTATAAAAAGCAGCTCACCACCTGTTTAACCGCTTACCTACAGGGCACTTGTACCCCCTTCCTGCCCAGGCCAATTTCCAGCTCTCAATGCTGTCACACTTTGAATGACAATTGCGCGGTCATGCAACACTGTACCCATATGAAATTTTTATCATTTTTTTGTGACAGATAGAGCTTTATTTTGGTGGTATTTAATCACCTCTGGGTTTTTATTTTTTCTTAAACAAACCAAAAACCACTGAAAAGTTTGGAAAAAAAAATATTTTTTCTTAGTTTTTGTTATAAAATTTTGTAAAGTGATTTTTCTCCTTCACTGATGAGCGCTAATGAGGCTGTAGTGATGGGTACTGATAAGATGCACTGTTGGACACTGATAGGTGGCACTGATGGGCATTGACAGGCATCACTAATGGGCACTGAAAGGCAGCACTGATATCTGGCACTGATAGGCGGCACTGACGGGTGACACTGAAGGGCAGCTCAGATGGGCACTGATACATGGCATTGATGTGCACTGGTAGGCACTGATATGGCACTGGCACGTGGCACTGTTCAGCACTGACAGCTGGCACTTCTGGGGCCACACTGATCATCAGGGCACACGGATCATCAGTGCCCTGATGATCAGTGTACATGTCCCCTCCGTGGAATGCCGATTACCAGCTCTCCTATCCTCTCGAGCTGTCAGCGTGACAGCTCGAGAGGAGAGAAATGCCGATAACCAGCATTTCCCTGTTTACATGTGATCAGCTGTTCACATGACCGAGCCGACATCTTCAGCTCTTTCCGTGGATCGGTGATCCGCTGTGTCCAAGGGACACAGAGCACTGCCGATCGCCGCACGCTCCCTGAGTCACGCATGTGCGGTGAGAATGGAAGGCCGTCAAAAGACGGCCTATCAGAACGAGAGAACCACCTTGCGCCCGTCATTGGACTATATGGCGGGCGGGAGTTAAATGAGCCGTAACAGCAGTCTAAAAAAAGTTACATACTTGCTTAATTTTTCTTTTGCCTGCACTAGCTACCTAGCGCTTGCAGTAATACAGAGTTTCATGAATAGTGAACTTATAATGAAGGGGAAAAAAAAAAAAAAAAAAGTACTTACCCGTAAAGGACCTTTCACCTGGTCATCCTGAACTAGTTGGGTAGAGTTATCTTGTTTAAGGGTAACCTAAAAAACAAATGTTAAGACATTTAAAAATGGGACACATGCACTTTAGAGACAATGTACTTTAGTGACCATGCAGGTGACTAAAAGCTTAGTAACAGCAAAGCATCTGAAGGTTCTGAAATAGAAAGGTTTCCATTACTGTAAATCTCTGACTGTGATGACAAAAAACTTACAAATATTGCCAATAATTTGGACAGGACTGCAGGTAAGCTCAATTATCTCAAGCGATGGAGATATCCAGAATATACTTCTGTTTTGGGATCCACTGGTAGTTAGAGCAGTTCTGATACACTGGCATAATAATTCTTGTCTACTCCCATATGTATCAGAAATCCATCAATGTGCGCACACGCACACACCTTTTTTAAAACTTTCAATGAATTCCCAAAAGGATCTTATAATGAGCACGCCCCACCATAAAGAACTGATGTTATACAGGGTATTGGCAATCTAACCCATCTGCTAATGGTATTTACAAGGATAGGTTAGCTGACCACACGAGTGGTTCTAAAGCCAGAAGTATTTTTTTTTTTTATCTTCATGCATTACCTGCATTAAGGTAAAAAAACAAAAACCCTTACACTCATTGTTCCTCCCCAGCCCCCTTTAAATACCTACTCAAGTACTGGATTGATCCAGCACTGTGCTCATCTGCAGCAGCCCTGGTTCCTTCTCTCCCTTCTCACAGGCTCAGAGACAGCAGCGCCATTGGTTTCAGCTGCTGTCAATCAAATGCTGTGAGGAAGGAGCTTAGGGTGGGGCTGAGTCGCACAGTGTGTGTCAATAAATGCGCACAGCCTGCCACTAAGGCAAGCCCGTAGATGTGCCGCTGTAAGAATTGGCTTTCTTTGGTGGCACACCGAGAAGAGGAAGGCCTAGAGCACCAGAAGAGGAGATTCAGGGCCACTCTATGCAATACCATTGCACACAGAAGGCAAATATAACATGTTTGTTATTTAAAAAGGAAAATACCCATGGCCTTTAAAATATTTAAAAATGTTAAATTGGCAAACTGCTGCATAGGGGCACCCTCCTCTTTAACAGTTATCAAAAAACATTTTTTTTTTTTTTTTTTTTTTTTAACTGTGACGATAACAGGAATAGAGGGGAAGGCTTTCAATGGGAACACCTGTTGCAGTTACAACTGCCTAAAAGAGGAAAAACGGAGGGTCACTTTGAAGGGAAGGGAAATCTTTTGAAGGGGGGGAAAAAAAACCCAAAAAGGTTTTAACCTTCCCTGCTCTAGATAAAATGTAGGAACACTATATTACTTTATTCTATGTAGATCATAAACAAACTGAACTCTGAAAATTAAGAAGAACACTAGAGTAAATTGCCTTGTAACAGTAGATATGCATTATACATCCTCTGACATTTTCTCTAATTATCTGACATGTAGGTCATTTGATTTAGGTCTACCCAGCTAATGCAGGACTACAGATCCCATGAGTCCCTGTCGACCATGAGCAAAATGATAAAATTAAGCAATGCCCAAGCACTTGAAGTACAAACCACACTGAATAGTTTATCTAATAAGTGAGAAAGAGAGAGAACAAACTATCTCCAGCTTTGGGAGGGTTAAGCAACTATTGATGGGGCTTTTTTTTATAGCAAGGTAAATGGCAATGTACAAGTACAGTAACCTATACCTTGTAATGGGGTCTTTCAATAGCTTTCTCTAAACTGAAGAAAAGTGAAGTTGCATTCATTTTTATGGCATATCTGCCTTGTTAAGCAAATCAGTTCAGAAAGAAAAATGATTGGGCCATCACATTTCCTATTCTGACATGTTCCCTAAGCTGAACTACAAGAAGAGATAAAAGATAGAAAATAAATCATATATAAATTTTTTTTCAAAAACTGCAAGATGTGTATGTACCTTAATTTGACATGATATCCGTCTCCTGCAGCCCATGTAGAGCAGAGCTTAGACTGGAAGAGGGAAACTCAGAACAAGGAGCCAAATAAATTGTGCTGCAGTGCTCCTGTGCTAACAAGGAGTATGCTAATAATAAAATAGAACAGATGAGCCCAGTCTGATGTTTTCCTTTCACTGTCCAATCACAGGCTGTGGGAGGAACAAAACCTGTAAGAATCACTTATCTGCAGGGGAGAAACAGTTTTCTGCCGTGTCAAACACAGGGCTGTATATATTTCAGAACTGGATGGACAGATATACAAATATTTTGGCAGTTAAAAACAGCTGCCCTATAGGTCTTTCATCTCTGTAAATACTTGTCTGGAGTTCAGCTGTAAAGAAAAATATCAGTTCAGAGAAGTGATATCTGGGATCTAGAGCGAGATCTCCTCATAACTGCTGAGGCAGGTGTACAGGTCTCTCCTGTGGGGTCCATCATATTTAGCACTTTTCAAAATCCCAGTTTGCTCAGACTGACCCTAGAAACCTGAATATCAAAATCGGCCTCCAAAACTCAAATACAAGGACAATAATGAGTCTGAGATTTTGTTAATAATAACATAACAAAAACAAAGAAAAAGTGTGAGAAAAACTAATTTTTTCACGCAGTGCACAATTAAAACGCAACTATCCATCTCCTTCATCAACTGAAAAAAGTCACAGGAAGTGGTTTTACCTCCACAGCTAAAATTTAATAAGAATTGATGCCCCTTTAGACATACACAGCATTAATGCAAAGTTGAAATAAGATAAGGTAGGCAAAGAAATCCATGAACCATTATAATAAAGTAAATACGAAACATTTTTCATTTATTGAGAAACATACCTTGACTTTTACCAGCCGTTTCACGGTTTTAATCTTTGCCTCGCAGAAGGCACCCCGGTATTTAGCACTGACATCAGTTCCCACTGTTAGGTAGGCAGGCTCATCAGCTGCCTTAAAAAAAAAAAAAAAAAAAAAAAACATTCAACACAGAGTAATGGTGACTGCAGTAAAAGTGAACAAGTAGCCACAAATGACTTTTACTCTGAATGAACATCCTATTTAGTGTTACAAGCCAGTTTTATAGAGTGCTAAAGTACGGAAATATTAAATAAAAACACATGGCACAGCTTCTATCCCACTGCTCTTACAATTCTTCATCTCACAAGAACTCTTAGAAATAGGGGGGAAGAGAGGGTTGCCACTGTTCTAAAGTGCCATGCCAAACAGTTCACAGAAAGGTACCATAGAACTATGGCTTGAGAGCAAACAAGTGACTGATCTCCAAATTGTCCATTAACCATCTCCATGCAAAACTATGGAGAGGATGTACCCTGGCAAAGTCTGCTCCTTGAAAATGACAGTGGGCTCCAGAACGCACAGCAATCATCTGACAAGAAGCATACCAAGCCAAAACTAATAAAACAAACAGGCTGGAAAATGAAGCAGCACAAAGAGCAATGATAATGTGCTAAGAGTAGTAATACAAAGACCAATTCTCAATAGTCACTGAATACACAAGACACTGGCGGGAATTAAAATAAAACTTTACTGTTGGCAGTTTTCTTTAGAACTACCTGTGCCTATTTCAGGCAAGCATTTGGACCAGGTTCTGGAACATTACAGACATGATAAATTTAGATAATACTAACCACCTAGTTAACAAAACTGCCACCAAGTTCATCAGTAGGCAGAGTGGGGTATGTCTGTGCTGGGGAGCTGTCATATATGTGAGCTCTATCCCCAGTCCCATCCATCCAGGTAGCGCTCTGAAGAAGGAGTGACCAGTATGGACATTCTGACCTCAGTGCCGGAGACCATGAGATTCATCTACCAGTCTGTGACAGATACATTATTCGGTCATAAACACCAACACCTTTGGTATGGCAGCCAATGGAATTCTAAAGGGTGTATATGACACTCTTCATGTATTCCCCAGAACATGCCTGACTTCTTGCTATAGATTTTTACTCTTTACATGCACCACTTTTTGTATTACTGAATAAGTCTGCATTTAAAGGAAACCTACACTAAAAGAAATGCAGAGGCTGCCATTGGTGGCCTTCTTTTGAAAATTGTAGTACTCTGGCTATTTCTGGCTTTATTACCTGCCAAGTCATTGAAGGAAGGCAAGCATGCAAGTCAGAATTCCAAATCTTCACGTTTTTCTCATTAATGTTAATGTCAATGAACCAGCATGACAGCCAGGCAATTAGCATTTTTGGAAGAGGTCAAAGACAGCTATTACTCTCAGTACAGATTTCCCTAAACACCCCTTTACAGGCCAACTGCACCGCACATGCCACTTGCCTAAATTGTATTACTATGATAATAAAGTGTATGTAGGTGGCTTGTTATGTGTTATAGTCTCACTATGAACAGGACACTGTTATTTTCCATTTCCCCATTACAATAATAAAGACATTGTCAGGAAAAATGGCTAATCATAGTTAACACACACCAAATACACAATGTAAATACTGATCACAATTAAAAGAAACTATCATTAGAAAAAAATTGATGCTATTGTTGCACTCGCCTTCTGAAAAGGATTGCTGCCTGGCCGTCATGCTAACCCAATACTGCTTAAGTTACAGACCTGTAACAAGTTTGCAGATAGGGATTCTTCATTTTTCTTTGACTTCCTGATCTGCATACATGTTTTGGGCCCCGGACTCTGAAAGTACTAAAGCTAAAAAGGAGTGCACAACATCCAAGAAACTAGCATTTTCTGAAAAATCCAGAAAGACACATTTCATGGAAAGTTTACTTTAATAATGAGACCAATCAGCATGCGTATGCAATCACTGCCTGACAAGGGTTTGCACAAGTGTGTTTCTCTGTGCAGTAAGTGTCAGCACCTTAGCCTTGCACTGATAGAAGTGCTGCAACTCTTTTTTTGAATGGGAGTACCTATACTTATTATCTGGCAAATCTGCCTAGTGCCATGAAGTCAACATAAATTCATAGTAACCATTATCTAATGACATTCTTATATGCAGGAGATTTAATTGAGGGCCAGTTTAGTTAAATGCCAACAAACTTCGCAGCATGTTTGGAGACTGTCAGGAAGTAAGATTTCTCAAATAAAGAAGACAAAAGCATAGAATATAAACAAACTCTATGCAGATCTTTGAGCAACTAAAAAAAGGCAGCAAGAGATGAGGTGCCCACAGCAATCCCAATCATCAATGATCATATGTCTGAGGGCACCTAAAGAGGCGGCAAAAGGTAAGGTACCCACAGATATCTCCAGAATACATACAAACTCTTTTTGCTGCTTACCATAAAGCACACATAAGAGTTGGGGGTTGCTGCACCTTACTATATATTGAGACTTAAGGGCTTCATGCATGAGAAAGCATCATGTAGTGTTAAAATAGAATTTTTTTAATTATTATTCATAGATTTATTTTTTAATATATAAATATGTTTTATTATTTGTTTTACCATCAAGAGCCTCGACATGAAGTTACACACATGAATTAGTTTCCCAAACAATTTATTTAATTTATACTTTAACATCATACAGTACACTACAATATGATAATTGAAGTGCAATAACAAATAAAAAAAACAAAAACAAAACAATAATAAGGGTTAAGACAACTTCTGGTTTGACATAGAACATTTGTTGGTGCAGAAAGAGCCCACGATTATTATTATTTATTTATTTTTTAAACGATTTAATCCTCTTTGGCTTTTGACAGTTCATATAAAAATAAACAAAGGATTTGTCAAGAGTGTGGAATGGACACCTATTTTCCTAAACAACTAGCCAAATATGGGGAAAAGGTGCTTGACAAAATACTGTTCCAAAACAATAAACAACCAAAAAATATTCATAAGCTTGATGTTATTCATGTTATTTTTACAAGAAAGCAGCTTAATTCTCAACAAACTTGGTGAGGAAATCTAAACTACACTATTGTATTAAAGGGCGAAGGTAACCCCACTGGAACTATGATGCTCATGTAAAAAGGTGACTGTTGCAAAAACTCTCCCCCCAGACTGCAATACAATTCTATATAAACTTGGGTACGAAAGTAAACAAATTGTATCAGGATAATTAAGAGCATCAGATTATCAGCTATAGTTTAGAAGGACAATATAGCAAGTTAAAGGAGTGCTTTAATACAGTCAAAATCTCACTTAAAGAGGAGCTCCAGTCTCCTATGTAAAAATGAAAAGAAAAAAAAAAAGTCAGCAGCTACAAAACTGTAATTGCTGACTTTTAATAAACAGCACCTCACTTGTCCAGTGTTTCAGAGCGGTTCGGCTCAGCAGTTTTCAACCTCTGTGTCTCTCTTCCCAGCGCCAGCATCTTTACTATGGGCACCCAGCTGTGATAGCCTGCGGCTTCACAGCTGGGTCCCCATTGCACATGAGCAAGTGGTGCTGCGCAACGCAAATAGTCCAGCAGTCTTCTGGGACCTGTCACGTGCCCCAGCAGACTGTGGGAGGAGAACTTCTGCTTCTGATTGCCTAGGCGATCGTAGTCAAAAGGGGAAGAGGGTCCCTGTCAAAATCGGGTGCCTGCTCCCACCTCCTCCCCAAAAGCTTAATTTCACAAACAGGAGCTGTGGAGGAGGCCTTAAAGTGGAACTTCCCCTTTTGGGTGGAGCACCGCTTTAACTTCCTGACTGTTTTACACTGAAAACTGCTCAAAATGATAAGCAAAAAACCGACTTTCTATGGCTGACCTAGGTTTCAACTGAGACCAATGCAAGATACCCGACTGTTTTAGATGTGTTAAAAATACAAAACATTTATTACACCTGCACTACTGCAGGATAGATGAATCAAATCAGACATGCAACGTGTATTGATGGGTGTTATTCTGCACGTTAACACGTGTTGCAACAAACCACACCAAAGAAATGCATGAGTTTTTGTGCATTGGCTCTGCAATTCCCCAAAAAAAAAAAAAGAAAGAAAGAAAACCCGCACACATGTATTTTTGTGCACTGCAGGAAGGCGCATGTTTCTACAGTGAACAGATGTGAACTGGGTCTTAGCTTTAAAGGCCAAGTACACCTTTAAAAAAAAAAACAAGAAAAAAAAAGGCACTTTTTTTTAAGTTATTTTTGCATGAAAAAAAAATGTGCATTTCAATTTTTCTTTCCCATAGGATCCTGCCAAGCATTGCACCCATGATCAGTGGATTGTGAGTGCAAAGCCAGGCTCCTGCAGACTCATTTTCCAGGTTCCTGCCCGACGTACAAGATTTCAGATGAAAAGCTAAAGGAAGTGTTAATGGACTAGAGAAGATCACAACAATTGTGTTTCAATAGGAACTACAAGTCTGTCTGCCGTGAGTGCAGTTCATTCATTCACAGATCTCTGACCTGTGCAGCCACGCTAATTTCAAAAGTGACAGTGACTGTGGAAGAATCACCCGACCAGAATGTTTAAAGGATAAGTTCACCTTTTAGTAAAAAATAATAAATGCACATTTTTTTTTGCAGGTGAAAAAAAAAAAAAGTGCATTCATTATTTTTTTCTGCAGGAGCCTGTAAAACATTGCACCAGCGATCAGCAGATTGCTGGTGCCATGCAGGTCTCCTGCAGATCTCTCAGAATATCATCTGCTTGCTCATACGGGATGTATGAGCAAGCTGATTTACTGACCAGAAGAATCAATGAACTACCATGGCGCTCCACAGCACCATGGTAGTTTATTGAGGACTACAAGCTGACAGCCGCCAAAGCTGCTGAGACTTGTAGTCTTTCATTCACAAAAAGCTGTGAAAGAGTGACGTGGCTGGATGGGCGGTGCCCCGTACAGCCACGTTTGTTTTTTGTTTTTTTTTTTAATTTGACAGCTAGTGGGGGGGGGGGGGGATCCCCCGCTAGCTGTCAAAGCGGGGATTGGGGGCTGGTCATATCATAACATCCTAAATATGGGTGTAACATGTAACGAAAGGTGAACTTATCCTTTAACACCTAATAACGGGTATAGTATGTAACATAGTGAAAGGGATAAAGTTAGCCTTTCAAACCAAATAATCCAAAACCAATAACCAAAGTGTATATTTATACGGCAGTGAATCTGACATTCACCAGAAGACATTCTTGACAGGTGAATTTTCCAGGTCCATGTGATTAAATGACAATGATGGACTTATCACCAGTTGGAGTTTGATGAAAGTCATACTTACAGCTTTAGAAATATGTCCCTAAGAAAACAACTCACTCCTAATCAAATATTTAATATTATCAAACAATGCAATATATATAATGATCTAGGAGTGCTTTACAAAATGTTTCATTTTAATATACTTTTCCTAAAGAAAAGCAAATAGTTAAAGCCCACCCACACAATTCTGCTGACAGTGCCGACAAACAGAATCAGAGGACCAAAATAGAACAAAACATTCAACATATAATGAAAGCTTACAACTCAGAAAACACCTTTTACTCCAGAATATAAGGAGCAGGTATCCTCTCATGTCACTTCTGCTCCCCTATCCTGTTTGTGACAATTCAGCATTTGTGGGTCTCAGTATCCTGAACTGCTACAAGCTGCTATCTGGCAGCGGCTGCAATGACAGAGGAAGCTGAAAGACAAGGGACTCCCAAAAGCTACAAGCACTGAAAGGGACGCGCACAAGAAAACTCTGCTAGAGAAGGGCTAATTTAAACAGAAGATAGGCCTTGCATGTATATTAAACACGATGCAGCTACACAAATGAAGTACAGCTTACCTTCATTGTCAAAGGTTATTTGAGGGATTCCAGCTCGAAAATTTGCTGTCACTCCAACTAAAAGAAAATGAAATGAGGAACATTTAGACACAACGCATATTGCTTAATTGGAGTTTGTGCACAGACCATCCCAAAACACATACACAGGCAAAGCACTGTCCCCAGATACAGGCTAATCATGGTCAGGACTAGGCAAGGCTCAAGATGCCTACTTTCACCCCCAACCAAAACCCTTGATTGCTGGATTCCCAGCTTGGATTGTCAACTGAAAGAATATGCTTTCAGTTTGAATAGGACAGCTGTACATAGTAAGAATAGTTGTGGCATAATATCCATATGTATATCAAGTGCAATAAAAAAAAGTAAACAAAAAGACTGTGCTTGCATTGTTAGCACACACACTTAATGTTAAATGTCTCCTAGGCAGATCGGAGATATACCTGTGTGCATGGCCTTCACAGTCACCCCCAACTCCATGCACCACCACAGGACATACTGCAAGAGACTTCATGCTGTAAAATCTCTTCAAGCAGCCCTGTACTAAAGAACTCGAAGGCTGTGTCCCATGTACAGTTCAACTGTCCTAGGCAATGTATACCTGGTCAACTCATCATACTGCCAACCCAAACTAGTCCTGGTCACCACACAGCAGTCAATGCACACATGCTTCTGTCAGAAAAGGGCATAAACATGTTTTCACCAACACAAGCATGACCATGCAGTCCCCCATTGCCAGCCTTCTTAGGGGCATTGGGGGAAAGGGGGGACAGCAATAACAAGCCAGGCTGATTGATTTGATGCTACACAATTATCACAGTGGGGGGTATCTAGTGAGACACATGTGAAACCCAAACATATATCAGCCTACCCCACCATCAAATGTCTTTGGGCAACTGGAGAGAGAGTTATCTAGTGCCCACACACATCCTCGTCACTAATATTTGTGGGGACCTCAAAAGAGCTAATGAGATGTATCTGCTGAGGTGCCAACAAATGGTCCCCATCATCAATGTACATCCTAGGTAGTGGGCACCTTGAGAAAGAGAGACACAGCAAGAGGAGAGGTGTCCCCAGACATTTCCATCATCAATGACTGTAGGCACCTCAAGAGAGGAAGCAAAAAAAAAAAAAAGAAGTGCCTCCAGACATCTCCACCATCAATGGCCATCATATGTCTGTGAGTGCCTTAGAAGAGGAAACAAGAGGTGACATGCCTGCAGAAAACCCCATCATCAATTGTATATAGGCACCTCAAGAGAAAGGCAGCATGAGGTGAGGTGCCTATAGACAGCTTGATCAATTAAATATGTATGCCTGTGGGCACCTCAAGACAGCAAGAGGTGCCCAGAGACATCCCCATCAACAATGTATGCTGGCACCTCAAGGAAGAGCTGGTGAGGTGTGTGTGGTAACGTGCTCCCAAACATATGTATTATCAATGATCATATGTCTGGGGCACCTCAACAGTGTGAGAAGAAAGTACAACAAGAGGTGAGGTGCCCACAGACATCTCCACCATCAATGATCACAGTATGTCTGCAGGCACCTCAAGAGTCACAGCAAGAGGTGCCCAGAGACATTGCCATCATTAGTGTCTGTGAGCACCTCAAGGAAGAGCCAGTGAAATGCGTGCCCCCCCAGACATCTCCATAAACAATGATCACATGTCTGTGGGCACCTCAGGAGAGTGACAGCAAAGGGTGAGGAGCCCAATGACATCTCCAACACCAGTGACCACAGCATGCCGGCAAGCACCTAATGAAAAAGGGCAGCAAGAGATGTGGAGCCTGGTGAAACCCTCAATGATCAAAATAGGAAGCAAAAGGTGAGGTGACCTCAGACATCTCCATCATACTATGTCTGTGGGCACCTCAAGAGAAAGTCAGCAGGTGAGGTGCCCACAAACATCTTCACCACCAATGATCACAATATGTCTGTGGACACCTCCAGAAAGTCAGCAGGTGAGGTGCCCACAAACATCTCCACCACCAATGATCACAGTATGTCTGTGGGCACCTCAAAAGCAGGTGAGGTGCCCACAAACATCTCAACCACCAATGATCACAGTATGTCTGTGGGCACCTCCAAAAAGGCAGCAAGAGGTGAGCTGCCCACAAACATCTCAACCACCAGTGATCACAGTATGTCTGTGGGCACCTCCAGAAAGGCAGCAAGAGGTGAGGTGCCCACAAACATCTCCACCACCAATGATCACAGTATGTCTGTGGGCACCTCCAGAAAGGCAGCAAGAGGAGAGGTGCCCAATGACATCTCCATCATCAAGAACCAGGACTTCTTCAATGACCTGGACCAGTACCAGTGCATCATCAAGGGCCAGGACAAGTACCAGTACCTCACTGTGGTCCGGCAGTGGTGCCTCATCAATGACCTGGACCAGATCCTTATGAAGGACCAGGGCCGGATCAGTGACCGGTACCATCTGTCTGTTGTCACCTGGTCAGAGGAAGAATGAGGTGAGGAGCCCCTCGAGCCCTCCACCACCATGATCTGTGTGGCCCATGAAGGAGGAGACAGTAAGATGTGGCGAGGGGCCCCAGCCCTTCCATCCTCAGGGGCCACTGTGTATTGTAGGTGAGTGTCATCGGTGGGGCCTGTGACAGCGGCGGTGGCGGGCTGTCGGTAGCCGGCAGTGGATCAGGTGAGGTGATCGGTGCGGCCTGTGTCAGAGGACGCTGCAGCCCGGTGTCCGGTGTCCTGTGAGGAGATGAAGAGGCCCCGGGCAGGCTTTGTCTTCTCTCCGCTCGGTCTGTCAGGTCGCCATTGCGGTCCGCAGAGTCCGTGTCACCGGGCCGGCCGCCTACTCCTTTGTGGAAGTTGTGCGGAGCGCGGTGCCCATCCAGGGAGCGGACCCCCTCCTCCTCAGAGACCACCGTGACAGACAGGCAGACACCCCGCTCCACCGGCCCCCCGCCTTCTCCTCAGCCGCCTACCCTTCCATTGGCAGCGCCGTCACATCCCTTCAAACTCTGCGGAGAAGTCAGCGCTCGGCCAAGCCGGATGCCCCGAGCTTCACCATCCCGCCCCTCCTCCTCTAAGCAGCAGGGCTCCCGACCTCCACACCTCCCCCCCCGGACCGCACAGACGACACAAGCCGAAAGTTCCACTCACACACTCGGCTCCTCCAACTCCCCCACTTGCACGGAACTGCAAGCAATAAACGAAATAACAAGCTGTTGAGCAGAAGCAATCCTTCTCGGAAGACCATTGGCTCTACCTCACGCCGTGGAGAGCAGACAAGGCGCGCGATTGGTCGGAAATTGCTAGAGGGCTATTGGCAGCACTGACGTAAAGCGCCCATTGGCCGCCTAAGAGGCAGGTAAGGAAAAACAACCTCGCTATTGGGTAGATTTTGCTGTAGTGACTGATTGGTTGGGTTGCAGCAAAGACAGACCTCTTCTGTGTGTGATTAGACATTGGAGAGCCGGATGGAGTTCAGTGGGTGACAATTGGCCGGCCTAGATGAGCCATGAACCCTTTCCCGAGCTGTCATTGGCTACCCTGTTTCCTGGAAACGGAACTAAGCCGAGTTTAGAGTGAAGTGAAAGGGCTGCGCAAGGGGAGGAGCTTCTAGCGCGCTTCCAGAGACTGCGCCTGCGCTTGCCATAGGGCTCAGCGCCATTTTGTAGGGGATATTTCCCATTTTATGCTCAGACAGGCAGGAGGAGCGACCGAGTCGGGAGACGTATGGTGTGTAAGGGGGAGTCCTGCGGGGACGCGGATGTTCCGGGTCAGCGCCGGCTAGGCCCCCGAGGACGTATAGACGGTATGGACGGCTCTGGCTGTGTGCTGTGCTAAGGTAGACGTTTGTGTGGGAGCTCAGAGGTCATATGAAGGCTGTGACGTTGTTGTCGGCGGAGGCCATTTGCCGCGGTGACATAAGCGGGAGGGCTACGTCACAGGAAGTCCTTGTCTGTCAGGAACCCGGCTTCCGCCACTTGGTTAACCCCTTCCCGGCCTGACAGCTGTCATCCCTCCGGCCAAAGCCTGAGATGCCCCCCCTCCGTGCCTGGAAGGAGGGAAGGAACCCTGTCAGTGGCGGGAGGCCAGGCTCTGGAAGTGATCATGGCCTAGAGCACAGAGATCAGCGCACTATATATAGATCGCATTGCAGTGTATATAGAGATCAGCGCACTATATATAGATCACATTGCAGTGTATATAGAGATCAGCGCACTATATATAGATCACATTGCAGTGTATATAGAGATCAGCGCACTATATATAGATCACATTGCAGTGTATATAGAGATCAGCGCACTATATATAGATCACATTGCAGTGTATATAGAGATCAGCGCACTATATATAGATCACATTGCAGTGTATATAGAGATCAGCGCACTATATATAGATCGCACTGCAGTGTATATAGAGATCAGCGCACTATATATAGATCGCACTGCAGTGTATATAGAGATCAGCGCACTATAGATCGAATTGCAGTGTATATAGAGATCAGCGCACTATAGATCGCATTGCACTGTATATAGAGATCAGCGCACTATAGATCGAATTGCAGTGTATATAGAGATCAGCGCACTATAGATCGAATTGCAGTGTATATAGAGATCAGCGCACTATAGATCGCATTGCACTGTATATAGAGATCAGCGCACTATATATAGATCGCATTGCACTGTATATAGAGATCAGCGCACTATATATAGATCGCATTGCAGTGTATATAGAGATCAGCGCACTATATATAGATCGCATTGCAGTGTATATAGAGATCAGCGCACTATATATAGATCGCATTGCAGTGTATATAGAGATCAGCGCACTATATATAGATCGCATTGCAGTGTATATAGAGATCAGCGCACTATATATAGATCGCATTGCAGTGTATATAGAGATCAGCGCACTATATATAGATCGCATTGCAGTGTATATAGAGATCAGCGCACTATATATAGATCGCATTGCAGTGTATATAGAGATCAGCGCACTATATATAGATCGCATTGCAGTGTATATAGAGATCAGCGCACTATATATAGATCGCATTGCAGTGTATATAGAGATCAGCGCACTATATATAGATCGCACTGCAGTGTATATAGAGATCAGCGCACTATATATAGATCGAATTGCAGTGTATATAGAGATCAGCGCACTATAGATCGCATTGCACTGTATATAGAGATCAGCGCACTATAGATCGCATTGCACTGTATATAGAGATCAGCGCACTATATATAGATCGCATTGCACTGTATATAGAGATCAGCGCACTATATATAGATCGCATTGCACTGTATATAGAGATCAGCGCACTATATATAGATCGCATTGCACTGTATATAGAGATCAGCGCACTATATATAGATCGCATTGCACTGTATATAGAGATCAGCGCACTATATTTAGATCGCATTGCACTGTATATAGAGATCAGCGCACTATATATAGATCGCATTGCAGTGTATATAGAGATCAGCGCACTGTATATAGATCGCATTGCAGTGTACAGTGGGGATCGAAAGTTTGGGCACCCCAGCTAAAAATTTGTATAAATGTGCATAAAGAAGCCAAGGAAAGATGGAAAAATCTACAAAAGGCATCAAATTACAGATTAGACATTCTTATAATATGTCAACAAAAGTTAGATTTTATTTCCATCATTTACTCTTTCAAAATAACAGAAAACAAAAAAATGGCGTCTGCAAAAGTTTGGGCACCCTGCAGAATTTATAGCATGCACTGCCCCCTTTGCCAAGCTGAGACCTGCCAGTGTCATGGATTGTTCTCAATCATCGTCTGGGAAGACCAGGTTATGTCAATCTCAAAGGTTTTAAATGCCCAGACTCATCTGACCTTGCCCCAACAATCAGCACCATGGGTTCTTCTAAGCAGTTGTCTAGAAAACTGAAACTGAAAATAGTTGACGCTCACAAAGCTGGAGAAGGCTATAAGAAGATAGCAAAGCGTTTTCAGATGTCAATATCCTCTGTTCGGAATGTAATTAAGAAATGGCAGTCATCAGGAACAGTGGAAGTTAAAGCAACATCTGGAAGACCAAGAAAAATATCAGACAGAACAGCTCGCAGGATTGTGAGAAAAACAATTCAAAACCCACGTTTGACTGCACGATCCCTCCAGAAAGATCTGGCAGACACTGGAGTTGTGGTACACTATTCCACTATAAAGAGATACTTGTACAAATATTGTCTTCATGGAAGAGTCCTCAGAAGAAAACCTCTTCTACGTCCTCACCACAAAAATCATCGTTTGAACTTTGCAAATGAACATATAGACAAGCCTGATGCATTTTGGAAACAAGTTCTGTGGACCGATGAGGTTAAAATTGAACTTTTTGACCGTAATGAGCAAAGGTACGTTTGGAGAAGAAGGGGCACAGAATTTAATGAAAAGAACCTCTGTCCAACTGTTAAGCATGGGGTTGGATCAATCATGCTTTGGGGTTGTGTTGCAGCCAGTGGCACAGGGAACATCTCACGAGTAGAAGGAAAAATGGATTCAATAAAATTTCAGCAAATTTTGGATGGTAACTTGATGCCATCTGTGAAAAAGCTGAAGTTAAAGAGAGGATGGCTTCTACAAATGGATAATGATCCTAAACACACCTCGAAATCCACGGGGGATTACATCAAGAGGCGTAAACTGAAGGTTTTGCCATGGCCTTCACAATCTCCTGACCTCAACATAATTGAAAATCTATGGATAGACCTTAAAAGAGCAGTGCGTGACAGACAGCCCAGAAATCTCAAAGAACTGGAAGACTTTTGTAAGGAAGAATGGGCAAAGATACCTCAAACAAGAATTGAAAGACTCTTGGCTGGCTACAAAAAGCGTTTACAAGCTGTGATACTTGCCAAAGGGGGCAGTACAAGATATTAACTCTGCAGGGTGCCCAAACTTTTGCAGACGCCATTTTTTTGTTTTCTGTTATTTTGAAAGTGTAAATGATGGAAAGAAAATCTACCTTTTGTTGACATATTATAAGAATGTCTAATCTGTAATTTGATGCCTTTTGGAGATTTTTGCATCTTTCCTTGGCTTCTTTATGCACATTAATACAAATTTTTAGCTGGGGTGCCCAAACTTTCGATCCCCACTGTATATAGAGATCAGCGCACTATATATAGATCGCATTGCAGTGTATATAGAGATCAGCGCACTATATATAGATCGCATTGCAGTGTATATAGAGATCAGCGCACTATATATAGATCGCATTGCAGTGTATATAGAGATCAGCGCACTATATATAGATCGCATTGCAGTGTATATAGAGATCAGCGCACTGTATATAGTCCTCATTGCAGTGTATATAGAGATCAGCGCATTGTATATAGATCGCATTGCAGTGTATATAGAGATCAGCGCACTGTATATAGATCGCATTGCAGTGTATATAGAGATCAGCGCACTGTATATAGATTGCATTGCAGTGTATATAGAGATCAGCGCACTATATATAGATCGCATTGCAGTGTATATAGAGATCAGCGCACTGTATATAGACCTCATTGTACTGTATATAGTCCTCATTGCAGTGTATATAGAGATCAGCGCACTGTATATAGTCCTCATTGCAGTGTATATATAGATCAGCGCACTGTATATAGTCCTCATTGCAGTGTATATAGAGATCAGCGCACTGTATATAGTCCTCATTGCAGTGTATATAGAGATCAGCGCACTGTATATAGAGATCAGCGCACTGTATATAGTCCTCATTGCAGTGTATATAGAGATCAGCGCACTGTATATAGTCCTCATTGCAGTGTATATAGAGATCAGCGCACTGTATATAGTCCTCATTGCAGTGTATATAGAGATCAGCGCACTGTATATAGTCCTCATTGCAGTGTATATAGAGATCAGCGCACTGTATATAGTCCTCATTGCAGTGTACATTGCATCCAGAAAGTATTCACAGCGCTTAACTTTTGCCACATTTTGTTATGTTGCAGCCTTATTCCAAAATGGATTAAATTCATTTTTTTCCTCAACATTCTACAAACAATACCCCATAATGACAACGTGAAAGAAGTTCTTTTTGAATTCTTTGCAATTTATTAAAAATAAAAAATGGAAAAAAAACACATATACATAAGTATTCACAGCCTTTGCCATGACACTCATAATTGAGCTCTGGTGCATCCTGTTCCCTCTGATCATCCTTCAGATGTTTCCACAACTTGATTGGAGTCCATCTGTGGGAAATTCAGTTGATTGGACATGATTAGGAAACGCATAAACCTGTCTATATAAGGTCCCACAGTTAACAGTGCATTTCAGAGCACAAACCAAGCCATGTAGTCCAAGGAATTGTCCGTATTCCTACCAGACAGGATTGTATCAAGGCACAGATCTGGGGAAGGGTACAAAAAAAATTCTGCAGCATTGAAGGTCCCAATGAGCACAATGGCCTCCATCATCTGTAAATAGAAGAAGTTTGGAACCACCAGGAATCTTCCTAGAGAGGGCCACCCGGCCAAAATGAGTGATCGAGGAAGAAGGGCCTTTTAGCCAGGGAGGTAACCAAGCACCCGATGGTCACTCTGAAAGAGCTCCAGTGTTTCTTTGTGGAGAGAGGCGAACCTTCCAGAACAACCATCTCTGCAGCACTCCACCAATCAGGCCTGTATGGTAGAGTGACCAGATGGAAGCCACTCCTCTGTAAAAGGCAAATGGCAGCCCACCTGGAATTTGCCAAAAGGCACCTGAGGGACTCTTAAGACCATGAGAAACAAAACTGATCTGATGAAACAAAGATGGAACTCTTTGGCCTGAATGCCAAGCGTCATGTCTGGAGGAAACCAGGCACCGCTCACCACCTGGCCAATACCATCCCTATAGTGAAGCATGGTGGTGGCAGCATCATGCTGTGGGGATGTTTTTCAGCGGCAGGAACTGGGAGACTAGTTAGGATAGAAGGAAAGATGAATGCAGCAATGTACAGAGACATCTTTAATGAAAAGCTGTTCCAGAGTGCTCTGGACATTAGATTGGGGCGACGGTTCATCTTTCAACAGGACAACGACCCTAAGCACACAGCCCAAATAACAAAGGAGTGGCTACGGGCCAACTCTGTGAATGTCCTGGAGTGGCCCAGACTTGAACCTGATTGAAAATCTCTGGAGAGATCTGAAAATGGCTGTGTACCAACGCTCCCCATCCAACCTGATGGCGCTTGAGAGGTACTGCAAAGAAGAATGGGAGAAATTACCCAAAAATATGTGTGCCAAGCTTGTAGCATCATATTCAAAACGACTTGAGGCTGTAATTGGTGCTAAAGGGGCTTCAACAAAGTATTGAGCAAAGACTGTGAATACTTATGTACATGGGTTGTTTTTAATTGCAAAGATTTCAAAACAAACTTCTTTCATGTTATCATTATGGGGTATTTGTAGAATGCTGAAGAAAAAAAATGAATTTTAATAAATTTTGGAATAAGGCTGTAACATAACATAATGTGGCAAAAGTTGAGCGCTGTGAATACTTTCTGTATGCACTGTATATAGAGATCAGCACACTGTATACAGACCTCGTTGCGTTTTGTGTGTGTATATAGAGATCAGCACACTGTATACAGACCTCGTTGCACTGTATATAGAGATCAGCACTGTATATAGACCTTGTTGTGCTGTATATAGAGATCTGCACACTATATAGTCCTCCTTGCGCTGTATATAGAGATCAGCACACTGTATATAGACCTCGTTTTGCTGTATATAGAGATCTGCGTGCTGTATATAGAGATCATCACACTGTATATAGACCACCTCGTGTTTTATATAGAGATCAGCACACTGTATATAGACCTCGTGCTGTATATAGAGATCAGCACACTGTATATAGACCTACTCGCGTTGTATATAGAGATCAGCACACTGTATATAGATGTCGCGTTGTATATAGAGATCTGCACACTGTATATAGACCTCATTGTGCTGTATATAGAGATCTGCACACTGTATATAGTCCTCGTGCTGTATATAGAGATCTCCACACTGTATATAGACCTCATTGTGCTGTATATAGAGATCTGCACACTGTATATAGACCTCATTGTGCTGTATATAGAGATCTCCACACTGTATATAGACCTCATTGTGCTGTATATAGAGATCTCCACACTGTATATAGACCTCATTGTGCTGTATATAGAGATCTCCACACTGTATATAGACCTCATTGCGCTGTATATAGAGATCAGCGTGCTGTATATAGAGATCAGCGCACTGTATATAGACCTCCTCGCGTTGTATGTAGAGATCAGCACACTGTATAGACCCCACCCCCAGGCACAGCGTGCAGCTGTTTGTACGAAGACTACACGCAGGTAGGTTTAATTTATTGCAGAAGAGACCTTGCATGACTCTTCTGCAATATACAGCCTACTTGTTCACAATGAAAAAAAAAAACTTAGAGGCTCAAAAAAAAAAAGATTTAAATATGCAGGGTCTTTATTGCAGAAGAGATCTACAATAAAATGTTCCTACCTGCCTGTTCGCAACCTTCTGTTTATTGTACACGGATTCACGGCTCCTTTTAGATCAATGACACGCTGCCAGTGTGCTGGGATGACTGCGCCCCTGCATTGGCTAAGCAAGATGGCTGAAGACCATCATGTAGAAGATGCTGGCGAGGGATCTCGCAGGCATTTGACCATAAAGGAATAGATTCACTTTTCCCTTCACAGCCAAGGAAGTTGCCATCTTAGCCTCTGTTTAATTTGTAGTTGCCATGGTGCTGCCCATGTGATCGGCTATGACACCCACCATTTGATGGCTTGACAGTTCCATTGAGAGCTAACATACGCTTGCTAGTGACTATACAGTTCTCATTCACAGCATGGCATGAATGTAACTATTTTGGGAAGCTGTTAAAGCTGAATTGAAAGAAATCGGCTTCTTTAAAACAGTGCAGGCATGCTGTGATTTAAGTCCAATGAGCTGCATGACACCTCCTGGACTTATCACAAGGGCTTCTGTTATTGGGCAGGAGGAGGGAAGGGGCAGGAATAGCAGCTGCATGAACTCTACACATGAAGGAGCAGAGAATAGAGCTCCCAGCATTTGAGATATCGAAGTTGCCTTTCTGGAGAAAGTAAACACTACTAAAATACCACAGAAGTTATTTTATCAAGTCATGCGGTATTTTAGTAGTGAAAACTATGTGTTAATGTTTCAGCTGTCAGCGGGGTTCCCCACTGACAGCTGAATGTAAAAGAATTGCTGGCAATTAAAAAAATAGTTTAAAAAACGGCGGGTCTGGTATGGATTTTGAGGGGAACTCCCGCGCCAAAATAAAAAAAACAAATGGCGTGGGGTTCCCTCCCCCCTCTCATCCGTACCAGACTCTTATCTGAGCATGCAACCCGGCAGGTCAGGAAGTAGGGGGGGGGAGCGAGTGCCCCACCCCCCTCCTGAACCATACCAGGCCACATGCCCTGAACATGGGGGGGCGGGTTGGGGGGTGCTTTGGTGGACAAGGGCCTCTTCCCCACAACCCTGGCTGTAGGGGTCTAAGGGCTTATCGGAATCTGGAAGCCGCCTTTAACAAGTAGCAGCCACTGTTGGGCTATTTTGATAGGCAGTGGGGTCAGTTATGGGAGTACAATGGGCACAGTGGAAGAATTGTACACTCATGCTGTATAGCTTGGATGGAGGGATCAATTCATTTTTTTTTTTTTTTCCACCCCCCCCCCCCCCCTAATTCAGTCAGCAGGCTGTATGGCCAGCTAAACACTACCCTCTCCAGACAATATTGTGTCCTAAAGCTGCCCATAGTCCTTTTTTTTATTTTATTTTTATTTATTTTTTATTTTTTTTGTGTGTTCACCCAGCAGGTTGAATGAAAAAGAAACTGACTCAATTCCCCCACCCACACACTCAATATACTCCTGACTGAGTTATTGTATTATGACAGCAGGGAGACTACACTTCCATTTAAAATACATTGATCAGCGCTGTCAGCTATAGCCTGTGGTGCTAATTGTGCAGGCAAAATATGACCAGCTGGTTGTACAGAAGTCGATCAGTAGATCAAATTCTGTACAACCAGCTTGCCCATACATGGATCAAAATGTGGCCTGTCCCAGCTGAACTGGATGAATTTTGATCCTTTACCCATAACAACTTGTTAAAAAATGTTCTTTAGCAAGGAGCATACATTCCACAGTAATAATTATGCTACCAAAATTGGTGTGTGCTGTAAATTGCCTCCAGCATTGCTCCTGTTTTTTTTTTCTTGCTGGAGGCTGCCATTTTACTGAAGCCCAGAGCCCCTGAGCAGCAATAAATCTTTATGCTTTTAGCAGATCGGCCTCTACATTTTTGGCACAGTGCCAAAAAAATAGAGAGCAACCGAGTATATGCAGAGCAGGGTGAGATAGGTGTATTACTGGATTTTAAACAGAATAGGCACTTATTTTTAATGTTTTACATAACTATATCTGCGAAATGGGACAGCCTGAAGTGATCTAGCAGGATTTAATTTTCTGACCAAAGTTCCACTTTAAGAGTTTCTTTGTTACTCTGAGAGTGGAGACACCCTTACATCCTGGTTCACATCTGTGTGGGTGGTGCCGTTTGGGGACCCACACAAATACCTGCAGCCGCACCACCCACACACAGGAATGCAGGATCCACACAAATACCTGCAGCCGCACCACCCACACACAGGAATGCAGGATCCACACAAATACCTGCAGCCGCACCACCCACACACAGGAATGCAGGATCCACACAGATACCTGCAGCCGCACCACCCACACACAGGAATGCAGGATCCACACAGATACCTGCAGCCGCACCACCCACACAGAGGAGTGCAGGATCCACACAGATACCTGCAGCCGCACCACCCACACACAGGAATGCAGGATCCACACAAATACCTGCAGCCGCACCACCCACACACAGGAATGCAGGATGCACACAAATACCTGCAGCCGCACCACCCACACAGAGGAATGCAGGATCCACACAAATACCTGCAGCCGCACCACCCACACACAGGAATGCAGGATCCACACAAATACCTGCAGCCGCACCACCCACACAGAGGAATGTGCGAACCGCAGGCGGGTGCCATTCTAATGGCAAGCCACCTGCACTGGAAATCGCAACCATACTGGGAATCTGTTTCCTTGCGGGCTGCCATTTCCAAAGTAGTGCAGGGACTTCTTCCCTGCGTGTCCTGGGGCACGGGAGTCCATTCAAATGAATGGGATTTCATGCCTGCACAGATGTTAACCAGGGCTAAGACTATGTGTTACTGGCCAGACCACCAGGTGAAAATAAAGTGAAAAAACATATAAAATAAATAAAAATAGAAAACAACCACATAGAGCCTTGGATAATATAATATAACATTTGTGTTTTTGGATTTAGATATGTTTTCTATGCGGTCACATGACCACAAAGCTCTGGCTCATCCCTCTATCTGCAGCTGGTGGGTGGAACTCTTCTGGCAGACGTCGCGACAGCCTGAGAGCTAATGATGCTGACAGGATGAGGTCACAGCTACAAGGGGGTACCAGCACCATTGTGGGCTTTTCATAGTGAACATTTCAGCTGAAGCTTTGCGTTCACCGCATAGAAAAATGTCCGAAAACCCATTTCCAGGAAGCAATTTATTAGAAAATGTAGACCGAAGCGGAGCAATGAGGAAGAAACAGGTAAGTTATTGTGTAATCTTTTGCTTCTACTTCAGGTCAAGGATACATTTGCTAGCAAAGGGCTTGATGACACCTTACTTACCTTACTTACACATGGCTAGAAAATTTCCCATTAAATCAAGGTTACTGGTGTGTTGTCACCAAAGGCCCACACATAATATTCAGTTAATACATTTCTAGAGAGATTGTAGACATGCAGCAGGAGAATGTCAGAGACTATAGTCATGCTACAAGAGGTGATCAGAGACTGCACAATATGCTGTAGGAGTTGTTGGGAGACTGTTTAGGCCCCATGCACACGGGACACTTCTGAATGATGGAAACGGACTGCTGGAAAACGTAGGTTAAAAAACGTCTGTTTATCTGCGTTTATGAGCATTTTGTGTTTAGAAACTTTTTTTAAAGATAACCTCAAGAGACCTTCCAGAATGCACTGAACAGTTAAAAATTAACTATTTCAGACATTTTGAGAGAAATAGAGCGAGCAGAAGCAGAGAGAGCAGTATTTTTTGAAATTAGCTGTCTTTTTTTTTTTTTTTTTTTTTTTTTTTGTGGTGTTTGGATGTGTTCCAGCTCATTTCTGTGCAGAAATTATTGCAGCAGTGTCTAACATTTTCTTTCATGCAAAACCTCAAAGTATGGTGTACCTGGTCCATTTGAGTACCAGGAAAACGCTTTGCATGCATTTTTCATGATGAAAAAAGACTCTGGACAGCATCTGGAAATGAAAGAGTTAAAAACATTTTACCTTTTACAAGGTTCATAAAGGCATTTGGTGCACAAAACATGGAGTTATTTATTTCAGGTACTTATATAGCACCATCAATTTACGCAGTGCTTTACATATATATTGTACATTCACATCAGTCCCCAACCCTCAAGGGGAGTACAATCTAAGGTCCCTAACTTACATTCATACATACACATACTAGGGACAATTTAGACAGCATATCTTTGGAGTGTGGGAGGAAATCGGAGTACCCGGAGGAAACCCACGCAGGCACAGGGAGAACATGCAAACTCCAGGCAGGTGGTGCCATGGCTGGAATTCGAACCAACGACCCTAGTACTGCCAGGCAGAAGTGCCAACCATTTAGCCACTGTGCTGCCCAAGATAAGTTATCATCTTTGTAACTATTACACAATATGTTTACATGTAAATGTTTGTGCCTGGAGTTCAGCTTTAACCACTAGCCTACAGGGCACTTGTGCCCCCTTCCTGCCCAGGCCAATTTTCAGCTTTCAGTGCTGTCACACTTTGAATGACAGTTGCGCGGTCATGCAACATTGTACCCATATGAAATGTTTATAATTTTTTTGAGACAGAGCTTTCTTTTGGTGGTATTTAATCACCTCTGGGTTTTTTCATTTTTTGCTAAACAAACCAAAAACAACTGAAAATTTTGAAGAAAAAAAAAAGTTTTTTCTTAGTTTCTGTTATAAAATTTTGTAAATAAGTGATTTTTCTCCTTCACTGATGTGCGCTAATGAGGCTGCACTGATGGGCACTGAAAGGCAGCACTCATATATGGCACTGATAGGCGGCACTGGCTGGCACTGATGAGCATTGACAGCTGGCATTGATGGACACTGACAGGTGGCACTGCTGGGGCTACACTGATCATCATGGCACACTGATGATCAGTGTAGATGTCCCCTTTAAGTAATGCCGATTTACTGTCTCTCCTCTCCTCACGAGCTGTCAGTGGGACAGCTCGTGAGGAGAGAAATGCTGATAACTGGCATTTCCGTATTCACATGTGATCAGCTGTGATTGGACACAGCTGATCACATGACAGAGCCAATGTCTTCGGCTCTTTCCGTTGATCAGTGATCTGCTGTGTCCCAGGGACACAGCGCACCACCGATCACCGCGCGCCACCGGAGGCGCACACGCTCGGTTAGAGTTGGGAGGACGACATATAACATCCTCCCAGAATGAGAGCACAGCCTTGCACCGTCATTTCCTTATATGGTGGGCAGGAGGCAGTTAAGTGGACTTAGCATTATAGTTCCTATCAAACAAGGTTTCAGATTCAATTTGAAGTTCAGTAAAAGTTGTCTTATAATGCTGCTGTGGTAAAAAAAAATTTTCTAAGATTTATATATTTCTTCAGTGCCATTATAAGAATCCGTTACACTGGTAGCAGCCATTGCATCAAACCAGATTCCCGCTGTGCTTTAGTTTCCCTGCGCAGGCATAGCATGATGACGTGTGTGCCTGCTATGGCTGTTCCCTTTTGCAGTGTTCTCCCTAGAAATATTCTTAGCTGGGTGGGATGAAAAAGTTAGCTGTTTCCAAAACGTTTGAAATCTGAGAAATGAAAACCTTGTGCAAATGTATATGAAGTTTATATTTGCACACACAAGCAATATATCTAAATGTTCTATTAAATCTAAAAGCTAACATTGTCAGTATGTTCCAAATGTATCTAGGCCCAACTAAGTTCAACTGTGCTTGGAAAAAGGTAAAACAAAAATTGTGAATAGGTGATGTTACACCTTACAGCTCATCATTTTAAAGATCAAGTGTGTATATTGTCCAAACTTTCTTTTTCTCCCATTTTGGATAGAGTAGGCAAGGGTTAAAACCAGCGTGGATTTGATTTAAATCACGATTTAAATCACTAGTCAGTAAGGCTTGATTTAAATCCTAGTTTTCTACATAAAGACTAATTCTTGCTGGTATAACTTTAATATGCAAGTAGATGAAGATTTTTAGAATAACAACTTTTCATATTAGTTTTTTTATCCCCAGTTTAATAGGTTAATCATTCATATTTGGACAACTTTTCTGTTGTACTTAGGAAGGAGAAAAATAATCATTACCGCAATAACAACAATTTAAATAGATTTATTCAACTGAAACAATAACATTACAGCATATGTGATTTGCTTAAACATCCATGTTTGTTAACTAATTTGGCTAAACAAAATATATATATTTTAAGAAACTTAGACTGTCAGCCCCTTCCTCCTCACACTTAGTTTCACTTTCTTCTTGTGCAGATCTATTCCACTCCAAACAATCAAAAATATTGTTTCTATTCTATTCACTGAACTTCTTGAAACTTCGCACTGAAGGGGTTGATTCTGTATTCATAGGTTTGTAGAAGTTAGGATGAAGGTCTTTTTCTTAACTCTGTTCATGTTATCACATTTTTGCTGTGAAGAAGAGGCATGTGATCTCCGCTGAGTCAAATTCAGTTTTGAGAACTGCAAAAGTAAACCGAGCATCTGTGATATCATGTAGGCAGAGAAACTGCCCAATAATCTTACAAAAACCTCTGGAAGAGCATGACATTGTGAATGGATTCATGGAATTTATTTACCAAAAAAATTAAACATATACAGCCTTATTCTACATAATTAAAAAACTAATCTTTATTTCATGATGGAATAACCTTTGGATGGTAATATATTTTCCTCAAAAAGCATTTTATTAAAAAAAAATCTGATTTAAATAAAAAAAATCCTATTTTTTTTTTTTTTTAATCACTGATTTTTATCCGCCCTGGTTAAAACCCCCTTCAGTTTGGTTTCTGTTGTCCTGTTAGGGAGATATCCCTTCACTTCCTGTTGAATAGATTGAACAGAATGTGAGATTAAAGTGGAGTTCCACCCAGAAGGGGAAGTTCCGCTTTAAAGATTGGGGAGCTGGGGGGGAGCAGGTACCCGCTCCTACTTCCGCTGCGATTGCCTAGGCGATTGGAAGCCGATGTCCTCCCTCCCTCGCCGTAGTCTTGTGGGACACATGACAGGTCCCAGAAGACTACGGGGCCATTCAGGAAGCGCAGCACTACTTGCACATGTGCAGCGGGCACCCAGCTGTGAAGCCACAAGCTGTCACAGCCGGATGCCCACACTGAAGATGCCGGCGCTTGGAATACAGGACGGCCGGTGAAACTGGCTACGGTGGGGCACCGCGGGATTGTGGGACAGGCAAGTGGCTGTTTTATTAAAAAATCAGCAGCTACAGTTTTTGTAGCTGCTGACTTTTTTTATTTGTGTACAGAGTGAGTGGAACTCCGCTTTAAATCTAGGCACAGGTGATTGTAAGATCCTACCAGTTGCTGGTCATTTCTGCCATTAGCAATATATAGCAGCGATTAATCTCTGCTACAAAACAGCCTGTCTGACCTGACCCAAGGACTTGGAGGGGGGGAGAGGGTATTAACTTCCAGTAAGTGTAGGGGTTGTTTTCTTTCTTGTTTATACTAGCAGTTGGGGGGCAGTAAAACCATGCAGTTGAGCTGTGTTTTTACCACCGCTCAACCACTTCTCCGTTAGCTGCAAAGGCAGTGACTGGGAGGTGTATACATGCTTTACATAGTGGGCACAGCAGGAATTATACCTCCTGCTGCATTCAGCAGGCACTACTGCCCCCCGAACACGATCCATTCAAGTTAATGGGGCCATGCTGCAAGTGCCCCACAACTGTGAGCAATGCACACAGTTGAGGTATGATAGTATGGAATTATCACTTTCTCACCACTTGTCAAAACCCTCTGAAAAGAGATCAGAACATTGATTGCTTTTCAGTGGAGCAGCAGTCCTTGCCACTAGTGCTGTAACTGTGCACTGTTGCAAATTCAGGCTGATATCAGGTAGGCACTTCAGCTGCTAGAGACAATTTACTAGTGGCAGGATAAAGAGGCTGCTTGTTTGTCCTATTGAGTCATCAGATGACAGTGAGTAGGCTCCTTGTTGCTGGCCCACATGCTGCTGAATTTTGATTGATGGGAGTGACAACTCAATGCTTCAGCTACTGAGGGAGTGATTCCATAGGGACAAACAAACAACCTCTTCCTGATTTTGCTGCTAGCAATTTCATGAAATTGTTAGCAGCTGAGTCTTCTGTCTGACATCACCCTAAGTTTAGATTCACACATGTGGTGCGGATTGAAGCTCAGGTTTCACAGCTAACTGACACAGTAGTTGTTCAGGTTTACATCAGGTTCAGGACAGGTTTAGACTAGGGTCAGGTGAGGATTTTATCCTGTTCAAAACTGAGGACATTTTTTGGTTTAGAAAAAAAAAAGTCAATAGCCTGTGATCCGCACCTGAACCGGACCGCTCAGCTCTGAAATCAGACAGGACACTTTTTCAGTCCACACTGAATCTGTACCGCCAGTGCACCGGACATATGTGAACAGCCACCATAGGAAGCAATTATATTTCACATGTCATCCGGATTGGATGCAGCTCAAACCGCATCCAATCCACATACAGTGAGGAAAAGAAGTATTTGAACACCCTGCGATTTTCCAAGTTCTCCTACTTAGAAATCGTGGAGGGCTCTGAAATGCACATTGTAGGTACATTCCCACTCTGAGAGACAGAATTAAAAAAAAAAAAAAAAAAATTCAGGAAATCACATTGTATGATTTTTAAAGAATTTATTAGTCTTGCACTGCTGAACATAAGTATTTGAACACCTAAGAAAATCAGTGTTAATATTTGGTACAGAAGCCTTTGTTTGCAATTACAGAGGTCAAACGTTTCCTGTAGTTCTTGACCAGGTTTGCACACACTGCAACAGGGATTTTGGCCCACTCCTCCACACAGATCTCCTCTAGATCTGTCAGGTTTCTGGGCTGTCGCTGAGCAACACGGAGTTTCAGCTCCCTCCAAAGATGTTCTATTGGATTTAGGTCTGGAGACTGGCTAGGCCACTCCAGAACCTTTTATTTTTATTTTTGGACACGGTGGGACTTACGGACATAATTTTTGCAGATAATTTTTATAATTTTATATTTTATATTATTTTGGTTTTGCATTTTGATTTGATGTATTTTGTTCATAGAAAAGTCACATATATATCACTCCAGAACCTTGATATGCTTCTTACGCAGCCACTCCTTGGTTATCCTGGCTGTGTGCTTTGGGTCGTTGTCATGTTGGAAGACCCAGCCACGACCCATCTTCAATGCTCTGACTGAGGGTTGTTGCTCAAAATCTCACAATAAATGGCCCCATTCATCCTCTCCTTAATACAGTGCAGTCGTCCTGTCCCCTTCGCAAAAATGCACCCCCAAAGCATGATGTTACCACCCCCATGCTTCACAGTAGGGATGGTGTTCTTAGGATGCAACTCATCCTTCTTTTTCCTCCAAACACGATGAGTGAAGTTTAGACCAAAAAGTTCTTCTTTAGTCTCATCTGACCACATGACTTTCTCCCATGCCTCCTGTGGATCATCCAGATGGTCATTGGCAAACTTCAGACGGGCCTGGACATGCGATGACATGAGCAGGGGAACCTTCCGTGCAATGCATGATTTGAAACCATGACGGCGTAGTGTTCTACCGACAGTGGCCTTTGAAACTGTAGTCCCAGCTCTCTTCATGTCATTGACCAGCTCCACCCTTGTAGTTCTGGGCTGATTCCTCACCTTTCTTATCATCAGTGATACCCCACGAGGTGAGATCTTGCATGGAGCCCCAGTCTGAGGGAGACTGACAGTCATCTTTAGCCTCTTCCATGTTCTAACAATTGCTCCAACAGTTGATCTATTTTCACCAAGTTGCTTGGCAATTGCCCCGTAGCCCTTTCCAGCCTTGTGGAGGTCCACAATTTTGTCTCTGGTGTCTTTTGACAGCTCTTTGGTCTTGCCCATGGTAGTAGTTGGCGTCTGACTGACTGTGGGGTGGACAGATGTCTTTAAAAAGCTCAGACAGGTGCTACTAAGTTAGATTAATGAGCGGAGTAGAGGTGGACTTTTTAAAGGCTCAGTAACTGGTCTTTGAGAGCCAGAATTCTTGCTGTTTCTCAGGTGTTCAAATACTTATGTTCAGCAATGCAAGACAAATAAATTCTTTAAAAATCATACAATGTGATTTCCTGATTTTTTTTTTTAATTCTTTCTCTGAGTGGGAATGCACCTACAATGTGAATTTCACACCCCTCCATGATTTCAAAGTGGGAGAACTTGCAAAATCGCAGGGTGTTCAAATACTTCTGTTCCTCACTGTATATGTGAATCGGCATTTGTTTGTTGAACGTATTACAAAGGATATGTGAATTATTTTAGGAGGTTGCAGTGACAGGTGAAAGTGATGTATATTTGACAGTGCTCTCATCTTTCAGTGGTTAACGCTCAAGGGTTTTTGCCTTCATGCGTTCTGTGCATTAAGTTAAAAATCCTGTGTGCAGCAGCCGCTCCATCATGATCCAATGATGTGCATGAGAGCCTCGACTCCCCAGAGATTCTCCCTCCTTATTGGCTGAGACAGCAGCAGGAGCCAAAATGTCTGCAGACATCTTTTCTGCTGGCGTCTTAAGGCAAAGTACATCTCGCACAGTACTGCCTCTGTTTTTGTTAAAGTGGTAGTAAAGCTACAATAACAAATACTGCTGACAGACGTGGTCTCTTCTGTCATACATATACCCCTGCCTGTCAGCGGTAGTGAAATCTTAGCTGCGCAGCTCAGACCACATTTATGACCCCCAGTGTGTGCCTCAGTGATATGAGTGTGATGTCACAGCAGCCCAACTATTCATGCAGCCAAAGAGACAAACCCAGAAAGACGGGGAGAAGATGGCAGCACCAGGAACCAGGGGGAGTCGTGACAGTACAGCGCTGGAGGGCTCCCTTTGCAGCTAAGTCTGTCATATTGTGCTAGTATGCGGTGCATTATGTACATCTTGATTTAGTGGTTCTAAAGGCTCCAGGTTTTTTACCTTCATGTATTCTATGCTTGCAGGTAAAAAAACTTCTGTGTGCAGCGTCCCACCCCCTCTGATTCAGTGATGTTCACGATAGCCTTGGCTGTATGGGAACTCTCCCTCCTCATTGGCTGAGACAGCAGTTGGGGTCCATTGGCTCCCACTGCTGTCAATCTCAGCCAATGAGGAGGGGGCGGGGCCAAGCCGCAGCTCTGTGTCTTATAGGCGCATAGAGCAGTGGCTTGGGACCAAGCATGCAGCAGTGCCCCCAGGGCAAATGGATTTCTCTGGGGGCATTGCTTGGTGGAGAGTCTCCAGGAGCGCCAGCAGGGGACCTAAAAAGATCGGGACAGCTGTGTACAAAACTACTGCAAACACCAGGTAAGTATGACATGTTTGTTATAAAAAAAAAAAAAGAAAAAAAAGCACCCTTGAAAGTTTAAAGTGATACTAAAGCTTTGTTTTTTGTTTTTTTTTAAATATTTTAAAAATTACTTTACTATGCTTTAAGCACAATGTACACAATGACATGGCAAAAAGTAGTGGTGCACCAAAATTAAAAATTTTTTTTTTTCTTTTTTTTTTTCTTTTTTTTTCTTCATTATAGCACCAAGAATGAGCCGTCATCCTCCCCACTAAGGAAATCTAAGGGGCAGGATCACCCAGTGACATTATCCAGTGACCCTATCCCTTTAGTTTCCTTTAGCGGAGGAGAGAATGACAGCTCATTCTTGGAACTATAGTGAAGGGGATAAAAAGCTGGTAATTAAATTTTAAAACCGGCAGTGACATTTAACGGTAGCTCACTGTATACACTGCTCCCCGCCTTCACACCCCATCTGCAGTACACCTAACCCCCTATTGGTACCTATATCAGCTAAAATGTTCCTGCCTGATATGTTTTGGCCGCTAAAATTTCAGTGCATCTCTAACAAAAACTTTTTTTTATATGTATGTATGTATGTTTATAATTTAGGATAACTACAAGCTATACTGCTTATAATATAATATAGTTACAAAGGAGAAATCAGGACAAATTGAGAACTAGAGCAGTTCACAATCAGCTATTGACTGTCCATAGAGCAGTGGTTCTTAACCTGGGTTCGATCGAACCCCAGGGGTTCAGTGAGTCAGTCTCGCGGGTTCGGCAGAGGTGAAGACCCACACCCGACTCATATGATTCGTGCAGTAAATATTCATTATTATGTTTTTGTTTTTGTGTGAAAATCATGTTTTAATGGTTTTGTTCTTTGTTCTTAACGGTTTTGTTCATTTTGTGCACCTATGTATAAATATATACCTATGTTTTGAATTTTAAAAATCATATTTTATTTTTCCAATTAAGAAGGGTTCGGTGAATGCGCATATGAAACTGGTGGGGTTCAGTACCTCCAACAAGGTTAAGAACCACTGCCATAGAGTTATTATTATACAGGATTTATATAGCGCCAACAGTTTGCTCAGAGCTTTACAATATAATGGGAGACAATACAGCAACAATACAGTTCAATACAAGAGGGTTAGGAGTGCCCTGCTCCTTGGAGCTTACAATCTAAAAGGGGGGGTGGTGGTACAAAAGGTAGTAACTGTGGGGGATGGACTGGTTGGAAGAGTAGAAGATTCCGTTATTAGCTGAGGGCAGGATAGGCTTCCCTGAAGAGAGAGGTTTTCAGAGATCACCTAAAAGTGAGCAGAGAAGGCGATAGTCTGATAAATTGGGGTAGAGAGTTCCAGAGGATGGGGAAAGCTCTGGAGACGAGCATGGGAAGAGGAGACAAGGGAGCTAGAGAGCAGGAGGTCTTGCGAGGAGCGGAGAGTACAGTTTGGGTGATATTTGGAGACAAGATCGGTGATGTAATTTGGGGCAGAGTTATAAATGGCTTTCTATGTTATTGTTTGTTTTGAATTTTATCCGTTGGGCAATGGCAAGCCAGTGGAGGGATGGCAGAGAGGGGTGGCAGATACAGAACGGTTAGTAAGGTGGATGAGTCTGGCAGCAGCATTCATGATAGACTGAAGAGGGGATAGCCTGCGATTCGGTAGGCCAATGAGGAGGGAGTTACAATAGTCAAGGCGAGATATAACAAGGGAGTGAATAAGTTGCTTAGTGGTTTCCGAGGTTAGGATCGGGCGTATCTTGGAGATGTTGCGGAGGTGAAGTCTACAAGATTTGGACAGCGATTGGATTTGGGGCTGAAAGGACAGATGGGAGTCCAGGATTACACCTAGTACCCTGGCATGAGGGGAGGGACTGATGATTGTGTTATTGATCTTGATGGAGAAGTCGGGGGAGGGGACATGGGCTGGAGGGAATACTAAGAGCTCAGTTTTGGAAAGACTGAGTTTGAGGAAGTGGAGTGACATCCATGCCGATATGTCACTTAGTAGGTTAGTAATGCGAGAGGAGATTGAAGGGGTGAGGTGAGGGGTAGAAAGAGAGATTTGTGTGTCATCAGCATAGAGATGGTACTTATAGCCATAGGACTGTATCAAGTGACCAAGGGAGGAGGTGTAGATGGAGAAGAGAAGGGGTCCAAGGACAGAACCTTGAGGGACCCCAACAGAAAGAGGGAGTGAAAAGGAGGTAGCGTTATAGTTAACGCTGAAGCAGCACTGCGATAGGTAGGAGAACAGTTCACAATCAGCTATTGACTGTCCATAGAGTGGGAATGTTGGCTAGATTTTTCTTTCTCTGCTGGTCGTTATTCAGCAACCAATTTTTTTTTTTTTTACACGTTTCAAGCTCATATATCTTCTTTTTTTATTGAGATATTGGACCCCTTGTCAGATTTTACTGCTATTCTGCGCTTTCAACTCACTTTTCTTTCACCATGACAGGTGAAATCCTCCAACAGCCACACACAGAAAAATACATTTTGTACTTTAGTAGAGTAGGAGAATGTTTTGAGCCCCTGTCAGCATTTCAGTGATGTCTGTTTTTGTTGCAGATTTCATCTATCTGTTGTGGTAACACAATTGCTACTGTGATAGAAAGTAAGGAAAAATCTCTTGAGGCTCAGAAATCAGTAAAAACTTTGAGGTTTACAGTCCTCCCCATTCTTTTCAAAGCAAAATGTTGGTTGGACTAATTCTCTAAAGGCCAAGTTTACCTTTTCCAGAAAATCGCCTATGCAGTCAAGGGGTCCTGGTAGATTTTAAACAGTGTGGCTTTGCAAGTTTTCCATGAATTTTATCTTACCTGTAGGTTGTTTGGTTCCCCCCGGAAGCTTGACCGAAAAACTCCCAGTTAACAGTCCCCATGTCCTGCCTTGTTGCATTTGTCTTCCCTGTTCTAATGCTGGGAGTGAGTCTCCATTGATTTCACATCCTAGCAACAAGGAGGATGTGGAGATTGCTAGCTGGAAGTTTTTCAGGCTTCCAGGGATGGGAGGGGGTGAAGAGCCTTCAGGTAGGACAATAAATGAATGAACATTTTACAAAGCTGCACAATTTAATATCTACTGGGGGAACCTTTGACTGCATTGGCTGTTTTCTGCAAAAGCTTGGCCTTTAGCCCCAGTTCACACCAAATGCGACATTGAAATTGTGCTACTTCACTCGAAGTAGCGCAGTTTCAAAGCTGTGAACCTGGTGTAATTTTTATGTTCGGCTTGTCTGACATCTGTGCGATTTCACACACGGATGTCAATGCAAGTTGCACCTGAAATCACCGAAAATAGTGTAGGAACTATTTTCAAAATTGATGCGACTCCTATGGAACTGTCCGATTGTATGACAAGTCACACCGGTGTGAACCGGGACTTAAGTGGAAATATTTTGGCTTTTATGACCTTCAAGTACAAATCCGGTCAGAAGTGATATTTTGTTTTACTGTTGGTTGTCAATGAAATAAACTTTAGTGTTGGTGCAGTTGTCTAGAATTTCCAGAAATATAATGTTTTTTATTTTTTTTCTTCATTCTTTAGGTGCAGCCGAATTTTGAATTCTCTAAGCTGTGATTGCAGATGAAGAGGTGTACCCTATGTATTCTCTGCACAGGCTAAGCACAACCGCAGTATGATTCTTGTGACCTTCCAGAGGTCAGGTAAAATTTAAAGTCCCTTATGTTAGACTGACATACAGTTCCTACCTGCCCTGACTTATTTATTGAAGAGGTTTGTACCAGCTTTGTAAAGTTTATCTAGCCTAGTCTTAGAAACAGATTGATCTTCAGTTAGTATTTTAAGTGTTCACAATTACAGGATTTTTAATTTCGTTAATTTCTTGTGTGGTTTTATGTGATGTTTGGCTAATTAATTTTTTTAGTTTTGCTGTTCTAAGGGCAGAAACTAATGTGGCTGCCAGACTTTGTTCCCTTTCTCCTGAATTGATTTCATGTGTAAAGGGTTAACTGTTTTGTTTTTAACTTTAATGTGTAGAACTATAGATTTCATTTTCTTGGATTGTTAATTAGCATGTTTTAATAAAGTTATTCAGACTGATGAGGTCACTGAATAAATATTATGGTATGGCTGATATTGAACCTTTTTATTGCCATCTCTGCTTTTGAGCTAATGTAAAACCATTTATAGATACAGCATTGGCAAATTGTCAATTGTCTCGTTTTCTTTAAAGTAATACCAATAAACTTCTTAATTGATTTCACCAGAGGTTGTATTTTGTGGACTTTCTGTGAATTTTATTTTACTCTGACCAGTTTTTTGCTTGCTTTTGCTAAATGGTACAAAATTCCAATGGAATACTAAGATTGCCATTTAGCAATAAATAATAAAATTTCTGATTCTGAGCTTGGTGGAGTGTTGAGCTTTATGTACTATGTGGTGGATTTGAAAAATACCGAGAAACAATGTAGACTATGACTACATGGGAAAAACATGCAGATTTGTTTTTATCTGTTGAAACCCAAAGTGTGAGCTTCACTATCGGTTTAGGATAACAGTTCGTTCAGTGGTAGTGTTATTTCAGCTTGTTTAGAAGGTCTGGAGCAAGTTCGAAATGTGTTGCCCATAGCAGCCAATCCTGTTTCGGCTGTTGGACTGAAACACACGGATGTTTTTACATGTGCCATGATAGCTTTTTGTTCAAGCACAGAGAAGGAAAAACTGCAGTGAGCATTGAACCATTAATAACTTATTTATGGAGAGGGGGTTCTCAGTCCTGAAAAAAAAATTATCACCAGATGCCAAGGGAGTTGCATTCCTCTTTTCTGTCCAGTTACGTCTTCTTCCTGTACACACAAAGCTGAACGGGGAAATCTGAAGTGATAATGTGCATGAACAGTCGTTCTCTTCACTGCACTAATAAAGCGATGGCTACCTGCCCATCACATCACTTAGTGTGTTGCTACTGTCTACACATTTTGTTATTTAGCATTTCTTAACCACTTGCCCTCCAGAGCATTTACCCCCCTTCCTGACCAGGCCATGTTTTGCGATACAGCACTGCGATACTGTAACTGACAGTTGCATGTTTAAATGAAATTTATGTCCTTTTTCCCCACAAATAAAGCTTTCTTTTGGTGGTAGTTGATCACCGACAATTTTGAGAAAAAAAAAACATATTTTTGACTTTTTGCTATTACACATGTCCAGTAAAAAAATCAAAGTTCCTCATAAATTTAGGCCAAAATGTATTCTGCTACATGTCTTTGCTTAAAAAAAAAAAAAAAAAAAAAATCCAAATATGTGTAAATTAATCAGTTTACGTGCAAGTTATAGCGTTTACAAATGGCGGTATAGATATAATTTTTTTTTAAATAATACTTTTATTATCAATTTCAGGGGATAGCTTACGAGCAGAAAAAGTCGAATAGGTCATAAGCTAACGATCGGATTTCAACTATGTGCTGGGGTGGTTTGGTCAGAGGACTTTTGGGAGGGCACAACTGAAATCAGGCACCCCAAAACACACACACGTGCACGCTCCCTGCATTTGCTGCCACTGGTGCTATGCCAAACACGCCATCCCTCCAAATGTGCCAGGACCTGGCTTGTCCTTGCTGTCCTCTACCGCATCTACTAAGCCGTGCACAGCATCCCCAGTGTCCCTCCAGATTTGCCCAATCTGCATGCTTAACTCTTTTGGGCCATGAGTTGGACACCCCTGCTTTACCTCTTCAGCACTTGGGTCAGCACCTGTTGTGACAGGTAGCAAACCTCTTGATGTGTTCATTTTTTTAAGGCGTGACCTACATGATTTATAAGCATCTAGTATGGTAGGGGTAAATTTTATAGAAAAGTAAGCGGGTTTAAACTTGTAGACATCTGCCCAAAACTAATATTTGTATTATATCCAACAAAGTTGCTCCACCAAATGCATTCCTATTTGCCTAAAGTTCTCAATTGAGATGTATCAAAGTTTGGAAATGTGCCACTCATTTGTTTGATCCCCTGGAATTTAGCAGAAAAAATTAGACCCGAATCTAATGGCAGGATTGTGACACCATCATAATGGCTTAGACCTGTGGTCTCCAAACTGCAACCCTGGGGCTGGATGCAGCCCTTTGCTTGGCTTATATGGTCCTTGAGGCAGTATTCCTGCCATTGACACCAACAATGGGGCATTATTCCTTCCACTGACACCAATTATTTCTGGAACAAACAATTTTCTAACTGTGTATGTGGTTTTTATTCGGTGAAGTCTATTCATTCGTCTTTTGAATGACATTCAACTGTTCTGGCAACTTTCATATATCTTTTCATAAGAATTTTCCTAAGAATTTTTGTTCTAAATTCTATCCCTCTATGGCCATATACACACTAAACAGCTGTGTCTGATTAATTACATTACTGATATCAATGGGGAAAATGTGGACAATAAGTTTCCTTTTTATGATATTTTTAGCAGATGTGTAGGTTAATAACAAATACTTGACCAGTCTGATACAAGTACTGTTCCCACACTTTATTACAAATTCTGAATGAACCCTCTGCACACTGCTATACACCCTTGTCTGGAAAACTTTGCATAAAATCAGGGATTTTTAGTTCACATACATTGCTATGTATGTTTAAGTTGGCCAGCTGCGTCAAAGTAATCCCTCTCTGGCCAGTTCCTACTCTACTCTACATAACTAAACTTAACCTAACCTATAAAGCATGTCTTTGCATGTTCTTCCTGTGCTTAAGTGGGTTTTCTCTGGGTACTCCAGTTCCTCCCACTGGTTGGTATTCCTGGTTGGAATAAGAGACCAAGAAACCAGTGCTGTAAGGCATGAGTGCTAACCATATATATCCTTAAAGTGTTACTAAACCCACAACAGTAAAATCAGTCTGTATATGCAGTAAAGCATGATTGTTATACTCGCTGTGGAACCTAAGGGGTTAATCCTCTGCATTGTGTAAAAAAGATGTTTGATCCTTTCTTCTCTGCCCCTCCTCGTGTTCAAATGCCCATGCTGATGAGACAGACTGAACCATGCCCTTCTGCACATGCTCAGTTTAGTGTGTATTGCTAGAGAGGTTTTTGGTTTTTTTCCTTGGGAGAGTGCATGTGATCAGCACTGTCCAGACAGCAGTCAGGGGATTTCCGTTCTCCTAGAGAACTCCTCCTACAAGCTTTAACCAGTGCTCAGCTGAAGTCACAAGACTGCTCTATCCACCTAAAAAATCACACCACCGCTAGTGCTCCTCAGTCCCCCTTGAGGTCATGCAACTTACCCTCTATAATCTGGATATGTGCCTACTTATAACTCTGTTGTATCTCCAATGTTACCTCTTCTTTATCTCTCCTGCTCCTGACATGTAATTAAAAACCGAATTCTATAGTGCAGCAGTATAGGTAAGTGACATCAGGCCCAAACCGGAAGTACCGCAGCAGCCATTTTAGAGAAGGCATTCTATTACCGGGATCCATGTAAGCATATTTAATTGAATAACGTGCGTTTTACCTATACTGCTGTACTATGGAATTACCCATGTCCCTATCCCGACAGAGTGGACAGGTTCTGTTCTGCATCCACCTCGTAATGCAGTCAGTGTGAAATTGGTGATTGCAGGATAGTTATTGCCAGGCTTCTGATCTCTTCCAGAACCCTGGGGCTGCTGTTCTTCAGGCTCTCTGGGCCTTATTGAAGCTCTGGGTTCTCTGATACGATGGATAGGAGAATCTTGGCCTGCAAAAATGAGTATGTTTAGTAAATGGGAGAAGCTTCCTTTCCTCTCTAATGCGAAAGACGTACCAAATGTTTCTATACTTTTAACTTGTTTTTGTTTGTATAAAGTCATAGCAGTGATCCTTGTTCTTAGTAGTAGTAGAATGTCCTATTGCATTCTCTAGATTATCAAATATATGGAGAATAAACCTCCCTCTGGAACTGCTGCTACAGATGTAGAGCAGGGAGCTCCAGGGCAGGACAAACCTAGGACAATGTTCTGCAATTCTAACCCAATTTTCATAAGAAATATGATGACCTGCATGTTTTTATATAATTATTTGTATATCATTATGGAGGATGCATTGATCCCCATGTGTATGACCCCAACCATAGAGCAGGTAAAGCTTAGTCTTTATCACCTTTTTATTGCTTCCTGAGAAACCATTAGGGAGATTTCTACTCCCTTCCTTAGTGACATTAGAAGCTTCACTTTTTTACCTTCGTTGAGATCTCAGTTTTGTGTGGACTGGCCCTTTAACAGCTGCATGTTGTCTGGCAGCTAAGTAGACCGTTTAACCACTTGCCTACCAGGCACTTATACCCCCTTCCTTACCAGGCCAATTTTCAGCTTTCAGCGCTGCCGCACTTTGATTGACAATTGCGCGGTCATGCAACATTGTACCCATATGAAATTTTGATCATTTTTTTCTCACAAATAGAGCTTTCTTTTGGTGGTATTTAATCGCCACTGGGCATTTTACTTTTTGCGCTATAAATTAAAAAAAGTGCAAAAAATTTGAAAAAAAAGTTTATTTGTTTCTTTTATAAAATTTTTCAAACAGGTATTTTTTCTCCTTCACTGATTTGCGTTGATGAGGCGGCACTGATGGGCACTGATAGGCGGCACTGATGGGCACTGATAGGCAGCACTAAAGGGCACTGATAGGCAGTACTAATGAGGTGGCACGGATAGGCGGCACTGATAGACAGCACTAATTAGGGGTCACGGATAGGCGGCACTGATATGCAGCACTGATAGGCGGCACTGATAGGTGACACTGATGATGGGTACTGATAGACGGCACTGACTGGCATCACTTCTGGGCACTGACTGGCACAACCCCTGGGCACTGACTGGTGGCACTGACTGGCAGCACTGGTGGGTGGCACTGGTGGGCAGCACTGGTGGGTGGGCACAGGTGGGTGGGCACTGGTGGGTGGGCACAGGTGGGTGGCACTGCTGGGCACATGTAGGTGGCACTTCTGGGCACAGGTAGGTGGCACTGCAGAGTGGCACAGGTGGGGGCACTGCTGGGCGGCACAGGTGGGGGCACTGCTGGGCGGCACAGGTGGGGGCACTGCTGGGCACAGGTGGGGGCACTGCTGGGAACGGGTGGGCGGGGCTAGTGGGCGCACTGCTGGGCGGAACTTGCGGGTGTCACTGCTGGGCACCGATCATCAGGGCACTGATCATCAGTGCCCTGATCGGTGCCGATCCCCGCTCTGACAACTGCCGGTTCTCGGCAGTACTTTCCTCACGATCTGACAGCGTGAGGAAAGTGCAGCCGAGAACCGGCACTTGCCTTTCCCTGTGATCAGCGTGTCATTGGACACCGCTGATCACGTGGTAAAAGGCTGGTGGGATCGGCCTTTCACCACATCACGTGATCAGCTGTGTCCGTAGGACACAGCGATCACAGAGATCGCCGGGTGCGCGCCCCCTGGGGCGCGCAGGAGAGCGCGTTCTGGGAGGACGTCATATGACGTCCACTCAGAACTGGCCGGCCGCGGTGAAGCCGTCATTCGGCTATGCGCGGTCGGCAAGAAGTTAAGAATCATATCTGCTGCTTTATTCAAAGCGGAGCTCCACACAAAAGGGCAAGTTCTGCTTTTAAGGATTGCTCCCCATTAAGGATTAGCACCTTTGGGGGGCAAGGGGGGGAGCGGGTACCTGAATTTGACAGGTACCCGCTCCCATTTCCAGTCCGATCAGTGGAAGGTGTCCTCCCTCCCTGTAGTCTTTTGGGACATGTGACAGGTTCCAGAAGACTACAGGACCATTCAGGAAGCGCAGCGCTACTCTTGCATGCGCAGTGGGAACCCGGCTGTGAAGCCGCAAGCTGTCACAGGCAGGTGCCCACACTGAGGGTTCCCTTGTTCTCGTCTCTTTCCTTCTTCCCTTTTTCTCGTCTCTTTCCTTCTTCCCTTTTTCTCGTCTCTTTCCTTTTTCTCGTCTCTTTCCTTCTTTCCGTTTTCTCGTCTCTTTCCGTTTTCTCGTCTCTTTCCGTTTTCTCGTCTCTTTCAGTTTTCTCGTCTCTTTCAGTTTTCTCGTCTCTTTCCGTTTTCTCGTCTCTTTCCGTTTTCTTTTTCTCTTCCCTTCTCTTCTTCTTCCCCCCCCCCCCCGTTGGGGAGATTCCTCCTCTCTATTTGTCCCGTTTACTGTTATCATTGAAAGTAAAAGATAATCCCAAATTTTGGGTTGTCCCCAGAAATGTAATAGAGGGGACATCTTTCAATGGAGACACTAGTTTAGTCTCATGCACACAGGACATTTTAAAAACGCTCCTTCTCTTCGCAGCAGCGTTTTGGCAGAAAAAAATGCCAGATGCTTGTAAAAGTATAACACTTTTACCAGCATTTAGGCGTGTTTACAGGCATCAAGCACTTTTTCGTTAATTCATTTCATTGGGCAGAAAAATAATGACCTGGAGGGACCCAAGGAATTCCCTTAATTTGCAGGCATTTTCTCTCTTCCTGTTTTTTGGCTATGGCACAGGAAGTGAAAGTAAATCTCCGCAGTGGGACACAGATGGCAAAAAAACAAACGAGTTTAAAACTCTTTCTTAGTTTATCCAAAATGAAAAAAAAAAATGTTTTTCCTATAGTTCTACTTTTGGTTGTTAGTTTTCACCTACAAATACCAAGTTCACAAATATAAATACTGCTTATGTGTGGGATATGGAAATTGGCTCAGATGTAGGGCCATTCATACTTTGCTATTTGTGCTTTGCGTTAACGTGTCTTGTCACATGCTAATGTGAATTATGCTAACCAGCCCATACAGCTTCAATAAGCTGTCAACATAAAGGAACAAAAAAATTTTCTGATGCAGCGCACCATAACAAGGTTTTACTTTGCTTTGTGGTGCTCTGCAATTCATTTGCATCAGAACTGTCATGCATTGGGGTGCCATTCAAAGTGAATGGGAGCGTGCTAAGGCAGGTAACATGTTACTGCAGTGCAAAAGTGTGTTTCTACCCTTAGATTTGAACCTCGACAGCAATTCTTGCTCAATTTTAGAGCTGAAAAAATACTGGAGTTGAGGTTTAATTATTTACACTTTCTCTATTTATCACCACCTCAATGGCTCCTTCTCCTGCTATCCTCACATACGTTAATGAAATTGTTATTGCTATCCTGAGTTCAGCAGTATTTTAATGAGCAATAATCTTTGAATTGATATATAATGTGTGTGTGTGTATGTGTACACACCGGCTACTTTATTAGGTACACCTTGCTAGTACTGGGTTGGACCCCCTTTTGCCTTTGGAGCTGCCCTAATTCTTCATAGCATAGATTCAACAAGGTGGTTTTCTGCATACCTTGGTTGTAACAAGTGGTTTATTTGAGTTACTGTTGCTGCTTTCCTATCATCTTGAATCAGTCTGCACATTCTCCACTGACATCAACAAGGCATTTTCATCCACACAACTCACTGGATATTTTCTCTTTTTCAGACCATTCTCTGTAAACCCTAGAGGTGGTTGTGTATGAAAATCCCAGTATACTCAGACCATCTTGTCTGGCACCAACAACCATGCCACGTTCAAAGTCACTTAAATCCTCTTTCTTCTCCTTTCTGATGCATTGAACTTCAAGTCATCTTCACCACGTCTAGATGCCTTAAGCGATTGAACAGGTGTGTGTGTGTGTGTGTGTGTGTGTGTGTGTGTGTGTGTATATGTATATGTGTGTGTGTGTGTGTGTGTGTATATATATATATATATATATATATATATATATATATATAATATAAAATTTGTGTGTATATGTATATACAGGTGAAACTAATATATGAGAGAGACTCATTACATGCAAAGCAAGATAGTTCAAGCCGTGATTTGTCATAATTGTGATGAATATGGCTTCCAGCTCATGAAAACCCCAAATCCACAATCTCAGAAAATTAGAATATTACATGCAATCAATAAAACAAGGATTGTACATAGAACAATATCAGACCTCTGAAAAGTAGAAGCATGCATATGTACTCGGTTTGGGCCCCTTTTGCAGCAATTACTGCCTCAGTGCGGCGTGGCATGGAAGCTATCAGCCTGTGGCACTGCTGAGGTGTTATGGAAGACCAGGATGCTTCAATAGCGGCCTTCAACTCTTCTGCATTGTTCGTCTCATTTCTCTCATCTTTCTCTTGGCAATGCCCCATAGATTCTCTATGGGGTTCAGGTCAGGTGAGTTTTGCTGGCCAATCAAGCACAGTAATCCCACTTTCATTGAACCAGGTTTTGGTGCTTTTGGCAGTGTGGGCAGGTGCCAAGTCCTGCTGGAGAATGAAGTCAGCATCCCCATAAAGCTTGTCTGCGGAAGGAAGCATGAAGTGCTCCAAAATCTCCTGGTAGACGGCTGCGTTGACCCTGGACCTAATGAAGCACAGTGGACCAACACCAGCAGATGACATGGCTCCCCAAATCAACACAGACTGGAAACTTCACACTGGACTTCAAGCATCTTGCAGTGTGTGCCTCTCCATTCTTCCTCCATACTCTGGGTCCTTGGTTTCCAAATGAGATGCAAAAGTTGCTCTCATCAGAAAAGAGGACTTTGGACCACTGAGCAACAGACCAGGTCTGTTTTTCTTTAGCCCAGGTAAGGCGCTTCTGACGTTGTTTGTTCAGGAGTGGCTTGACAAGAGGAATATGACATTTGAAGCCCATGTCCAGGATCCCTCTGTGTGTGGTGGCTCTTGATGCACTGACTCCAGCCTCAGTCCACTCCTTGTGAAAGTCCCCAACACTTTTGAATGGCCTTTTCCTGAAAATCCTCTCCAGGCTGCGGTCATCCCTGCTGCTTGTGCACCTTTTTCTTCCACACTTTTCCCTTCCACATAACTTTCTATTAATGTGCTTTGATACAGCACTTTGGGAACATCCAACTTCTTTTTCCAATTACCTTTTGAGGCTTTCCCTCCTTATGGCGGGTGTCAATGATGGTTTTCTGCACAACTGTCAGGTCAGCAGTCTTTCCCATGATTGTGATTCCTTCTGAACCAGACTGAGAGACCATTTAAAGGCTCAGGAACCCTTTGCAGGTGTTATGGCTTAATTAGATGATTAGAGTGGGACACTTTGAGCCTAGAATATTGCACCTTTTCATAGTATTCTAATTTTCTGAGATTGTGGATTTGGGGTTTTCATGAGCTGTAAGCCATAATCATCACAATTATGACGAATCACGGCTTGAACTATCTTGCTTTGCATGTAATGAGTCTATCTCATATATTAGTTTCACATTTTAAGTTGCATTACTGAAATAAATGAACTTTTGCACAATATTCAAATTTTGAGTTTCATCTGAGTGTGTGTGTATGTATGTGTGTGTATATATGTTTATGTGTGTGTGTGTGTGTGTGTGTATGTATATGTATATATATATATATATATATATATATATATATGTATGTATGTATATGTATATATGTATATATATGTATGTATATGTGTGTGTGTATATATGTATGTGTATATGTATATATATATATATATATATATATATGTATGTATGTATGTATATATATATATATATATATATATATATATATATATATATATATATATATATATAATAGTGTGTGTATGTTTTTGCAAAAGTTAACAATTTTTTTGTTTGGCCATCTGTTTCAAATCAGGGAGATTTTCCTTCACTTCTGATTGACTGTAGGGGAAAAAAATATAAAGATAATGGTAAATACAGCATGCATTATACTTGTATGAAGTGAGGTGAACGTCATTAAGGCGTTTAATATTTAAAAAAAAAAAAAAAAATTGTATATTGATGAATAAAAGTAAATGAGGTGTAGTTCACGCTCTCATAAAGTATATGGTGCTGACTTGCCTGGTGTGGTTTTATTACAGTGACTCACAATATGTTGCTGTTTTACACACCTCGTGTCTATAATTATAATGGCTCATCACGTGGACAAATAGTTTCTCTGTATTATAACTGACATGCTTCGTAGTACTCCGCTGTGCACATATGAATATGCCCCTATTTTAATGTCACAAAAGGGTTCATGGGTCTCCTACAGTACATTTGGTAAGTGTAGAACTCTTCAATCCATCCTGACCGTGATTTGAAAGGATGGACTGAAATAAAAATAAACCCTGCAGAGGAACGCCATCTATATGTCTAGATATCTAATTGTAAGTTTGTGTTTTTTAAATGTAATGTATTGTATTGTTTTCTTGGATTTTTTTTTTTTTTTCCCTCCACGCTGGTAGCTTTTGATGCTGTGCTTTGGTGGCTGTAAACCAACTAAGATACAGGCCCAGATACTTAACCTTGGGTTATAGCTGGGACTGGCTGAATTTCAATCCATCTATGGCTGTTTGTTTTGGAGGAAATGTTTATATGTCCTGGAGTTGGGTTTTAAAGTCTATATAAATCCAATCACTAAAATCACAAATATGCTTTGAGCTTTTACAGTAATTTCAAATGTCCTTTTCAGTTGTATTAAGGTGCAGCTTAGATTGAAATATGTTGCTGTGCTGTGTGTGGGACCTTGTTGACCTGTTATAGAATGACATTGCTTAGTCTCTATTTTCCAGTTGCATTCTCCCTTTTATCACACCTCTCCAAGCATAGAGTACAGGTAGCCCTGCTGGTGAACAATGTGGCTGTCTGGAAACCTGCCAAGTTGCTTAAGAGTGGGATAACAGGAATTGGCTGCATGGAGAAAATCAGCATTGCTGATATGCAGCAAAGGATGCAAAACATGGTGAAAACAGAATTTTAGTTAAAAAAAAAAAAATAATTCTATAATTAATTAATTTTAATTGCCAGCAATTTTTTTTTTTTTGTTTTGTTTTATTTTTTTACGTTCAGCTGTCAGTGGGGAATCCCGCTATCAGCTGATGACTGAAACTGGATGTAAACTTATCCTTCCTCTTCCTTCCTCTTCTCTTTTTTTTTTTTTTTTTTTCTTTCTCTTTGAAAAAAATGTGACTGAACTGAAGAAGAAAAATACCGAACGCTCCGTGAAAGGACCTTTACAGTAAGGCCTCATGCACACTATGCTCTTCTGAATGCTTTTCTTCTGACAGGAGAAAAACCGTGCCTAAAGCTGCATTTTTTAAACATGGACACATAGACTGGTATAGAAGGGCATTTAGGAGCAGAAAAGGAAAAACCTCAAAAGTCTGTAAAAGAGGTGTTTGACAGCTGCAGTGTGCATGAGGCCTAATGTGCATTTTACCACCTGTTATATTAACCTGTCATTCTCTGATGTGCCATTAATGTAGTTCTTCACATTGTGTTGCACAAATATCCTTTTCTTTTAATTCCTCCTTTTTAAAAGTCAAGAAATCATTTTTACAATTGAATGCTGAACTTCAGGGTTGAAAACTGTTTCCCCTTGCAGCGCAGAGATAACTGCTTATTTTTGTTTAGGGGATGAGCAGGGGCGGACTGACAACTCATGGGGCCCCCGGGCAATAGGGGATCATGGGGCCCCTGTGTCCTTGCCCAAACTCAAAAAAAGCCTATGAAAAAGGTACCAGGGGCATCTCGTGGGGTCCCCTACTGACCCCGGGCCCTCGGGCAGTGCCCGAGTTTCCAAATGGTCAGTCTGCCCCTGGGGATGAGGAATAAGGTGATATACTTAACCTTATCCTTGCTCTCACCAGATTCCTCTTAGTTGTGCAATCGGTCCCCTGAAACCTTCATTGCCTGATCAGTCAAGCTGTGATGGACCAGCAGCCTTGCAATGTATGTGAGGACTCGGAGGGCCTGCCTACATTTCAGTGTGTCAAACAGCAATGGAGAGCACCACTCCTGAGAAAGTGAGGACTAAGGTAAGTATATTTCCTTGTTCATCCCCTAGGCCCCTAGGGACCCACTGCAATGGTAAATATCTTTTGTCCCCAGATAAAAAGAGGAAGTAAAGTTCATAGAAGGTGAAAGCTCTCCTCCGGCTTCCAGTATGTATGGACTTTATTGGCACACCACGAGACACTATTGTACAAAATCAAAATATGTTTATTACAATATCATTAAAATATAACGCACACATACAGCGGGTACAAGTATTGAACACGTCACCACTTTTCTCAGTAAATATATTTCTAAAGGTTTCTAAAAGGCTATTGACATTAAATTTTCACCACATGTCTGTAACAACCCATGCAATCCATACATACAAAGAAACCAAAACAAATAAGTTCAGAAATTAAGTTATGTGTAGTAAAATAGAATGACACAGGGAAAAAGTATTGAACATGCTCACTGAAATTTATTTAATACTTCATACAAAATCCTTTGGTAATGACAGCTTCAAGATGCGTCCTGTATGGAGAAATTAGTCACCTGCATTGCTCAGGTGTGATTTTGGCCCATTCTTCCACAGAAGCAGTCTTCTAATCTTGAAGGTTCCATGGGCCTCTTCTATGAACTCTGATCTTTAGTTCTTTCCATAGATTTTCTACTGGATTCAAGTCAGGTGATTGGCTGGGCCATTCTAGCAGCTTTATTTTCTTTTTTTGAAACCAATTGAGTTTTCTTGGCTTTGTGTTTGGGGATCATTGACTTGCTGAAATGTCAACCCTCGTTTCATCACCTTCATCCTGGTAGATGGCAGCAGATTCTTATCAAGAATGTCTTGGTACATTTTTCCATTCATCCTTCCTTGAAGGTTGCCAGTACCGTATGCAGGTGGGAACATCATGGTGTGGGGCTGATTTTCAGCAAACTTCACTGTTGGTATGGTGTTTTTGGGGTGATGTGCAGTGCCATTTGCCCTCCAAACATAGTGTGTATTATGGCATCCAAAGAGTTCAACTTTGGTTTCATCTGACCAGTCTATATTCTCACAGTGTTTCACAGACTTGTCTAAATGTTGTGCATCAAACTTTAAATGAGGTTCAACATGCTTCTTCTTCAGCAATGGAGTCTTGCGTGGTGAGCGTGCGTACAGGTCATGGCGGTTGAGTGCATTACTTATTGTTTTCTTTGAAACAATTGTACTTGCTAATTCCAGGTCATTCTGAAGCTCTCCACAAGTGGTCCGTGGCTCTTGGACAAGTCTTCTGATAATTCTTTTCACTCCTCCTGTCAGAAATCTTGCAAGGAGCACCTGGTCATGGCCAGTTTATGGTGAAAATGTTTTCTACTTCCAGATTATGGCCCCAACAGTGCTCACTAGAACTATCAGAAGTTTAGAAATCCTCCTGTAACCAATGCCATCAGTATGTTTTGCAACAAAAAGGTTGCAAAGGTCTTGAGAGAGCTCTTTGCTTTTACCCATCATGAGATCTTTTGTGTAGGACACCTTTGTAATGAGACACCTTTTTATAGGCCATCAGTTGAGACTAAACCAGCTGATATTAATCATTTGCCTACTGGGCACTTATACCACCTTCCTGCCCAGGCCATTTTTCAGCTTTCAACGCTGTTGCACTTTGACAATTGCGCAGTCATGCAACACTGTACCTATATGAAATTTTTATCATTTTTTTCCACACAAATAGAGCTTTATTTTGGTGGTATTTTTTTTAATATTTTTGCACTATAAACAAGAGCAAAAAATTTTTTTTCTTTGTTTCTATTATAAAATTTTGCAAACAGGTAATTTTTCTCCTTCAGTAATGTGCATTGATGAGCTGGCACTGATGATGCACTCATAGGCGACACTGCTGGGCAGCACTGATGGGGGGCACTGCTAGGCACTGATGTACACAGGTGGGTGGCTCTGTCAGTGTTCCTTGGCGATCGCCGGGTGCCAGTGGGGAATTTATGTTCTGGACCAGGTGATCAACAGCTGTAGCCGCCAGTGGCGGCGCGGGTAGGGTGGCGCACGTGCTCCCTACTCAGAAACACAATTACTTATATATACGTGATTTTGTACAGCCCTGCTGCCCTGTAGCAGTGGTTCTGCTATAGGGTGGTCGGGAAGCGGTTAAGACACCTGTGGAGAGGGATTGTCTTCACCCCTTTTTCATGGCTGCCAGCCCATCCAGTGCTATACCCTTTTAATTGGTCAGTATGATATTGGAGCATACTCTGTAACTGTTGAAATATGTAAGATATATATTATAATTTTTTTGTTTGCTGTTACATGTATCTTACATATTATGTTTTTGTTTATATACTTAGCCTTTATCTACATACCCTCCTTGTCCTGATGAAGCTATTTTACTGCAGAATACATTGTCTGATCTGGTTTTGGAGAAGCCTGTCTGTTTAACCGCCTCCTGCCCGCCATATAAGGTAATGAAGGGGCGGTCCTCTCGTTCTGGGAGGACGTCGTATCACGTCCTCCCACTCTAACTGCGCATGCTGTCCCCCGGGGGCACAGCCATCGGTGGTGCGCTATATCCCTGGGACACAGCAGATCACCAATCACTTTAAAGAGCCAATGACGCCGGCTCTGTCATGTGATCAGCTGTGTCCACTCACAGCTGATCATGTGTAAATAGGAAAAGCCGGTAATCGTCATTCCTCAGAGGGGACATGTACACTGATGATCAGTGTAGCCCCATCAATACCACCTGTCAGTGCCCATCAATGCAACATATTAGTGCCTACCAGTGCACATCAATGCCACATGTCAGTGTCGCCTAAAAGTTCCAATCAGTGCCATATATGAGTGCTGCCTTTCAGTACCCATCAGTGATGCCTGTCAATGCCCATCAGTGCCTTTTCATTAGTGCCCCCTCATCAGTGCCCATCACTGCAGCCTCATTAGCACACTTCAGTGAAGGAGAAAAATTACTTGTTTACAAATCTTATAACAGAAGCTAAGAAAAACACTTTTTTTTTTCAAATTTTTCAGTCTTTTTTTAGTTTGTTTAGCAAAAAAAAAAAACCCAGTGGTGATTAAATACCACCAAAAGAAAGCTCTGTCTTAAAAAAAAAAATAATAATAATTTTGTTTGGGTGGAGTGTAGCATGACTACGTAATTGTCATTCAAAGTGCGACCGTGCTGAAAGCTGAAAATTGGCCTTGGCAGGAAAGGGGTGAAAGTGCCTGGTAGGCAAGTGGTTTAATAAACATTGAATACTGTACATATGTGTGCATAGGAGTTCAGGCTAGCCATTGTACCAATCCAGTAGAGGGTATATGTATGGTTTTTACTTTCCAGGGTATAGTTTTCTGGATATGTGTTTTTTTCCTTTTATTTTAATGATGTTGTAATAAACTTATTTTTACAATAGTGTCCTGTGGTGTGCCAACAAAGTCCATACTTACTGGAAGCCGGTGTAGAGTTTTCTCCTTCTCCGGGCAAAAAAGGGGGGGCGGCTACTCTTAAGAGCTGTCATTCCTAAACCCTTCCTCCATTTGAAATGCCTAAGTGTGAATGGAGCCTTAGTGTGCAGTTTCCTCCCAGCCAATCTTTATATTTACCTGAGCCCAATCTTGATCCAGCAATGTGCACAAGGTCAGCTGCTCTCTCCTCCTTGGCTCAGGCACAGCAGCGAGAGCCATTGGCTTTCGCTGCTGTCAATCACAGCCAGTCAGGAAGGAGTGGAGGCGGGGCTGAGTCGTGCTCTCTATGTCCCATAGACAGAGCTGGCTTGGGAGCGAGCACATACTAGTGCCCCTGTACCAAGCAGCTTTCTATGGGGCACTTGGCGAGGGGCCAGAAGCATCGGTGGGGGACCCCAGTAGAGGAGGATCGGGGCTACTCTATGCAAAACGATTACACAGTGCAGGTAAGTATGATGTATTTAATAATGAAAAAAAAAACAAAACCGCCTTTAGAATCACTTTATGTGGCCTGTTTTCCTGTTTTTAGCCCCTACCCTGTCTTGAAACAATGTAATCCAGTAATGCTTGCAGATACAGAGATAAAGGAAAGCTTGTTTTAAGGCTTATTCACACTTGCAGTTGCGGGGGGGTGCAAAAGAAAGCATTACAAGAATTAAACTTGCATTCAAGTAAAGATTCAGCACTTCATCCACCCCACAACCAAGTGAAATGCATGCAGTGGTGGAGCGACATTTATGAGATTAAAACCGTGGTGAGAAAGCAACATAACACCACCTCACCACCCATATAACACCCTCTGAAGAGTGTTCCACTGCAGGTTGCTCTTCAGAGGGCTAACGCTTGTGTAAACAAGCCCTTAGGCTGTTACATTCACACGGCAATTAGCCCACCCTGCAAATGGCAAGAATTTGCTGATTTCTATGTCTGGAATGACCATTGTGCCAGTAACCGCTCAGCCCTTACAAAACAATGACAAGCTGATGGCTGCAGCTATTTGTAGTTGTTCACACAGCCAGTGATCGTGGCTAGATGCATTTTGTGTGCGCCCAGCCACAGTCAATGAAGGTAACATCTAGCTGTGGGAACAGCCACGAATAGCTGCGGCCGCTGTCAGGCTGTTGTAAATTTTACCGCACATTACAATATTGAAATGCCTTCATGTCCATGATCTGGGCACAAGTTCATTTTATATCTGTTGTAGGTGGTGAATTATTTGGACTTTTGTTTTAAAACCATCAAATATAAATAAATAAGCAAATACATTTCGCAAAATTGTTATGTAACCAAATGCAGTTTATTTGTGAAATCCTAAAAATTGTCATTTGAGTCATTTGGGTACGTAACATTTTCCAAAGAAAATTCCTTCTCTCAGGGAAACATCCTGATAATGAGGTCTCTGGATCTGCAGCATGTACATGTGACAAAGTATATTGGTTTTTGTGTCCTCTCCTGACTCCTCAGCATATCCTAGCCCTACAGGTGGGAAACAGGCAAACCAATACTGCATTAGAGGAATCGTCTGCTCTTCGCTGCTGTCAGTGTGATCTATTGGAGGGGTAAGCACACAGGAATTGAAGACCGTTTGCTTATTACTTGCTCTTTAGTTGGGAACGGACACAAAACGCAGCCATGAGAGGTGTGTGTTTTTTTTTAAAATGTAAAAATCAGTGAGACATTTCTTCTCCGAGCGAATGATCAGAGCATTATCATTATCTTCGTATGGAAGTGAATAGAAAGACCTTTCATTCTACAATACATGCAGTTTATTTTACTATGGCGGGAGGAATCCTTAGAGCTCTTCTGTCACCATTATACTGAATTCCTCTGTACTAGCGGCAAGCAGATTCTTGGTAGACTGCAACCTCCACTGGTCTGTTGCATCATCTACTCACTGGCTGCAAGTTGCGGATGAACATTGACTGCCAGTGTATTCATTTCTTGCTGGATTCAACAGAATGTAGAAAACTCACACATTTGTATAGTCGTTACAGTGCTGGAACAACTTGTTCAAGGTACTAAAAAAAAGTTCCATGTGCATGGGGAGATTCCCACTGTGGAAGTACTGAACATTTCCACAACTGTAGCAAATCATGGCGCTTCAGCAACTCACTCAAGTACAGATACCATTCCTCTGCAGATATTTTCTCTGGGCAATCTAAGGCTCATGTACACTGCAGCTGATAAACTCACGTTTAGGAGCTTTTCTGCTTTTTTTCAGCAGCCCCCGAACTCTCCCTAATGTTTTCCTATGTGTCCATGTACACATCGTCATTTACAGTCGTTTTTTTGAATGCAGAAAACATGCATTCAGAAGTAGATTTTATCAGCGTTGTAAACACTGCTAACCGCGTTTATAAGCGTTTTGCGTTTGAAAGTTCTTGCATGTCCAGAGCCTTTTTTCATCATGAAAAATGCATGCAAAGTGTTTTTCCGGTACTCAAATGGACCTGGTACACCACACTTTGAGGTTTTGCATGAAATAAAATAGGTTAGACACTGCTGCAATAATTACTGCACAGAAATGAGCTGAAACACATCCAAACGCCACAAAAAAAAAAAGACAGCTAATCTCAACAAATACTGCTCTCTCTGCTTCTGTTCTCTCTATTTCTCTCAAAGTGTCTTAAATAGTTAATTTGTTACTGTTTTTCTGGGCATTTTGGAAGGTCTCCTGAGGTTATTGTTAAATGCTTCTAAACGCAAACGCTCATAAACGCGGTATGCAAACGCGGCTAAACAGACATTTTTTAACCTACATTTTCCAGCAGTCAGTTTCCATCGTTCAGAAGAGTCCTGTGTACATGGGGCCTAAAGCTGGCCAGAATTTTGATCCATGTATGGCTGGTTCCGTTTGAGAGAAGTGATTAACTCTTCCTGGACAGGGCTGTGTATTTTTGCTCTTGCTCGATTAGTGCTGGCAGCCAACCGACTACAGCACTGATCAGTGAATTCTGACAGCGGAGTCATCCTGCTGACCAGAATGCAATAGCACAGGGTGGGGGGAATTCTCCCATCCTCCAATGTATTGATGGGGGGAATTTGGTTTGTTTTATTTTGGCTGGCATAAAGTGAGAAGCAGACAATGTGCAGTGACATCAGAGTAAGCAATTTCAGTACAGGAGAGGAACTAGTACAACTGTGCGAGACCGAAGGTAAGGCTGGAATTCCTGTTTAATCCTGGGTTCACACTGATGTGATGCGGCATATCGCATGTGATTCGCACAGGAACCGCAACGCATTCCTGTGCAAATCACATTCTGTGCGGTGCAATTTGAGCCGTACATTTTGTATGGCTCAAATTGTACTGCATCCGCACCAAAAAGATGCAGGACCCCTTTTTTTTTTGTCTACACTAGAATCGGATCACATGGGTGATTCTGCACATCACACCGCATTTTGTGATCTGATTTTGGGGTGTTGTTAACATACCCGCAGCGGTTCACATGAATTGAGTGCGATTGTGATGTGGTGCGAAATTCACACAGATACCGCTGCAAATTCCGCACCGCATCCATGTGAACCCAGGATAAATTGATTGTAAAGGGATTTTGTTTAAATAAGACACATGTTATACTTACCAGCTCTGTGCCCCGATCCTCCTCTTCTGAGGTCCCTGCCTCCTTTCCTCTGCTGTGTGACTCCATACCAAGCCGCTTGCTGTGGAGGCACTCATGCAGGCTTGATCCCAAGCCATGCTCCGTGTGTCTATAATTACACAGTGTGGCTCAGCCCCACCTCCCACTCGCTCCTCATTGGCTGTGATTGACAGCAGCAGCAGCCAATGGCTCCAGCTTCCATGTCCAGTGAGGAGAGAGAGCCTCTGCTCTCATGCACAGAGCTGGATCGAGATTGGGCTCAGGTAAGCATAAGGGGGAGCTGCACCTAGAAAGGTGTTTTACCTTAACGCACAGAATGCATTCAGGTTAATAACCTTCCACCTTTACAACCACTTCAACTTTAACTACATCCCGACTGCCCTATATCAGAAATACTGCTACAGGGCGGCAGGGGTGCGCAAAATCACGTGTGTATATATACGTGATTTTATGTTTCCAGGTAGGGGGCGCGCACCCTACCCACGCCGCCATTCACGGCCGCTGCTGTCAATCACTGGGTCTCAGCAGTGAAGCACCAACACACCGCCCCCCAGTAAAACACTCCCAGCACACAGTTAATCCTTTGATCGTCCTTCATGTTAACCCCTTCCTGCCCAATGCCATTAGTACAGTGTCAGTGATTTTTTTTTTTTTTTTTTTTTTTAAAGCACTGGGGATGGCAGTGACACCAAGTCAGTTCCCCCCAATGTCAGAATGCCTGCCACAGTCCCACTATAAGTCGCTGATCACCGCCATTACTAGTAAAAAAAATTCCAGTATGTATACCGCCATTTGTAAACACTATATCTTTCACGTAAACCAAATAATTTACACGTATTGGGATTTTTTATTTTTAGCAAAGACATGGAGCAGTATACGTTTTGGCCTAAATTTATGACGAAATTTTGATTTTTTAAAAAATATTTTACTGGATATGTTTAACCTGCCTAGCGGTAATCCCGAGCAAAGCTCGGGATTAACTTTCAGTACCAGAAGAGGTAACCCCAAGGTACAGTCGACATTACACTGCAGCACTTCTCCAGCGATCCCTCAATCACTTACCTTGTCCTGCGGTCCCGCGATGTCCCCCCTGCAGCGTCCCTGGCCATGTCATCCGGCCGATGCCGGCATCCGCCTTCCGGGTTCTGTTCCCTGCGAGCATCGGTACGTACGGGGATGGAACCGGCAGGAATTTAAAAAATGTAAAAATTTCACATTCACTAAATACACTAAAATCTGATAGTAAAACATTCCTGTATCAAACCATTTCACATACATTTTGTCCCAAGTGCTTTGTCCTGCGCCCTGCCTGCATTTTTACTGTTCTTTCTGCCTGGAAACTGAGAAATGTCCATGGCATCCAAAAAGCGTCCCTTTAGGTCAAAAGCGGTTTTAGACCAGCTAGAGAACAGTGATAGTAAATTAGAACCATTTGCAGAATTGAGTAATAATGATTCGTGGGGGAAATTTGTCGTCAGACACTGAAAACGATTTTACGTCTGAGCTCAGTGATGTGCGAACTTGGTGCTCTATTTCAAATTTCAGTGTTTTTGGTTTGATTACATTATTGAATTACATTTATTGTTATATTTGTTATGATTATTTATATTATAATTTATGATTTCGTGTTTCAAACTTGATCATACCCGGGATATTTACTAGACTCTTGTTCGGACAGATATTAGTGAGTTATTCCTAAGAATTACAGACCTACAATAAAAAAAACGACATATTTCCATTGAAAACAATCTACCGCTTTGAGCACAGAAATACTGACATAATCAGACTGCTAGGGAGGTTGATAGTAAAAAATATTGGTTTGGTTTTTTTGGGGGTTTTTTACTCACAATTGTCGGTCTTTTTAATTTTTTTTGTTTCACAGCACAAAAAATTAAAACTGAACAGGCGATCAAATACCACCAAAAGAAAGCTCAATTTGTGGGAAAAAAGGACGTAAATTTCATTTGGGTGCAGTGTTGCATGACAGTTAAAGTAACGCAGCTCCGCAAAAAATGGCCTGGTCATGAAGGGGGGTAAATCCTCAGGAGGGCAAGTGGTTAAGAACACTTTGGGGTTGATGTACTGAAGGCAAATGGGCTGCTTACTCTGTAAGGGACTTTTCCCCAGAGCTTTGTGAGTATGGTGAACTTTTTCTTTGCAAGGAATACACAATCACGTACAAGGGAATTTTATTTTAAAAAGACAAGTGGTTTTGCTTGTACATGATTGGGTGATGGACGTCAGCAAAGATTTACTTCATTCACCAAGATGTGGGGAAACTTCCCTTGCAAAGTGCACAGCCTATTTGTCTTTAGTAAATGAAGCAGTGTATGTACAAATACCTGCAGTACAGACCAGCAGAATTCCTTTGGTGATGCTGAGAGCCGCTGCTGCCAAACAACTCTGAACTGTGATGCTGGAAGGAAGTAAATTATTAACTGCCAATCCCTGTTTTTTTTTCCTCATCTAACACATTGAAGAAGCCTGCTTAGTGGAAGCTTGGACAGCATGGCTTTATAGTGGTTGTAAACCCTCACATATATCCAGTGAAGTGACTGGCCTCAGGTGATACAGAGAGATGAAAAAACTCCTACATAAGTTGTACCTGTTTATTTGCAGTCTTCTCTTTGCTACATTTCTTGAAAGTGCTGAATTTATAAAGTTTGCCTGAGAGTACAGAAAAAGGGGGTGGAGATCTGAAATTACACTCTGCAGAAGTGACACACCCCCCTCATATAGCTCACATGAATAGAGCTGAAGCTATCGATCTACTGGAGGTCCCTCCCCTGTCACATTTGTTTTCTTTTGGTGTCAGGAAAACTTGTCAGAAGTGACTCAGATAGCAAAGGAATGAAGCAGCAGACAGAAGTGACGCTAGGTGCTATTATTGAGACAAGTACATAATGTAGAGAGATACGCTTTGTTCATATTTCATGTCTGAAGTTTATTATTATTAATATACAGTATTTATATAGCGCCAAAAGGTTTGCTCAGCGCTGTACATTATAGTGGGGGACAGAACATGAGACAATACAGTAACAAAAAAATACAACCACTTTAACCAGTTCCCGCCCAGCCAAATGACGGGAATCTCGTCAATCCAGGTGGGAGTCATATGACTCGGGCCGCACTGTGGTGAGATCTGTCACCAGCTGTGTCCGTCAAACACAGCTGATGACAGATCTGTGTACCAGCCTGTTGCCAGTACCATGTGAATGCTGTGACCAATCAGAGCAGGTCACATGATAATTGTAAACAATGGATGGCTTCCTTTCATGCCATCCGTTGTATACAATTCTGTCACTAACTGTGATTTGGTCACAGTAATTACATGGTACAGATTGGGCCAATCACAGCCCATCTATGTCATGTGGTTAGCTGTGGCTAATCACAACAACAAAACGTTAATTTAATTCAGTTAAGTGCTTGCTTATAGCAATTACATTTTTTGCTATAAGTAATCATAATGTGTAAAAAGAAAAAAAAAATACTGGTCACTTCTCTAGAGTAGTACAATGTTACTATGGGAACATTAAACTACTCTGGTCACAGTGTTCTTAAAAAAAAAAAAATTGATAAAATTATTTTTTTTTTCATCGTACTGCCACCAGTCAGTGTCACCGATCACCTTTTCACCAGTTATATGATGACAATAATGCATTGGTGGCAATACAGTGTTCAGCATAAATGACTACATCCCATTTTAAAAGTAAGATTTTAATCAATATCTCAACACAAAAACAATTTCCAACATTTTGACAAAACTAAGTTTTATAGAAGATTTGTTTAGCTCATTACATGAAAGTAAGGTTAAAGTGTTATTAAACCCAGGACCCTGCAGTCACTATATCTGGTCTCCCTGGACCCTGCATTCACTATATCTGGTCTCCCAGGATCCTGCATTCACTATATCTGGTCTCCCTGGACCCAGCATTCACTATATCTGGTCTCCCAGGATCCTGCATTCACTATATCTGGTCTCCCTGGACCCTGCATTCACTATATCTGGTCTCCCTGGACCCTGCATTCACTATATCTGGTCTCCCAGGACCCTGCATTCACTATATCTGGTCTCCCAGGACCCTGCATTCACTATATCTGGTCTCCCAGGACCCTGCATTCACTATATCTGGTCTCCCAGGACCCTGCATTCACTATATCTGGTCTCCCAGGATCCTGCACTCACTATATCTGGTCTCCCATAGTACAAAGAACATGGAAATGCAATTATTTTAGTAAATATAAATTGCTAAATACCTTTTCTCATCAACAGTTAGAGCAGTCTTTTGACTTCTATCAGTGTTCAGCAGAGCACTGATTAAAGCTTGTAGGAGGAGTTTTCTGTAGGAGGATGCAGAACCTTTGATCTCTGGGCAGTGCTGATTGGCACTGTGTTGATCACATGCACTCTTCCAAGAGGAAAAAAAAAAAAAAACCTCTCTAGTAATACACACCAAACTGAGCATGTGCAGTATCTCCACATGATATGTCTTATCAAAAGATAAGAGGGAGACACTAGAAGAAAGGAAGGAACAGAGAAGACAGGATCAAACATCCTTTTTCCACAATGCAGAGGATTAACCCCTTAGGTTCCACAGTGAGTATACAAAGCATGCTTTACTGCATATACAGACTGATTTTACTGTTGTGGGTTTATTAACACTTTATTAATATAACTTAGATTACAAAACCTTCAGTTTTACTCAAATTAGTTAATGCAAAAATGAATACACCCCACAACAAAAACTACTGCATCTAGTATTTTGTATGACCTCCATGATTTGTAAGGACAGCACCAAGTCTTCTAGGCATGGAATGAACAAGTTGGTGACATATTGCAACATCAATCTTTTTCCATTCTTCAATAACGACCTCTTTTGGAGCCTGGATGCTGGATGGAGAGTAATGCTCAACTTGTATCTTCAGAATTCCCCATAGGTGTTGGATTGGGTTCAGATCAGGAGACATACTTGGCCACTGAATCACTTTCACCCAGTTATTCTTCTGAAATGCAACAGTGGCCAATAAAAACAATATTGTGTGTTTTGGATCATTGTCATGTTGGAAAAGTGCACGACAATCAAGGGCATGGAGTGATGGTGTCATCTTATCTTTCAATATAGAGAATACCAACAATGAAATGCACCTTTCTGACACCAGCAGTACTCATGCAGCCCCACAGAAGGACACTGCCACTTCCATGTTTCACTGTAGGCAACATGCATTTTTCTTTGTACTCCTCACCTTTGCGACAACATACAGTTTTGAAGCCATCATTTCTAAAAACATTTATCTTGGTCTCATTACTCCAGAGTACAGAGTCCCAATAGTCTTCTTTGTCAGCATGGGCCCTGGCAAATTCTAGGTGGGATTTTTTTGTGCATGGGCTTTAGGAGAGGCTTCCTTCGTGGTCGACACCCATGCATGCCATTCCTCTGCAGTGTACGCCGTATTGTGTCACAGGAAACAATCACCCCAGTTTGGCTTTCTACTTCTGTAGCTAACTGCAGTGAACTTGCATGGTGAATTTCTTCAACCCTTCTCATCAGAAGACGCTCCTGTTGAGGTGTTCACTACCGTGGATGGCCTGAACGTCTCTGTGAGATGGTTGTAGTTCCATCTTTTACATTTTTGTATCACTTTTGCTACAGTATTCTGACTGATAAGTAAAGCTTTGATGATCTTCTTGTAGCCTTCACCTTTTATTGTGTAAAGAAATTATTTTCTTTTTCAGGCCTTGTGACGTTTCTCTTCCATGTGGTGCCATTGCTGATAGCATGAAATGGGAAGGGGTTTTCTTTAATGCCCTTTTATAATTAACCGTATGCTGTACACCTGTTTAATGAATAATTAGACTTGCCTGTAGTTGAATTCTTGTTAGGATTTTGTTGTCTAAAATGTAGCTTTGCTCCAAAGACTATTATTGGGGTGTATTCATTTTCATGGTCTTGAATGAGTTTGTTAGGAAAAATACTTTTTTGTGTGTGCAAATTAACAAATCTTGTTTGCAATCAATGGCCCGCATTAGTGGGAGTATTTTGTAGTACAATGTCCCATAGAAAATGTTGATTCTGAACGGAAAGTAAAGGTTTTCTGAAAAATCTGTTGTGGTGTACACATTTATGCTGAGTACTGTATGTAAAAAAAAAATAAAAATTGTGAAAAAATTTTTAACTGCTTCCCGACCACCCTATAGCAGATGTACTGCTACAGGGAGGCACAGGTGCACAAAATCACGTGTGTGTGTGTATGTGTGTGTGTGTGTACATATATATATATATATATATATATATATATATATATATATATATATATATATATATATATATATATATATACATACATACATACATGTGATTTCACATTTTCAGGTAGGGGGAGTGCACGTGCCCTACCCACGCCACCATTCGCGACTGCAGCTATCAATCCCCGGGTCCCGACCAGTGATTACTGAGCATCTCCGACGGGGAGGAGAACTGTGTGTAAACAATACAGTTTTTTCAGCTTGTGCACACTGCTTTGAATGGCTGTGCACAGCCATCCAAAGCAGTGCGATTACAGTGAAGCACAGACACAAGTAAACAGTTAACCCTTTGATCGCCCCTCATGTTAACCCCCTTCCTGCCCAGTGCCATTAGTACAGTGTCAGTGATTTTCTTTTTTTTTTTTTTTTTTTTTAGTACTGATCACTGTATTGGTGTCACTGGGGATCTCAGTGACACCAAGTCGGTTCCCCCCAGTGTCAGAATGCCTACCGCAGTCCTGCTATAAGTCGCTGATCGCTGCCATGACTAGTAAAATTTAAAAAAAATTAACAATTCCAGTATCTATACCACCATTTGTAAACGTTACAACTTTCATGTAAACCAATTAATTTACACGTATTGGAATTTTGTTTTAGCGGAGACGTAGCAGAATACGTTTTGGCCTAAATTTATGATGAAGTCTGATTTTTTTTTTTTTTAAATTTACTGGACACATTTAATAGCAAAACGTCAAAAATATTGTTTTTGTCTCATAATTGTCAGTCTTTTTTTTATAGTGCAACAAATTAAAAAACTCTCACGTGACCAAATACCACAGAAAGAAAGCTCTATTTGTGGATAAAAAAAGGATATAAATTTCATTTGGATGTAGCCTTGCATGACCGTGCAATTATCAGTTAAATAACGCAGTGCCGTAACGCAAAATATGGCCTGGTCAGGAAGGGGGGTAAATCCTGAGGAGGGCAAGTGGTTACATTTGTTCATTTTCCAAAAAATTACAATTTCAATAAACTCGCCATGCCTCTTACTAAATACCTCAGACTGTCTACTTTGCAGAAAGGGGTCATTTGGGGGAATATCTGTACCTCCTTTTTTTTTTTTTTTGCCTCCAGAAATTAGATGGGCCAGCAGTACTTCAGGATCAATTTCTAGATATATCCCAGAGTTTGTGGACTCACTTTCCTACAGACTAAATAATAAATACTGAAAGAAATGTAGCAGAATACATCTTGGCCTAAATGTATGAAGAACAATTATTTGCAAAATTTTATAACGGAAGACTTTTTTCAAAATTTTCAGTCTTTTTTCGTTAATTTAGCAAAAAATAAAAAAAAGCCAGTAGTGACTAAATACCACCAAAAGAAAGCTCTAGTTGTGTGAACTAGAAAGCTGAAAATTGGTCTGGGCAGGAAGGGGGTAAAAGTGCCCGGTTTTGAAGTGGTTAAACCAATGGTAGATTTCTAGTACACACTTTTTAAATACAAAGCTATGTTATTGTTCAGTAAGTTACCCACAACCATTTCCATACACAATGAGATTGTTTCCCTGCAGATACCAGAACCAGCTCAGAATTTGAAGTGGTATTAAGCCCAAAACCAAAATGTAATACAGGTGTACCTCAGTTTATGAATTTAATGCGTTCTCCGTGACGTTTCGTATGTGAAAAATTTGTAAACTGAAACTCTGTTTCCCATAGGAATGGATTGAAAGCCAATTTTATCTGTTCAAAACCCTTTATAAAGTGCACTGTAAAGGCATAAATACTGTACAGGGACATGATTAAAAATTAATTTGTAAATGCATTGAAAACCAATTAATCCGTTCCGGAGGTCAGAAAAAAAGTAAAAAAAAAAGTCTTATCTGTTCAAAACTATTTATAAAGTGCACTTTAATCCCTCGCCTACACGGCACTTATACCCCCTTCCTGCCCAGGCCAATTTCTGGCTTTCAGCGCTGTCTCGCTTTGAATGAAAATTGCGCGGTCATGCAACACTGTACCCATATGAAATTTTTATCATTTTTTTGTGACCGATAGAGCTTTCTTTTGGTGGTATTTAATGACCTCTGGGTTTTTTATTTTTTCTTAAACCAAAAACCACTGAAAATTGTGAAAAAAAAAAAAACGTTTTTCCTCAGTTTTTGTTTTAAAATTTTGTAAATAAGTGATTTTTCTCCTTCACTGATGTGCGCTAATGAGGCTGCAGTGATGGGCTGCACTGATGGACACTAATAGGTGGCACTGATGGGCACTGATGAGGAGGCACTGGTAAGTGGCACTGATGGACATTGATGGGCATCACTGATGGGCACTGAAAGGCAGCAATGATACATGGTACTGTTAGGCGGCACTGAGGGGCACTGGTAGGTGGCACTGATTGGCATTGATAGGTGGCACTAACTGGCACTGATGGGTGACACTGAAAGGCAGCTCAGATGGGCACTGATATGTGGCATTGATGTGCACTGGTAGGCACTGATATGTGGCATTGATGTGGCACTGGCACGAGGCATTGATGAGCACTGACACAAAGCACTGATAGACACTGACAGGTGGCACTGCTGGGGCTACACTGATCATCAGGGCACACTCCGCAGAAAGCCAATTACCGGCTCTCCTCTCAGCGTGACAGCTCGAGAGGAGAGAAATGCCGATAACCGGCATTTCCCTGTTTATATGTGATCAGACACAGCTGATCACATGACCGCGCCGACATCTTTGGCTCTTTCCGTGATCGGTGATCCGCTGTGTCCGAGGGACACAGCGCACCGCCGATCACCGCGCTGCGCGGTGAGAATGGGAGGATGTCATATGACATCGTCCCAAAACGAGAGAACCACCTTGCATCCGTCATATTACTATAGGGCAGGCGGGACGTGGTTAAAGGCACGGGGGCCGGCGCTATAAACCTCCCAGGCGCAATGCATCTTGGGGAAACTTGCTTCTTATTGCATACAAAATTTGTAAATCGAGGCATTATTTTCAGTGGATGTTCATTTGGAAACTGAAAATGACATTAACCAAGGCATTCATAAACCGAGGTACGCCTGTATATTGCAGCTTACCAATCATTAAATGTGGTGGCTGTATTTGTTTTATTTTTTTAGGCTTTTCCCCTCTCTTTTCACCTGGTGATCTGGCCTGTAACACACCTTCTGTATTGAAGTATCCTGACTCTAGAGGAAGGGGCATCTTTGGACAGCAGCATTGTCAGTCTGGGGGGGAGGAAAGTGTTAGATGTACTAGCAGATTTATATACACTAACAAATTGAACCTGAACTCCAGCTGACACTGCAGTTACACAAGCAATTGGGGCTCATGTACACTGCAGCTGATGAACTCACGTTTAGGAGTTTTTCTGTGGTTTTTTTTTCAGCAGTCCCTGAACTCTCCCTAATGTTTTCCTATGTGTCCATTTACACATCGTCGTTTACAGGCAGTTGAGTTTACAGTTGTTTTTTTTGAGTGCACAAAACTTGCGTTCAGGAGTAGATTTTATCAGCGTTTCAAACGCTTGTGAACACGGCTAACCGCATTTATAAGCGTTTGCGTTTAGAAGCGTTTTTTAACTATTCCATATCCAGATGCTGTCCAGAGCCTTTTTTCATCATCAGAAATGCATGTAAAGCGTGCAGGTTTTGTGTGAAGGAAAAAATGGTGGAACGTGCCGCATTATGATCCATAGGATCCATAGTGAATACAACCAGAAAAGACAGGTCATTTATTTATTTCAGGTACTTATATAGCGCCGTCTATTTACGCAGCACTTTACATTTATATATTGTACATTCACATCAGTCCCTAACCCTCAAGGGGTGTACAATCTAAGGTCCCTAACTTACATTCATACATACACATACTAGGGACAATTTAGACAGGAGCCAATTCACCTACCAGCATGTCTTTGGGGGTGGAAGGAAACCGGAGTACCCGGAGGAAACCCACGCAGGTACAGGGAGAACATGCAAACTCCAGGCTGGAGGTACCGTGGCTGGGATTCGAACCAATGCCCCTAGTACTGCCAGGCGGAAGTGCTAACCATTTAGCCACCGTGCTGCCCATAATCTCAACACATACTGCTCTCTCTGCTTCTGCTCTCTCTATTTCTCTCAAAATGTTAATTTTTTACTATTTTTCAGTGCATTCTCGGCATTTGGGAAGATCTGATGTTATCTTTAAAAACCGCTTCTAAACGCAAACGCGCATAAACGCGTCTAAACGGACGTTTTTTAATCTATGTTTTCCAGCAGTCCGTTTCCATCATTCAGAAGTGTCCTGTGAGCCTTATAGGGATCTTTTTTCCCATTTGGGATAACGCTTTCACATAAATAAAGCTGATAACCCTGTCAGTGGTAAATGGTTTGTCTTAACTGATACATTTGCAGGAAAGCTTGTTCTGATGAAAACAACAGACTTACTGGCCAGATCACCTGGTGAACTTAACCTCCTTAGCGGTAATCCCGAGTAGCTTGGGGTAAAATTTCTATACCAAGAGCGGTAACCCTGAGCTACACTCGGGCTTACCATGCGGTGTTGCTCAGGGGGTCCCTGCAGCACTTACCTTGTCCTTCGCTCCCACGATGTGTCCCCTGCAGCGTCCCCGGCCATCTCCTCCGGCATCCGGCTTCCGTGTTCCGGTCCCTGTGATGTCGGGACAAACGGGCGCCGGAAGCGGCGGGAAATTTGAAATTTTTTAAAAATGTCATTGTTGCTGTCATTGCTGTTTCAATGCATTTCACATACATTTTGTCCCGAGTGCTTTGTCCTGTGCCCTGCCTGCATTTTGATTGTTCTTTCTGCCTGGAAACTTAGAAACGTCCATGGCGTCCAAAAAGCGTCCAAAAAGTGTCCCTTTTAGGTCAAAAGTGGTTTTAGACCAGCTAGAGAACAGCGATAGTAAATCAGAACCACTTGCAGAATTGAGTGATAATGATTCGTGGGGAAATTCGTCATCAGACACTGAAAACGATTTTGCGACTTTGCTCAGTGATGTGCGAATTTGCCTCTGTATTTCAAATTTCAGTGTTTTTGGTTTGATTATATTATTGAATTCAATTTAATATTATTATTTTTTATGATTATTTATTATATTATAATTTATGATTTTGTGTTTCAAGTTTTATCATACCCGGGATGTTTACTAGACTCTTGTTCGGACAGATTTCAGTGAGTTATTCCTAAAAATTACAGCCTACAATAAAAAACTACATATTTCCATGCAAAATAATGGTACTCCTTAGAGCACAAAATATCAGAAAGAATCATACCGCCGAGGAGGTTAAAGAAAAGAAAAATAATGCAGCCATCATATTCGGGGAGTGGTAAGCTGCAGATCATACTTGCTGTAAAGTGGAAGTATCCATGGTGTGTGTTGGGCTGCAGACATGTTTGTTGTGTTTCTGGGGTAATACTTATTTAATAAATGAGATGTAATACAGCATAGTATGAGGAGAACCTCCCCCCCCCCCCCCCCCCCCCCGCACCTGCCAGGGTTCTGCTATTAGTATTCCACAAAGGCTGGAAAGCGTTGCTGTGGAAATAATTGCTTTGTCACTATAGGGGGGCCGTTCCAACTCCACCCACCTGACTGCTTCCAGACACATGACTAGCAGTAGCATTGAATACAGTGGGGAACATTTCCGGATGAATGCTGGCAGAAGTACAAGTATTTTTAGGCATGTATATGATCGAGCCGAGCGTGGTTTCTTTTACATTATGTTTGTAAAGTGGAAATGGTGGCTGGTTTGTGGCAGTTCTGGGTTTGTCTCGTCTCTGCCATGTTTACTGTTCTCACACTACACATACAGAGGACTGGGATCATCAGAGCAGTTACTGAACAGAGGTTAGACACGGGGTCAGGAGAGCATTCATGTATACAGACAACAGCTGATTACTTGTGCCTCCTGCTGAAGGTTGTCCTTCCTGTTCTTACTCAGGAGTCATTGCAGCAGCTGTGTGTGTGACACCATTGTGTGCAGGCGATCAGCACTGCGTATGTGTAATGTACTATCCCATACAGACTGTACATGATAGGCGATCAGCACTGCGTATGTGTAATGTACTATCCCATACAGACTGTACATGATAGGCGATCAGCACTGCGTATGTGTAATGTACTATCCCATACAGACTGTACATGATAGGCAATCAGCACTGCGTATGTGTAATGTACTATCCCATACAGACTGTACATGATAGGCAATCAGCACTGCGTATGTGTAATGTACTGTCCCATACAGACTGTACATGATAGGCAATCAGCACTGCGTATGTGGAATGTACTATCCCATACAGACTGTACATGATAGGCGATCAGCACTGCGTATGTGGAATGTACTATCCCATACAGACTGTACATGATAGGCGATCAGCACTGCGTATGTGGAATGTACTATCCCATACAGACTGTACATGATAGGCGATCAGCACTGCGTATGTGGAATGTACTATCCCATACAGACTGTACATGATAGGCGATCAGCACTGCGTATGTGGAATGTACTATCCCATACAGACCGTACATGATAGGCGATCAGCACTGGGTATGTGTAATGTACTATCCCATACAGACCGTACATGATAGGCGATCAGCACTGGGTATGTGTAATGTACTATCCCATACAGACCGTACATGATAGGCGATCAGCACTGGGTATGTGTAATGTACTATCCCATACAGACTGTACATGATAGGCGATCAGCACTGCTTATGTGTAATGTACTATCTCATACAGACTGTACATGATAGGCGATCAGCACTGCGTATGTGGAATGTACTATCCCATACAGACTGTACATGATAGGCGATCAGCACTGCGTATGTGGAATGTACTATCCCATACAGACTGTACATGATAGGCGATCAGCACTGGGTATGTGGAATGTACTATCCCATACAGACTGTACATGATAGGCGATCAGCACTGCGTATGTGGAATGTACTGTCCCATACAGACTGTACATGATAGGCGATCAGCGCTGCGTATGTGGAATGTACTGTCCCATACAGACTGTACATGATAGGCGATCAGCGCTGCGTATGTGGAATGTACTATCCCATACAGACTATACATGATAGGCAATCAGCGCTGCGTATGTGGAATGTACTATCCCATACAGACTATACATGATAGGCAATCAGCGCTGCGTATGTGTAATGTACTATCTCATACAGACTATACATGATAGGCAATCAGCACTGCGTATGTGTAATGTACTATCTCATACAGACTATACATGATAGGCAATCAGCACTGCGTATGTGGAATGTACTATCCCATACAGACTATACATGATTCTTTTTTTTTTCGTTCAACCAGCAGGTTGAAAGAAAAAAACAAATGGATTCCCCCATCCAGACATTCGAGGTGAATGGGGAAATCGCTCCCCTTGAGCTGCTGTGTTCTGTCTGTGTGTATGACACAGGCAATCAGCACTGCAGATGTGTAATGTACTATCCCATACAGACTATACATGATTCATTTTTTTTTCATTCAACCAGCAGGTTGAAAGAAAAAAACAAACTGATTTCCCCATCCAGACATTCGAGGTGAATCACATCCTTTGTGTTGCTGTATTCTGCAGGCGGGGAGCCTTTCCACTGGCGTAATACAGTGATCAGTGCTGCTGGCGCTGATTGTTCCGGTGAAACGTGACAGGCAGGTTGTACAATGCTAGATCAACTTGTTTAAAATGAATTAGCCCATACATGGATCAACATTTGGCCAGTCCCTGCTGAACCAGACACATCCGATCAATGTATGGCCAGCTTTGCTGTTTTTGAACTTTGTAGGCAAAAGACCAAAGCATGAGGGGAGAATAATTTGGTTAGGAGCACGTCCTTCAGTTCTGACCTCAGGTCACTTCAGAATTTAGGGTCACAGAGACATTTATATCAATGACATTGGAAAACCCTTTTTAAAGTGGGGTGTCAGGGAAACATTGCGAGTGATGAAGGGAACGGCGAGTTTGTTTTCATGTCACTCTGGGGTTTGTTTACTAAAGCTGGAGAGTGCAAAATCAGGCTCATCTCTGCATAGAAACCAATCAGCTTCCAGGTTTTATTGCCAAAACTTAGTTGATCAAGCTGAGGTTAGCAGCTGATTGGTTTCTATGCAGAAGTGAGCCTGATTTTGCACTCTCCAGCTCTAGTAAATAAACTCCTCTGTTTCCTTCTCACTGCCATTGCTGACTAAACAGCAAATGTTTGTTTTTGGTACTCTGATCAGCATGCAAAAATCACAATTGTGTTTTACCCCCATCTGTATATAAAGGTTTAATGTTTGTTTAGTCTAGGAGGATGCTCTACAGAGGAATACTTACTTGTGGCATAATCTTTAATACAGTGTATATATTTATATATATATATACACCTATGTCAGCAGGACACAGCATACTGCAAGTGAGAACCTCCCCACACCTGCCAAGGTTCTGCTTTTATTATTTCAGAAAAGGCTTCAGAACAACAAGCATTGCTGTGGAAATAATTGCTTTGTCACTACGGGGGGGGGGGGGGGGTTACCTCTTGCAGCCGGCATTCCTCCTCTGCATTGTACATGGTGACATCACCAAGGCAGTGGCCATGGGTCCAGAGAAGAATGACGACTTTATGGGACTGGTTGTGAATCCCAGAACCTGGGGTGGGGGAGGGACTGGTAAAGGAAGCCTGTAGGATCCAGGAATAAGGTTTGTTTAGTCTAGGAGGATGTTTTAAAGAGTGATATTTCCCCTCACCCCTCGAAGCCAGTGCTCCTCCTCTGCATTGTACATGGTGACATCACCAAGGCAGTGGCCACGAGACCAGAGGAGAATGGCAACTTTATGGGACTGGTTGTGAATCCCAGAAGCAGGGGTGGGGGAGGGACTGGTAAAGGAAGCCTGTAGGATCCAGGAATAAGGTTTGTTTAGTCTAGGAGGATGTTTTAAAGAGTGATATTTCCCCTCACCCCTCCATGCCAGTGCTCCTCCTCTGCATTGTACATGGTGACATCAGCAGGGCAGTGGTTACAAAACGAGAAGAGAAGCTGTTTTGTGGGACTGGTTGTTAATCCCAGAACCGGGTGGGGTGAAGAAAGCCTGTAGAACCCAGGAATACGGGTAAGTAGCAGGCACCCAAATGTGATTTTCATTAGCTGACCAGAGTTCAGCTTTAAAGCCCAAGTCCAGGATCAAATGAAAATACCTAATATTTTTAAAGAACTATAGGAAAACTTCTTTTTTTCATTTTGGATAGAGTAAGGGCGGGGTATAACCCTTGTCCATTTATTTCTTGCCATCTGTATCCCATTAGGGAGATTTCCCTTCACTTCTTGTCCCATAGCCAAAACAGGAATAAAAACCTGATAGGTGTTATAATCCCTCTCCATTAATTCCATAACTAAAAAAAAACATTTTGCGTTTAGTTATACTTTATTTCCAAGTGCTCTTCTAATTCTGTGCCTTTCTACATATCTGTACGTCATCTTTTTTCATGTGGCCTCCACGGTTCTCCTGGGTCTTCCTTTCTGTCTCAGCCTGTGAACAGGGTAGAGCAGTGCACACAATTCACACAGCAGTAACATACAGTACATTGCTGCCAGAAGCTGAAAGTAAAACACACTATGTTGCAAAAAGTATTGGTTGGCCTGCCTTTACACGCACATGAACTTTAATGGCATCCCAGTCTTAGTCCGTAGGGTTCAATATTGAGTTGGCCCCGCCCTTTGCAGCTATAACAGCTTCAACTCTTCTGGGAAGGCTGTCCACAAGGTTTAGGAGTGTGTCTATGGGAATGTTTGACCATTCTTCCAGAAGTGCTTTTGTGAGGTCAGGCGCTGATGTCGGACGAGAAGGCCTGGCTTGCAGTCTCCGCTCTAATTCATCCCAAAGTGTTCCATTAGATTGAGGTCAAGACTCTGTGCAGGCCAGTCAAGTTCCTCCACCCCAAACTCGCACATCCATGTCTTTATGGACCTTGCTTTGTGCACTGGTGTGCAGTCACGTTGGAACAGGAAAGGGCCATCCCCAAACTGTTCCCACAAAGTTGAGAGCATGAAATTGTCCAAAATGTCTTGGTATGCTGACACCTTAAGAGTTCCAAACCCGAACCCCTGAAAAACAACCCCACACCATAATCCCCCCTCCACCAAACTTTCCTCTTGGCACAATGCAGTCAGGCAAGTACTGTTCTGGCAACCGCCACACCCAGACACGATCAGATTGCCAGACAGGCAGAGAAGTGTAATTCGTCACTCCAGAGAACACGTCTCCACTGCTCTAGAGTCCAGTGGCGGCGTGCTTTACACCACTTCATCTGATGCTTTGCATTGCACTTGGCGATGTAAGGCTTGGATGCAGCTGCTTGGCCTTGGAAATCCATTCCATGAAGCCCTCTAAGCACTGTTGTGTTAATCTGAAGACCACAAGAAGGTTGGAGGTCTTTAGCTATTGCCCCTCCGAACAGTTGGTGACTTCTACAGTGTGAGCTTCAGCATGTGCTGACCCCGCTCTGTCATTTTCCGTGGCCTAACACTTTGTGGCTGAGTTGCTGTTGTTCCCAGTTGCTTCCACTTTGTTATAATACCACTAACAGTTGACCGTGGAATATTTAGCAGCAAGGAACTTTCATGGATGGACTTATTGCACAGGTGGCAACCTATCACGCTTGAATTCACTGAGCTCCTGAGAGCGACCCATTCTTTCACAAATGTTTGTAGAAGCAGTCTGCATGCCTAGGTGCTTGATTTTATACACCTGTGTCCATGGAGGTGATTGGAACACCTGAATCCAATGACTTGGAGGGTTGTCCCAATACTTTTGGCAATATAGTGTATGACTATACCTTTTATGGTCCAGACGAGTACATATGGTAGGCCTTGACTATCTGGGCCCCAAAATTTCAGGCTAGGTGTCATTTAATTCAGAACTGGGGAGGACAGTACTGTGAACACAGGTTGCCTACACTTCACCTAACATTAGCAATCAGGACTTATGGAAATTTGCAATAAATATAGTTGGGCAGATTTACTAAAGGCTCATGCACATGGCTATAAAGGGGGCACACAGCTTCCAGAGCCTCAGTAAATACATTTTTTCCCAGGACCCACAGCTGTTATGTACAGCCGTGCTTTGACAGCAATTCAATTGAGCCCTAAATGAGTTATGAATAAATTGTGCAGATATAATAGGTAAACAGGAATTTGCATTTCACATGATTGGATATTTGAAGTAAATGTTCACACAATTTATTGTGTGAATATTCTTAACTTTTTAGGCTTGTTTAACACGGGCTTTAGCTTGTATAAGAGCAGTGTAAACAGCGAGCTTTGCTGAAACGTTAAACGTGCTCCTCAGCTCTAGTTTGTAAAAGTTGAACCACATAGCTTAATGGAAGTTCTGATTATCACTTTAAACAAGCTGCTAGCAGGCTTTAGCACTAAATCTAGTTGAAAGCTTGCTGAAGCCTGCCAGCAGCTTACTTAAAGTGACAATCAGCACTTCCATGAAGCTCTTTATATACCATTTCCAAACAGGAGCTTAAGGATGCTTTAAAGGCTTAGACAAAGATGTTTGAAGTTTGCCAAAAGGTTTGTAAAAGCGCTGAAAGTTTCAGAACAGCTTTCTGTTCACACTGCTGTTATAGAAGCTGAAGCCTGTATGAAACAGATGTTGATAAATCAGCTCCAGTGGCTAAAGGCAAGTGTACTTTATATGGTTCTTCCCAAAGACAAAGGTGAATGTACTTACCTTTTCCCCCCTCCCTGCTCATTTCATTGTTTTGTTCACAGCGGCTGAACAGAGAACTGGGGGAGTGAAAGAACAGTAATGATAAGTGAATGGGGAAGTCTGCATTATAGTGAACCAGGTGCTATGCATAGACAAACACAGGATTAAGGTGGAACAAGCCAAAACATTTTTTTTTTTGGATAGCATTTGGAAGGTTGGAATATTCCCAATTGTTGAGATTTCCCCTCACGTCCCCTCCTTGGGAAACGGTCAGGGGGACAGGAAGTGAAATTCTTCCAATCAAAACACAGCCAAGACTTTTTAAACCCTTTCAAACGTGGAGTGGAGTGCCTGTATTTGTGACTTGAAATTCTTTGTGTTTTGACTTTGCTTCATTTGTTGTTTTCCAGTGTTGCCACGTGCCAGCAAGCATTTCCGGTGCTGCTGTGACTCTTCCAGCTATTGTTGGTATGTGGTTGGACCAGCAGTTACACACAATATACATTTCACATGTGAAGTGCTGTTTGACGTTCCGCTCATGCAGAGTGTATTCCCTAGACACCTCTGGGCAGTTTTACAGTACATTAAAGTATGAGTAGATTAGAACTATGCACTTAAATGGCATACACATGCTGAATCTGCTGAGAGTTTTATGGGGACCATGTGACCTGCACAATTTAACCATGAGATTCTCTGTTCACTTCTAATTCAGGACATGATCTCCATGTAGTTTGCTTGTCTGTCAGATTCTCGGTTTTCCACAAACACAACGGTGGTATGCGTAACTGGTCCCACGTAAGCTAGAATATAGAACTGAAGAAAAACACAGCCATGATTGCTGCATGTAAATGAGGATTGTATTAAAACGAATGCTTAGCAGTTTTGTGTATATTTTTATTTTTATATTGGGGTCCTTTCACACGGGGTGGACTCCACCTGCTCAGCAGAGGATCTGTCCGCTGATCTCTGAGCAGGCGGATGACAAGTCCGTGTCTGCTCCTATTATGCAGAGTGGACACGGACACAGCCTGCTCCCATCTATGGGTGGTCAGATGTGAACAGACCGCCTATCTGTTTATACCCAACTGCCATCCGATCTGAACTGTTGGACAGAAGGGGAACGCCCTTCCCCATCCCTAACTGTCTGTTTTTATTGGATCCGATTGGATGTAGGAAAGTGTAAATAGACACAGATATTCCAATCAGGTTCGCCTGAAAAACGGACAGGTAGACCTGATCAGAACATTCGTGGAAAGAGGCTTTACTGTCATTACTAATTTTTTTTTTTTGTAGTCCGTGGATTATGAAGTATTGAATATTAAGATTTTGTATTCTTTTCAATCAGCAGGTGGAGCTTTAGGCTAATTTTCACATTTTCCAGTTTCTCCTTACCCCCATCAAAACATATTCGTTCTCTTCTAAACTGTGCTTTTGTGACACAACTTCCTGTTAAATACCTTCATGGGAAACATAGCAATAAAAGCATGATGGGGTTCTAACCCTTCCCCATTCTGTAGAAAGAAAGCGTTTTTGGGAGTTGGGCTTTAAAAGATAAGTGGATTTTGAAAAAATAAACCTGAATAGTCACCTAGGTGGATGCAGCATCACTTCTGTGCTGTAACTGTCCCCAGCCATGATCACTCTGTTATTGGTCTTCAGTGAGCTGTCACTCACCACCTCTCCAGAGCTCATTGGAGCACCAGGCTGTGGAGGGGGCAGGAGCAGCTGGCCTAGGCTCTCACAGAGAGCGGAGAGGTTGAGCCAGCTTCTGCTCAGGAATCTGGGTCTGTCGGGATCCCTCCAGAGTCTCAATTGGCTGAATATGTCACAGGAGTACAGAATACAGTGCACACTTGTGACCTTTTTAAAGCTTTTTTTTTTTTTCTCTTTCTCCTCATTCAGCCCAGTGGCTAAACAGATTCCTCCATCCACACACAAGGTAGACAGAGAAATCCCCCGCCAGGACATTCAGGGGGAGATTTACTAAAGTTGGTTCACTCAGAATCTTGTGCACCTGTGCATGGTAGCCAATCAGCTTCTAACCTCAGCTTGTTCAAATAAGCTTTACAAATAAAACCTGCAAGCTGATTGGTTTCCATGCAGAAGTGCACAAGATTCTGAGTGAACCAGCATTAGTAAATAAACCCCTCAGTGTCTGCATGGCTGAAGCCGTTGAACAGCAGGTTTTCCAACAGACGTTGATGTAACCCGTTGACTTCTGTCAAGCTGAGACTGCCACATACTGATTGAAATTTGGCCTGTCCATGACCAGCTTTACATACCCTCTGAAAGTTATCATCTTATTTAACTGCCTGAGTTGCTTATATTGTCCTAAATTGTCATCTGTCCTTTAAATTAGCTTTTACAAATATCCAATGCCATAATCTAAAGGAATAATGGCAGGCAACAACAGTCCCAGTGGGTTTAAAGTGCAATTTCCCCTGTAGGAAGGAGTTGGGCTTGGGTACACTGGATCACAGGCATCAGGAGGAGAATTGAGAGTAAACCCTGCCCAAGGTCTGAATTACTGTTACCTAAGAAGGGGGTGAGGGAACACATAACGAGGCCAATTTATAACAGCATGAGGATATTGCTATCGATTCTTCATTATATATATATATATATATATATATATATATATATAGGAACACCATTAGACTCATGCATAAAATGCAGGCCGCGGTGTGAAGACTGTGGTGCCCTTCAGAGATCTATCTGCAATTTAAGGGGAATTAGTCATGTGACTTTGACAGGTTACATGGCCAGCCCCTCCCTTCTGGCTTACATTAATTTTCATTGTGCTACACTGACTTTGGACTCCCAAAGCCAGCAATGCCCATTTGTAAATCACATTCCTGTGTGTTTAGAAATATGTGGCGTTTTGTAAAGCATCCCATATATATACTTTGATTGAGAGGTTAAAATTATCAGCTGAACAGCAGCTTCATCCAATCAGATGTAAGCATGGATCTGGCATTATGGTAGCCAGAATTGACAGCTGTCAGCATACAATAGCTGCAGCAGGAGATTCATCAATCCACGCTGAAGAAAAAAAACAAAAATCTAAGTGTGTGTGGACAGCTGTAGAATGTTTTGTATTTAGAACACTTTGCTGTGTGTAAACTTTTTTCTCTATGCAATCTGCCTAAGGGGAAGTATTGGAGGGACTCCCAGGAAAGAAACCTAGTAGTGTGCAGTGAGTTTTATTTACACAAAAGTACTTCTGTACTAAAGGCCTGGTTCACACCTATGCCATTTGCTTTTGATCTGTTTCTGCAGTGCTTTTTATGTTGTTTTTCTTGTGTTTTGCAATTTTCTTTTTTGTTGGAGTAATGCAGGTTAAAAATGCAAAACACATCAAAAACACACTATATGCATTTCTGTTGCGTATCCATTGAAGTCTATTGAGCCAAAAACACACCATGTTGCATTTAAAAAAGTTGCTGACCTTTTCCAAAAACAGTGTTTATGAAAAATGCATAGATGTGAATGTGTCCCATAGGGAGCCATGTTAAATGGACTGTAGTGCGTTTCTGCAAAATGCACAAAAAAAAAAAGCATAGGCGTGAACCAGGCCTTAAATCTGAGAAAAAAAAACAACAAAAAGAAAATTGGGCCCACAGGTGCTTTTTACCATAATGTGCTAATATGGCCATCATATTATGTCATGGCACACTTCCCAACCAAAGCCACCCCTCTCCAGCACTACAGTGCCAGCACTTCCATCTTCCCCTGAGTTGGGAGTTTTCAGTTGCTTGCTTGGCTGGGCCTGGATGTTGTAACCCTTGTGATCTGCACATACACAGCTCAGTGTACACATACAGAAAAATGTACTGACAGGTAGGTAGAAGCATCTATGGCTAAAGAGACTTAAGAGTCACCATACTCATAATCTGACCGTACAGTCAATTACCAAAACTATCAAATCAATTTGTATCCAGTCAGGCAGACCCCTACACTACATCCTACCCCTACACTGGTTCACACCTATGCCATTTGCTTTTGATCTGTTTCTGCAGTGCTTTTTATGTTGTTTTTCTTGTGTTTTGCAATTTTCTTTTTTGTTGGAGTAATGCAGGTTAAAAATGCAAAACACATCAAAAACACACTATATGCATTTCTGTTGCGTATCCATTGAAGTCTATTGAGCCAAAAACACACCATGTTGCATTTAAAAAAGTTGCTGACCTTTTCCAAAAACAGTGTTTATGAAAAATGCATAGATGTGAATGTGTCCCATAGGGAGCCATGTTAAATGGACTGTAGTGCGTTTCTGCAAAATGCACAAAAAAAAAAAGCATAGGCGTGAACCAGGCCTTAAATCTGAGAAAAAAAAACAACAAAAAGAAAATTGGGCCCACAGGTGCTTTTTACCATAATGTGCTAATATGGCCATCATATTATGTCATGGCACACTTCCCAACCAAAGCCACCCCTCTCCAGCACTACAGTGCCAGCACTTCCATCTTCCCCTGAGTTGGGAGTTTTCAGTTGCTTGCTTGGCTGGGCCTGGATGTTGTAACCCTTGTGATCTGCACATACACAGCTCAGTGTACACATACAGAAAAATGTACTGACAGGTAGGTAGAAGCATCTATGGCTAAAGAGACTTAAGAGTCACCATACTCATAATCTGACCGTACAGTCAATTACCAAAACTATCAAATCAATTTGTATCCAGTCAGGCAGACCCCTACACTACATCATTGTTGATGTAGAGGATGTTGTACAATCCGATTGTAGAGTGTGGTGACCTGTACACGGTCTCTTCTGTCATATGATTTAACCCCTAGCCTACAGGGCACTTTTACCCCCTTCCTGCCCAGGCCAATTTCCAGCTTTCAGCGCTGTCACACTTTGAGTGACAATAGCGCGGTCATGCAACACTGTACCCATATGAAATGTTTATCATTTTTTTGTGACAGATAGAGCTTTATTGTGGTGGTATTTAATCACCTCTGGGTTTTTTATTTTTTCTTAAACCAAAAACCACTGAAAATTTTTAAAAAAAAAAAGTTTCTTAGTTTTTGTTATAAAATTTTGTAAATAAGTGATTTTTCTCCTTCACTGATGTGCGCTAATGAGGCTGCAGTGATGGACACTGATAGGCATTGATGGGTGACACTGAAAGGCAGGTCAGATGGCACTGATATGTGGCATTGATGTGCACTGGTAGGCACTGACACAAGGCACTGATGGACACTGACAGGTGGTACTGCTGGGGCTACACTGATCATCAGTGCCCTGATGATCAGTGTACATGTCCCCTCCGTGGAAAGCCGATTACCGGCTCTCCTCTCGACCTGTCAGCGTGACAACTCGTGAGGAGAGAAATGCCGTTAACCGGCATTTCCGTTTACATGTGATCAGTTGTGATTGGACACAGCTGATCACATGACTGAGCCGACATCTTCGGCTCTTTCCGTGATCGGTGATAGCGGATCGCCGCGCTGCACGCTCCCTGAGCCACGCATGCGCCATGAGAATGGGAGGACATTTTATAACATCCTCCCAGAACGAGAGAACCACCTTGCATCCGTCACTATATGGCGGGTGGGAGGTGGTTAAAAGTACTTTACTACAGCTAAGTGATGAGTCTTGTTTAAAGCACAAGTCATGGGCCATGATGGCAGGAGTGGGGCAAGTGTGGTCCATATTTTGTGCTAAAAGCTGCCCCTCTTTCTTACATGAGAAGGTTGGGAAGAACTGTCTTTGGTACACCAAGCATGCTCACTGCCATTGATGAGATCAGGGCACTGCTGTCTGCAGGGTCCTTCTGCAATTTCCTTTTACTTTTGGAGGGAAATCAAGGTCTACTGACTGTCACAGATCTCCATGCCTAGGGTTGTCAAACTGTAATTCAAGCTGATCTGACTGTGTTCTTTTCCCTGAAGTAAATGGTGCATGAAACATATGAAGAGGCGCTGAGCTGCAGATACTGTGTCAGTGTGTAATAGGGAGGAACACGTCTTTCACTAGTTTACAAGCTATAGCGCATGCTCCAGGCAGAGGCTCCCAGTGCTTCTAGAGTTCAGCTCCTGTAATCTGAAGCTTCTATTCACTGGGGAGAGATCTGGTTGCAGAGAGGGAGTGTCTGTGCTGGAAACACAGAAAATAGTTTCAGGGCAAACACGCTGAGCTCTGCATAATTGTGACGCATGACACGCTTGTGCTCAATACAAAACAAATCCATCGCTTCATAAAGGAAGGTTGTACTCCACTTCCTCCTGTTGGATCACATGGCTCTTTGCTGCAGATTGGACATGGAATTGATCATTACTTCGCTGCATTTCTATTACCACAGAACAAAAACAATGTACTCACTGGCTTCCCCCCCACATGTTCACTGGAAATAAAAAGCAGACTAAACAACCAGCTCATTAATGGCTGTCAGAATCCATATCTTGTAAACAGACTTCAGTCTAAGCTATTGAAAGTTAGGAGCCATGAGCTGGTTCAAGCATGGAACTTGCTGAGTTCACTGTAGATCAAAACAGACTGTAGAGATCTGACTAGTAGGAATGACATTGCTAAATCAGGCCTAGTCCTCACCAATCACAGGAGTGAGCTCTCCAACACTGAGCTCAGCTACTACACCAGGGGAGAGAGCCTGGAAAGGTGTTTGACTCTGAGAAAGAACACGCCTGTGATGGGGAAGATGAGGAGTAATGGCTAGGGCTCACGTAGCAGCATCCTGAGAGTATTCAGGCAGGCTTCATGAGGTATGGAAATGGCCTACAAGGGCAAGGGTCTTATTCAATAAATACAAAAACCTGTGCAGCTTTGACTTATCTAGACACCCCTTACCTGCAAAGGCAGTATTTTTGTAAAGCTAAACTAACCCCTTAAAACAGTTCATTTGGACCAAGCTGGCACAAAAAAAAAAAAAAAACACCAATTATCTTTACTAATCCATGCAGTTGATGTGAACACTGCACAGTGGAGTAGCAGGAGGCGGCCGGTGCGGTCACCCCACAGTGGAGTAGCAGGAGGCGGCCGGTGCGGTCACCCCACAGTGGAGTAGCAGGAGGCGGCCGGTGCGGTCACCCCACAGTGGAGTAGCAGGAGGCGGCCGGTGCGGTCACCCCACAGTGGAGTAGCAGGAGGCGGCCGGTGCGGTCACCCCACAGTGGAGTAGCAGGAGGCGGCCGGTGCGGTCACCCCACAGTGGAGTAGCAGGAGGCGGCCGGTGCGGTCACCCCACAGTGGAGTAGCAGGAGGCGGCCGGTGCGGTCACCCCACAGTGGAGTAGCAGGAGGCGGCCGGTGCGGTCTCCCCACAGTGGAGTAGCAGGAGGCGGCCGGTGCTGTCACCCCACAGTGGAGTAGCAGGAGGCGGCCGGTGCGGTCTCCCCACAGTGGAGTAGCAGGAGGCGGCCGGTGCGGTCTCCCCACAGTGGAGTAGCAGGAGGCAGCCGGTGCGGTCTCCCCACAGTGGAGTAGCAGGAGGCAGCTGGTGCGGACACCCCAGGCACAACATTTAGAGGGGCGCAGGATGACAGAGGTTGTGTTCAGTGTAAGCCCATTCTCAATCCAGCATGACTCACACTGGATAACCAACAGCGGGCTTATAAGTGGGCCAGGTGTAATCCAGGGGCAGCGCTGGGTGGGGGTGCTCAGGTTCGCCCTCATATCTGCAACCATCTGGGTCACGGGGCTAGCAAGGTCTGACTCGGTCAGCTGTGTAATATCTCCCTGTGCAGCAGCCTGAGGAGGTGGGGGTGGCCGAACGCTCCCTGCTACACACAGGTGGCTGCTCAAACAGCTGAAACTTCAGAGCCATGGGGTAAGTGGCTGATGGGGAGAGGTCTACCTTCATCGCCACAGGAATTCCCCCTAACTGTGCTGCTTCAACCCTTATACTTGCACACAAAGGACTGGGGCATTGCTCCCAGCTCTCCCACTACATACGCTTCACTGACTAGCTGTCCCCACCGCGCCCCGCTCACAGACTGGCTGTCCCCACCGCGCCCCGCTCACAGACTGGCTGTCCCCACCGCGCCCCGCTCACAGACTGGCTGTCCCCACCGCGCCCCGCTCACAGACTGGCTGTCCCCACCGCGCCCCCCTCACAGACTGGCTGTCCCCACCGCGCCCCCCTCACAGACTGGCTGTCCCCACCGCGCCCCGCTCACAGACTGGCTGTCCCCACCGCGCCCCGCTCACAGACTGGCTGTCCCCACCGCGCCCCGCTCACAGACTGGCTGTCCCCACCGCGCCCCGCTCACAGACTGGCTGTGGGAGCACTAAAAGTGCACAGGTTAGGGAGCACAAATGATGTGCCTTGCCCCATGTGCTGACAATCCATTCTACACCACTGGCGCTGATACCATAGTTGAATTTGGAGTGTGACCGTTTAAACTTATCAGTATAAAAGACATCTGTCCACAACCTCAAACAGGTGCCATTGATACAGGTAATGAGTGCAGGACAGAGGAGCCTCTTAAAGAAGAAGGTACAGGTCTGTGAGAGCCAGAAATCTTGCTTGTTTGTAGGTGACCAAATACTTATTTTCCACCATAATTTGCAAATAAATTCTTTCCAAATCAGCCAATGTGATTGTCTGGATTTTTTTTTTCTCATTTTGTCTCTCATAGTTGAGGTCTACCTATGATGCCAATTACAGGCCTCTCTCATCTTTTTAAGTGGGAGAACTTGCCCAATTGGTGGCTGACTAAATACTTTTTTGCCCCACTGTATAATGCCATGCTTCCTAATAACTGACATATCCGCTCCGATTCTATTCAGAACTATGAAAGATGGCATCACAGCCTGTCTACGTAGTTTGGTGTCCTAGACTAGCTTTTTTTCTTGCTTGCCATAGTTACACAGTGATTATTCAGCCTTTAAAATTTCAAACTCAGCAGTAGGCATGTGATATGTACATCTTGGCCTGACACTGACGTTAGTGCAATGCCAGCAGAAGGTAACATGGTCACAGAAAGGAATGGTTGGGAGGAGCAGAACAAGTCTCAGCTGTGCTTGGGATCTTACTGGGGACGTGTGCATTCCACTGGATCACTCCTGTTCAAGAAGGGCTGTGCTAGGGTGAGAACACCAATATCTGCTGGTTTGAGTCATAATGGCAAAAATTTTCAAAACATTGAAAATACCCAATTCCCTCAGGATTTCTGATCACTTGTGCCTCAGGACCTGTTGGCACTGTGAACTCCCGGCTGGCTGGTCTAAGGAATGGATGCGGGACTCATTTGCAGGTATTTTGGCACTACAGTTTAAATAGTGTAATGTAGAGAAAATATTTGTGTTCTTGGGAGGTCTTTGCTTCCTAGAGATTAAAATGTTAGATGTTTAATGAGAACAAAAAGAAGAACGAAGCAGTGACTTTTGCCTTTCTCATATACTGTCTGGTAAAAACAGACTAGAGTTAATAGTCATTTAAATCCCCGTCTTTGTACAGCAGGAAATAAACCCACTGATTTACAGCTAAAAACAGACACCATTGGATAATATTAACTCTTAAAAGGCATTTTCTACTTTTTGCAAAAAAAAAAAATAATAAAAATGCACCCATATTGGAAAAAAAGTGCATTTGTTAAATGTTTACATTGGAGCCTATGAAGTATTGCAACCATGATCGGTCCATTGTAGGGGCAATGCACATGCTCCTTCAAGGCTATTCCTCCAGCCTCAGGTCCATATGGAGATAAGGACATTTGCTTATGGGGCTGGAGAAAGTAATCAATGGCCTACAAGTGTGTGACATAGAAGAAGAAATATGCAGCAACATTTTTTCAAATCTGCACATTAGCAGTGCAAACCAAGCAGCATAATCGGTCACACAGCAGTTTGTCCGTAACGTGCCGGGCTGCATCTCTGAATGTCATACAGCAGCATTTCCCTCGTAGTTACGTGCGTGTTTATGATCCCTATCGTGAAAGGTGATAAATGAAAGGATCAGGCAAAGCTGCTAAGTGGCCGGGAGGTGGTTTTCAGTTTAGCAGTTGCACAAGAGCAGTGTGAATAGACAATGAATCCTATGGCATTTGTAGCAACAGCTAAGAGTGCTAGTTCCCCACCTCTGGCACTGCGAGATTTATGTGAATCAACTCCTGAATTTGACATAAAATACAAATCCATAGCAACCATTAGAAATCATCTTTAACAGCCCTGACGTGTAAGGGTATGGATTATGGTGTGACATTGGTAACTAGTTTTAGGACAATACTAGAAGAAAACAAAACCTGTTAGAAAAGGTAGCAGCCTCAGGGATTTACACACTGGGGTCTTCATATCATTCCCAGTTGTTTAATTTAATGCAAAGAAATGATCCCTCTTGTCTCCTCATTTTAGAGTAATGACCTGCTTTTCCTCTTCCTCCCCCACTACTGTAGAATAAACCTCAACAATGGCATGGAGCCAAGTGCCTTTGACAGCAGCTTGATGTGCCTTCCACACCCACACAGCTTTCCCACAGTAAATATTCAGGCTGTACACTGCCACCTACTGGCCTTTCCACTCCCACCTGGCCAAGTCGTTTTGTAGCCATTGCACATATATGTTAGATTCAAACATCACTAAGGAGTAAAGGATATGAAAAAACATGAACCATTCTTATATGCCCAATGAATATGAATAGGAATTGTGTTTGCTCTAGTGCCATTAGTAAATGGAAGTCAAGGAAATACCTCCACAGTGGAAAATGAATCAGTTTGACAAGTTCATTCCTGTACATTTCCCTACTTATTTTTGTCGTTTCACACTCCTTTAGGCTAGGTTCACACCTATGTCATTTGCGTTGGATGTTTCTGTAATGCATTTTGCGGTGCGTTTTGCATTTTTTTTTTCTCTTTCATGTTGCTAGGCAGATTAAAAACTCAGCAAAAACACACTACATGCTTTTCTGCAGCATCTCCATTGAAGTCTATAGAACCAAAAACGCAACATTTTGAATTTAAAAAAAGTCCCTGACCCTTTCTAAAAACCCGCACCGGGTGAAAACGCAGAGATGTAAACTTGTACCATAGGAAATAATGTTAAATAGACTGTAGTGCGTTTCTGCAAAACACTTAGGTGTGAACCCAGACTTGGAGATCATAGATTTAGTGACTTTTTGCTATACGTGTTTACTTGTTCAGGAAGCAGATGCAAACAAGAAGGCTGTTAAGAAGCCATTGGTAGACTTATCAAATCCATTACCATCATTTATCACCACTTGAAGAAGGGTTAACCAGCCTAAATCTGGTGTTGCCGTTTCCAACAAAAATTTCAGAGCAAATATAGGATTTACAAGCCCTACTTAATAAACCTAACCAATGAAATTATTTCCATTAAATTCATACCACACAAATGCACAAAGAGGGAGAGAAAAAAAACAAAACATACTGTAAATTCCCTAATGCTCAAAACCACACTGGGTATCCTTCAGGTCCTTTTCCTTTAAATGAGTAGTACAGCCAAAGCTATTTTGGCTATACCTCTCCTGTAGGTCCCAGGAGTGCAGTTTCTTCTTCACTCCTGTGACCTGTTTTCAGCTGACGGCAGGATAAAGTCTGATGTTGGCTGACTATTTTGCTGGTCCAGGCTCTGAAAAGTTAAATCAACATTATGGTCAGGATCCACTCAGAAGCCTGGACCAGGACCTGGCTCAGTCTCTCAGCGATCTGCCAAGAGCCTGAACAAGCCCCTCTTGCCCCCTCCACAGTCCAGCACACGCTGAAGTAGCAGAGAAGACTGGCAGTCGCAGCTCTCTGCTCAGAGCAGAGGGGAGAAATGAGCAATCAGTGGTGTTTGATCGCTCAGTTCTCACTGCGGAGCTAGCGGAGGACAGATGCAGCATTGGATCAATGCTACAGCCATCAAGGTGAGTGTGAATGTTTGTTTTTTTTTCCAAGCCCTTACTCCTCCTTTTAAGCTGAACTCCAGGTATAGTATGATCTTTTTTGCATACTTACATTGGAATATCCTGGCACAATCTCATTCCTGATGGTCCACTAGGGAAGCTGACAATTATTGTAGTAGTCGGCAGCAGTACTGCAGTGATAGCTGCAATCTTTCTGCTTAGATTCTATGCAAGTGACTACCCCACTGTACACTGACCACCAAGGGTTCTTTGCTCAGCACCACTGCCATTCATAGAAAGTTATTTTTTTTAGTCATTCTCTGATTTTATGAGGTAGAGAGGAGTGGTAGTGACACCACAATTTCCACCTCATCCAATCAGAGAATGCCTTCCATTCATTGAAAAAATTTGAATGTGTTCTATGAGCCATGCTGAGTAAGCAACCCCCTGTGGTCCGTGTGCAGTGGGGCAGTTGCTTGCATAGAACCGAAGAAGGACCCAGAAGACTGAGGTGATCACTGTAGTGGCACTAACTACTACAATGATTTCCAGCTTCCTCATGGGTCCATCAGGTATGAGATATGCATACTTACATTGGGTCAAGCTGGACCAAAACTATGCAATACAGACAATTACTGGATTTAATCTTTAATGCACTGGCAGAATGAAGTTGCTGCTGCATCCGAGCCAAGTGCTAGACCACATAGGGTCCCTGTCAAACATATCTGCATATACTGTGTTGGTACTAGAACTCATTTATATTGAAACCATTAGCAAATTTATTCTGGAACGTAGGAATCGTGTAAAGCAGAAGAGAACGTACATCGCACACATCTTAGAATACTGTATATTGCAGCCATTCAACAAGTTGTGTAAACAGTGGTTTTATTGCCAGTTGCCACACAAAGCGTATTCAGGTCCATACATACATATAAAAACAGCAATTGGAAATAAATTTGACATAATCAAAAATTAAGTTACATGTTGTCATCATCAGAGTCGTCTTCTTCTTCTAAAGATTCCTGTTATGAGAAAAACAAATTGTCAGAGGTCTAAATACAAATATAAATAAAAAGACTGGGACTGGATTCAGTCAATCCATTTACCTTTGCATATTTTTCAGCCTCTTCTCTGACGTCTTTTGGTACAACTTCATGTCTTCCATTAGTAACTGTGCAAAAAGAAACCGTAATGCTTTATTCAGAAGTGAAATCTCTGTAGAACAGTGTTTTTCTACTGGGAGAAATAGTGTACTCATTTATAAATACTTGAGTTTACAGAAGTCTTGATGTGGCTCAGATGATTTTAGGTGCAAACTTGTTCCAGGTCTGTGTCCCTGTCAGTACTGAAGCTAATGAGCCAGCTTGACAGCCAGGTAACTAGCATTTTCAAAATAATGCCATTTCCCTTATGCTTTTTTCAACAACTAAAATAATTAGAGCTGCTAAAGCTTGAAATTGTTGTGCTGAACATGCTATAAGCAGCAGGTGAACACATAGCACAGGATCTTAACTAGTGCTATGTATTCATCTTCTGTGTATGAACAACTTGGACACAGACAGATCACTCCCAAAAACTAAAGACACAAACTAAATGCTGGCCTTTGCTTACACCATTGTGTGTGTTTGATTTTTCTGTCTGAGCTGACATCTTGTTCTCCTGTTGAGAGAAAAGGGATAGATCCCGAGCCAACAGTTAATTCCCAATGTTAGGCTAAGTTCACATCTGCGCAGGAATACATGTAAATCGCACATTTCCGCAGATACACACAAAATGTGCTGCTTTAATCCCTAGCCGACCAGTGATGTACCGGTAAGTCGCTGGATTGAAAGGGTGATATCTTGGTCATTGCTGCAGCAATGGTTGAGGCTATGTTCTGGCAGTAATTCCCTCCACTGTAAAAGTAATCCTAGAGGCTAAGAAGCCACTGGATTACTTTTACAACCGGCAGCAGGGGATCCCAGCCCCCCTTCCCACCGCTTTTACTGGGCACTCTCAAGCGTTTGGGGAGCCAGGTAAGTATGCTACCAGCGGAATCGGCTTCCCCGAACACACTGAAAGGAACTGCTTGTTTCTCCCAATGTGTGACATCACAAACCAGAAGCGACAAGGATTTAGTCTTTTCCAGTTCCTTTGTTTATAAACCATTGCCAGCTTGTGTAGCAGCAGATCAAACTGATCCTTATCTGCTGATTGGAGCCCAGAGGAGAAATCTGGAGTCTCATACAGAGAATATATGTAAGACTATGGATAATTTAATGGACCGTAGTTTGTTGCCATTCCACAGGCGTGTATAGTTTTAAAGCTTATACTTGTAGTGCCGCTTTCAGCAAAAAAAGATGTATATTTGTCTGGCTGGTGTTCAGGAATGGGGAATATCACCATCCAGTAGTGTGTAGTATACTTAGATGGACTGGGAGAGCAGTGACCTGTTATTAACATGTGTGTGGCCTCTTGAGGGCATGGCTTGTGGAGTGGTGTAAGGCTGATGCATGGTAAAAACACACACTGGACTGGGAGAGCAGCGATCTTCTCAAGTATGCAACTTTAAAGCATGACATGTTTGGTATCTATTTACTCGGTGTAACATCATCTTTTAGATTTTACAAAAAAAGTGGGTATTATATTTTGTCCATGTGCACTAAAATTCATTAAAGTGTATTTTTTCCAAAATTTTAGTGTTTGAAAAACCAACCACTGCTCAAAAACAGCATGGCATTAAAAAAAGCAACAACCACCATTTTATTGTCTGGGTCTCTGCTTAATTAAATTTAAAAAAAGAAGATATAAAGTTTGGGGGTTCTAAGCAATTTTTTAGCAATTTTTTTTTTAAAAAAAAAAAAAAAAAAAAAAAGGACTTACACGTAAGACAGAAAATGTCAGAATTGGCTTAGGGGTCAAGCCATTGAAGAAAACGCAGGGGGTGCCCAAATGAATGGACTGCCATACCAGCACAAACAGCTGCATAGATGTGAACCAGGCCTTAAAAACGTTACCATAAGCATGCAAAATATTTATTACTATACAGTCAAGCCTTACACAGTCTAATTAAAACGCAAAATGGTCACATCGGGAAGTGCATGGCCAACCTCTGACTTTGGAAAACCCACCCCAACACCCAACCATGTAGGTGTTCTAAATAATAAAAAACTAGATGAATTTTCTTTGTCATGCATTAACAAACTGCTACACATATTGCTACAAGTTGGGTTTCATGCATGAAAGTGCATAAAATATTTGCCTTTGTTGACCAAAGGAGACCAGATTATGTGCGTCAAAGTAAATAGAAGAGCTTACTGTCTGATAAAAGCCAACACACGTTTTCCTTTTAACATTTTTCTCACAAATGCTGCAAACAAACTATGTAATTTTTCCAGCACTGATCACAAGTGATATTATCCTCAGAGTTCTTTTATAAAAATTAGCCATCGTATGCCTTTACCCCTAGGGATAAAGCTAGAACCACAGTTTCATAATCCATTCATTCTCACTGTGCACTAGAAAGACATGAGTAGGAGAATGTGATTTGAGGTTATGGTCAAAACAGACCATACTTCATTTTTGTCATGTTTAATTATTAGGGCCTTTAATCTATAAATGGCGAGTACTGTTAGTGAGAATGACTTTTTTGCATTACGGACAGCACAGTAGTAGCTTTGTTGCAAGCGCACCAATAAGGCTACAATCACCTTCAGCACTGCAAGTTTAAAAATCCAAATCAAATAAGGGGGAAAACAGAACCTCCAAAAAACAGGAAGGAAGGACCTACCCAATTCCAGAGCTGTTTTTCTGAGTCATCTGGCCAGTGGCAACCTAGCCCTTGATGCCAAACAATTCAATCTGTCCAGGAACCTAAGTGGCTTCTCCCATGACAACAGAATGTTGTGTGGTCAAAGTCTAGAGGAAAACTGGCCACATGGGACTGCCTTGAAGGAAGCCATCATCAGATTCATGACTCTTATGCAAAGTAGAGAGTTAGACAACTCCAAGACAAGGAAGACTGAATCTTAGATCTGAAGTTTCTTCTGTGAAACTCTGGTCTGAGCTGTGTTTAGAATTAGACCCAGATACTCCAAATGAGTTGGTTCCAGCAACAATTTCTGAAGGTTCTGGGTTCATCTAAACAGCTGTAATGTATGAACAGTCAAAGCAATGTTGTCTTTGAAAGTCCACACAAACTGTTTCCTCAACAAAAGATCATCCAAGTATCCCACAACACCCAAGGTGCAAAATGATAGGCTAAAGGGTAAGGCCTTGAAATGTTAGTGAGGGGCCCCAGAGTAAAAAATTGGAAATTTTTATGTGATGGAAAGATAGGGAAATGCAGAGAGGACTTGTATACTTTGATCTCTTTGACACTTGAAGAAGCTTTGCCACTGGCCATAATGCTCAATGCCCCTACTCCTGCCTGACTGGTTGATGCTTTTGTCTGCACAAAGAAGCAAATGGTGTTACCACACGATGGCTCTGTACAAACAAGCAATGTCTGGAACTGCTCTTAGTTCTCTGGTATTTCCCAATGTATTCTGGGATACAGGAACCTCCACTGCCACTCCCGCAGTGCCCAGCTAACACTTTATAAATGCTTCACTAATACAAAAATGCTATAGATGCTGTTAAGGCGCAAGTATGGAAGGTTACTATTGGAATCAATGGAGATGTCTAACAAGTGCTGATGCCTTATGAAAACTACATGTTGCTTAATTTTTAAAACCTCAACAGGGTAATTCTGAGATTTTAAAAATGTTGAACACGTGGTATTGACACATGTGTGAGCGACCCTTTAATCTAGCACAGCAGCATTGAAGAAAACACATCAACCCTCCTAGGACACAAGCAAAAATCTGAGGCATGCTGATAGTAAGAGAGGTTGTCTTGGGCAGGCCCACGGTTTGATTACCAGTGTTAAACCTATCTGTAGGCTGAAATACAACCCGAAGCTTTAAGACTTCCCATGTCCCTTAATGGAGCAGAAGAAAGTGAGATTTATGTGGCAGAAATTACTATAAAAAAAAATCTTACCCTTTCGGGCAATAGATGATCACCTATAAACACTTATCAAGAGTAAATAAAATGTATTTGTGCTGGGATGACCCTACTACACAGCCAAGACATGAATGGCAGGCTTGACCTTATCTGGATGTGTTTACTAGAAAACTTAGAATATATCAAGATGCTGAAGTCAAACATCTCGACCTACTTTATAACAAATGAATGCCCTTACTTTCTCCAACCCAGCTCAGTTCCAGTTCAAAAGCTTTATCTTTTACTTCATCATGGACGATGTAGATTCTGCAAAAGAAAAAAAAAACACAAGGTTTGGCTACAGACTAGCTACATCAGATTTTATATATATTAAAAAAACACACACCACAAAAATTTGTATATAAAAAGGGGGCGTTACCTATCCTACCCAGTTCCAGTCATTGTAAATCGAACCAATGGGGCGACCTAATCTTAGTGTACTCCTCTAATAGGCTCCTGATGTAAGAGCCTAACTCTGACTTGTAAATGTTATGGTTATAAAATCAGAACGTACTATTTTCACAGCCTGAACAGTGTAATAGTAGATTTAAACCCAACTGCTAAAAATCTCATAAGCAATTACATGTTGATGTAAATGTCAAAAGTTACATTCAACCTATATATAGCTACAGCTTTCATTAAACTGATATCTGGTGATCATGCCACAAAGGTCCTTCTTCAGACTTCTCTTCTTCTCCTATTTTGTGAAAAGGTTTTCCTAGCCTCCACCGCACGCACGCACGATCCAGCAAGATATCCTCCGAATCAAACCCTTGCACAACTACCGTATTTATGAAGTAGAGTAATGTGCTTTACAGGTTTGCATTGTGCTCCATTGTTTTTGGAAATCTCAAGTCAGCTGAGCACAATAAACATGAATGGGCTGAGAGAGGAAAACAGGCTAGGAGGAGAGGCTGGTCTTATTGTCCTGTAAAAATCATATAACCAGCTCTCATCCAATCATGGAACTCTTTCAGCTGCATTAAGCAAAAAACTCAGCGGAGCAACACAGACTGCACACCATGGCCTGCATTTTTTTTGAATTGGTTGTAAAATGCAAGCTACAGCTCGCATACCCCAGTGGAGTATTAGGAGAGCAGATATAAAATTCTTTGTTCTGCATGCTTATTCCAAGTCGGTCTCTAATGTATTGAAGCTAGGGGCAGTCAGGAAACAAGCATTTTCAAAAGGGAGCTTAAAAAGGTAGCCCCGTATTTCTCTTAGTCTTAAAGCGGTAGTAAACTGCAAATAAATTACAAAAAAAAAAAAAAGTTTCCCTGCAAGTTAAGATCATAATGTGCGAGTATGCATCACATATTAGTACATTATGAAAGAGTTACCTGAAAATGAAGCCTGCCAGCGGAGCACGGTCACGGCTCCCCGAGGCTTCCATCCTCACCCAGTCTTCCTTCCGGGTTTGTGGGCAGCGGCTGTCTAGGATTTTCAGTCATGGCACGGGTCTATCAGTGGACAGCAGGCCATCCACTGAGATCACAGGCACTGCTGCAGTAAATATCTCCTGAACGGTGCATGTGTAGGAGATATTTACAATATGTACAGGTAAGCCTTATTAAAGGCTTACCTGTAGGTAAAACATAAAAAATAGGGTTTACTTCCATTTTAAAAATCAATGGAAGCATTAAGGAGTGACTGAAAAGCTGTCTGAATGTTACCCTATACCAGTGGTGGGCAACCTTTTTTTTCAACTGAGCCAAATCTCGCCAAAACCACGATTGAAATTTATTTTGAGAGCCACATTTTTAAAACTGAAAATACATAGGATGGTACACTGTTTTTAGTTTCAATAAGTTTTTATAGTAATTCATCCCCCCTATAGTAATTCATCCCCCCTATAGTAATTCATCCCCCCTATAGTAATTCATCCCCCCTATAGTAATTCATCCCCCCTATAGTAATTCATCCCCCATAGAGTAATTCATCCCCCATAGAGTAATTCATCCCCCATAGTAATTCATCCCTCATATAGTAGTAGTAAGTAAGTAGCAAGTAGTAAGCCAAGTCCCCCCTGTGTCAATTCACTTACCTTTGCTCCGCGCGTTCTTCTCGCCGTGTTCCCGTGCCGTTCCGGTCTTCAGGGCGGACTGTGAGAGGAGCCTAGCTCCTCTCACGTTCGTCACGCTGCCCCGCCTACACACATCCTGACAGCCAATCACTGGCTATCAGGATGCGAGTGGCAGCGAGACTGGCCAATCATTGCATTTGAGTGCGCTGCCCTGGCTGTTTTTTTTTTGGATCACGCCCCGCGGGCCGGATTAAAAGGTCCACCGGGCCGTAGTTTGCCCATTGCTCGGCTAGCTGCAGAGTCCTGACTTTTGGGGTGGCCGCCCGAGAGGAGGGAGGGGAGCGGGCGCCCGGCACACAGAAGAGCCGCATTAAAGTGTGTAAAGAGCCGCATGTGGCTCGCGAGCCGCGGCTTGCCGACTACTGCCCTATACATTTCATGTACAACCATAAACCATATTTAAAATGGAACTTGATGTCAGAAAATGATGTGCTGCGAGATCACTTCATGCTGGCCCCTTTTGCAGGTACAGCTGTGTAAAACATCACTTGTGGGGAACTGAATTCACATCCTCTTTCACATATCGTCCCTTGCCTTTTTATGGTTGTTGATAAAGACAGCATGTACCAGGACTCTTATTACCTTATCCTGGCATCTTTGATGATTTAAAGTCGATCGTACTCCTTGTTACTTTGTTGTCACCTTGTCAGTTTGGATTTGTATCGATTAATGACTACGGAAGCCAATTGTATACATTTCTTGTCATGCCACGATTTTAATAAACATGTATTTAAAAAAAACTAAACAAAAACAATATACTATACTGTACTGTTTAAAATCCAGTAATACACTCACTCACTCTGCACGTGCTCAGTTGCACTGTGCCAAAAAATGTAGAGGCTGATCTGCTGACAGCCCATAGGTGTACTGCTACTCAGAGGCTCTGGACGTCAGCAAAATTGCAGCCTCCACAGCAAGAAGAAACCGGAACAATGCTGAAGGCAATTTACAGAACACACTCATGTTTGTAGCACAATTATTAATGTGAAATGTATGTTCCGTGCTAAACAACATTCTTGTTTATTAAGTTGTTATGGGTAACGTTCCACTTTAATCTTGGTCTGATAAAGCAAAATGGTTCATGCGGTGCTATGTATAGAAAAAACAAAGCCTGCACCTCCTAAACATCCAGTCAGAGCTCACGTTTCATTATTCAATCACAATGCTTTACATTTATAATTTTATACAATTAGACACTTTTCTAGCAAGTAAAAAGATAGGAAATAAAATATTAACATTTGAGTTACAATGTACCCAGTGCAGCTATACTCACATTTTTGCTACTTCTTTCACCACTTCCCGACATGTCATCTCCTTCATCTGTCAAACACAATACATTAGAACGCAACGATTAGTGTATACAGAACATGCAATGGAACAGACATGTCAGCAAGTGTGTCAGGGTACCAAAGAATTCATACTTAATTTCACTATTCTGCATCAGAATGGAGCACCTTCTTTTAATCCCTTGAAAAATCCATGGTTTATGCAAATTTACTGTTTTGTTGTTCATGTTGTTTGTACTGTTTTGTTGTTTGTACTTGAGCGGGGGCATGCCCCAAGGCTCTGCTTTGTACTTACTACTCTTCTTATAACTCAATAAAGAGAATTTTCAAAAATCCATTGTCTCTTTCCTCCCCAGCCATACTATTGTCTCTGGTCCACCCCATTTGTTCATTGAGGTTTAGCATTACATGTGGGCATTACCTAGGGTGGTCTGCATGCAAAACACAGCTTACCCAAGGAACACCCACTCCTTTAGACTGACATCCTTCCAAGGAACACCCACTCCTTTAGACTGACATCCTTCCAAGGAACACCCACTCCTTTAGACTGACATCCTTCCAAGGAACACCCACTCCTTTAGACTGACATCCTTCCAAGGAACACCCACTCCTTTAGACTGACATCCTTCCAAGGAACACCCACTCCTTTAGACTGACATCCTTCCAAGGAACACCCACTACCTTTAGACTGACATCCTTCCAAGGAACACCCACTACCTTTAGACTGACATCCTTCTAAGGAACACCCACTCCTTTAGACTGACATCCTTCCAAGGAACACCCACTCGTTTAGACTGACATCCTTCCAAGGAACACCCACTACCTTTAGACTGACATCCTTCCAAGGAACACCCACTCCTTTAGACTGACATCCTTCCAAGGAACACCCACTCCTTTAGACTGACATCCTTCCAAGGAACACCCACTCCTTTAGACTGACATCCTTCCAAGGAACACCCACTACCTTTAGACTGACATCCTTCTAAGGAACACCCACTCCTTTAGACAGACATCCTTCCAAGGAACACCCACTCCTTTAGACTGACATCCTTCCAAGGAACACCCACTCCTTTAGACTGACATTCTTCCAAAGAACACCCACTACCTTTAGACTGACATCCTTCCAAGGAACACCTACTCCTTTAAACTGACATCCACCCCTCTCAAGAGCCAGCCTGCTGCTTACATCAGGGCTGGAGTGCTTGAGAGGAGTACTGAGGCAGAATTTACTGTAATGTTTTTGGGTAGCCATGTACAGCACCCTGACCACTCCTACCATCTGCCATGATCTGTCTGCACTGTACAGAAAAACAAGATCCAGCTATGATGGTGCTGTCTCCAAAATTAAGGTATGTCATAAAAACAGGTTTTATTTACAATTTTCATTAGCATGTTGATAGGAGGCTGTGACTAGGCATGGCAAAATATAAGCAACGTAACCTTCCGTTTTAAATGAATCCGGTAAAACAGCTATAGAGGATAAGATAAAGGAACTACACTATGTAAACTCATCATATACCAAAGGATTTGTAACACCATCCAGCTACTTTTGACAATTAGGTAGAACAGGAGGGTGACACAAAATCAATCTGAATTCCAGGGAAAGTAAAGATCCTCCATTGTAGTGGGCTGCTCCTGCACTGCAAGAGATAAATGCTCTTTTACGTCTAGGGGACTTGAAAATGCAGTTTTATTGCACAGCTGTATTAAATAGTTTTTATATTTGCTTGGAGTACAGGTTCAACCACTTGCCCTCCAGAGGATTTGCCCCCCTTCCTGACCAGGCCATTTTTTGCAATACGGCGCTGCCTTACTTTAACTGACAGTTGCGCAGTCATGCAACGTTGTACATAAATGAAATTTATGTAATTTTTTTTCCCCCTATAAATAGAGCTTTCTTTCGGTGGTATTTGATCACCTGTGCAGTTTTTATTTTTTGTGCTATAAACAAAAAAAGCCAGACAATTTTGAAAAAAATATATATTTTTGACTTTTTGCTATAAAACATGTCCAATAAAAAAATTTTTATACATCAAATTTTGTGATAAATTTAGGCCAAAATGTATTCTGCTACATATCTTTGCTTAAAAAAAAAAATCCCAATACGTGTAAATAATTGGTTTACGTTAAAGTTATAGCGTCTACAAATGGCGGTATATATACTGGATATTTTTTTCTCTCTTTATATACCAATAATGGCGGTGGTCAGCAACTTATAGCGGGACTGCAGTGGACAGTGGCTGGGAACCGACTGCCACCGATATCCCCAGTGACACTAATACAGTGATAAGTGCTAATAAAAAAAGAACTGACACTGTACTAATGACACTAGGCAGGAAGGGGTTAACTTTTGGACGATCAAAGGGTTAACTGTGTGCCGTTTTACTAGGGAGGCATGCTGTGTTGTATTTCTCCGCTGTGCAGAGAAATACAAAACAGCATGTCCATGCTGACAGGGGAGAGACCTGTGTTGTTTACACACAGGTCTCTCCCCTATCAGCTTTGCATGGCGATCACGGGCAGGGAATACCTAGCCACCAATGGCAGCATGGGTACGGCAGCGCGCGCGCTCCCTACCTGGAAATGCAAATCACAACACACACACACACACGATTTTCCGCAGCACTTCTACTATAGGGCAACAGGGAAGCAGTTCAGGAACTCACAGTGTTCAGTTAAGCAGAAGATAACCTGTGTAACAGCTCCAACATGTCATGGTCAGATATTCAATTTGTCCTGTATTTCTTGTTTATTCATTTCCCCCATCTGACCATATATAGCAATGTCACACTCACCTGAAGTTTCTCTATCTCTGTCTTGGCTGCTTGCTTGGCTTTACCAATAGAACATCCCCAATAACCCTGCAGCATACAGAAAAGCATACAAAATATTTTACTATCATTTCTTGTATAGAGACACAGGACTATGTAATCCAATATAATGTATATGCCACTATATGTAATTCACTGTTAAACTTGCCTAAAACAGGGGTGACCGTCCCCTCAAAATCACTAATGCAGTTTTTGCTCTCAACATGTACAATTATGAGACTATTTTCCATTCTAATCACAGGAGGTCCTCTCACTGGCCTTTTACTTTCCAGCACGATTCAAGCCCAGGCCAGCAGAGCTGACCCCAGTAATAATTCTGAGCATTGTACCACACAGAACTACTTAATGGGCAATTGTCTGATCATTCTACACATGAATGAAGTGGCACTGAATGACAAAAGAACACTATATTCTTAGTTATAGTTTCATCTACTGCACTAAAGTAACCTACACTCTAGTTAAAAGTAGAAACACTTACATAGGATACTCCTGAAGGGTCAACCATATACAACTGAGCTCCATCATCTTCATTGTAAGATCCCAACATGAAACTGTATGGGAAATAAAGAAAACGGATACACTGAATGTGGTTCAAAGATTCTGATCCATTACAGTTCGCTCTTGTGTAGCAAATATGTTCTAGAGTAGATACAGTAAAGGCAAGCTGGTATTTAATATGTCTGTACGTACCTGCTAATGTCTGAGCAGATAAGGACCACCAAAACCCAAAGTGCTCCTGCTCAAGTTTTCTTCCTAAAGTCATGGGCTAGCCTGTCTCCTCCTTCACTGAGCTATTTGTTAATGAGCCCACCACTCAAGAACCAAAATGTTAGAGGCGGAATACAGGCCCGCTATCAACTTTAGAAGAAATAAAAGTTATGTCTACAAATATAAGTGCTTTAAGCAATAGCAATCAATTTATGAAGTGTAGGGAACCTTAAATGCAGTCACCGACTATAGCAAGTGTCCACTCAGAATGTTTAGTTATGCATAGACAACACTGTCAGAATATGGACTACAGGTTTTGTTATAAACTGGAAATATACTGAAGACAGTGAGACAGAGCAGTTGTTACAAGAACTGCTATTGACCCTTACAGATGAATTCCAAGCATGGTAAATTTTTTCCATAGCTACATTGGTCCAGCTTGGACCAACATAACTATGTACAGTATATACCATACCTGGCCAATCTCTCTGGAAGCTGGAAATCACTGAAGCAGACACCACTACTCCAGTGATCACCCCACTTGCTTCTGGATCCTGTGAGAAGTAGCCAGCCTGATGCATTATGAATGCTGAGCGCACGAAAGCGAAAGCACAACCCTACTGTAAAGCAGCAACTGCCAAATAAATGAATTAAAGTTCTCTGATTAGATATCCCCTATTTTGGTATACTTTCGGTAATTATATCAACTGTCTGATATCTTCTGAAGTGCCTTAGGCTAACCCAGAGAATGAAAGTACAAGAAGGATTTGTGTGTAATATACAGTAAATTGATTATTGCCGCGCCCTAAATGTGAGATTTGAATACTTCCAGAAATAATGAACAATCCAAGTCAACTTATTACAACTTCAAAATAAATCAATAGAAAGTGAAAAAAAAAAAAAAGTGAAAAAAAATATCATATTATAAGTAATAAAAATGAATGGTGTCCAAAAAAAGTCTATATAAATTTGATTAAAGTTGATTAGTCAAACAAAATTGCAAATGGATTCTTGCTGGCATATAGATACTTGTATGCGCTCACCTTCCATTAAGCCCACTGCTGGGCTAACACAATTTATGGTGTTTATCCTTGATGGATATCTTTAGATACTCCTGATGATTGATAGTGGATGATTGTGGGTCTGTGGGTTAGCTTTTTCTCATGGCAATAAAAAGTGCTCCATCTCCTTGTATTATTCCTCGTTAGTATAGTGGGAAAGAATAAGGTACATAGTGCCCTATCGTTTTTTAAAAGAACAATTTTATTCACAACTTCTTATGCACTCACAAGTATTCAGTATAAAAACCGCTGAGTTAAAATCAGTGAAACCGTTAAATGCGTTTGTGACAGGTCTCCTGCGTAGCTGCTCACACTCGCTCACATAGACTATACTCGCCGTGAAGTCGGGTTGCTGTGGTGACGTCAAAGCCCAAATCACATCCCCCAGACGAAGCCACGTGTCCCTGTGGCGCAACGGGTTGGGGAGGGGCTTTGACATCACCACAGCAACCCGACTTCACGGCGAGTATAGTCTATGTGAGCGAGTGTGAGCAGCTACGCAGGAGACCTGTCACAAACGCATTTAGCGGTTTCACTGATTTTAACTCAGCACTTTTTATACTGAATACTTGTGAGTGCATAAGAAGTTGTGAATAAAATTAAATTTAAAAAACAATAAGGCACTATGTACCTTTTTCTTTCCCACTATACTAACGAGGAATAATACAAGGAGATGGAGCACTTTTTATTGCCATGAGAAAAAGCTAACCCACAGACCCACAATCATCCACTATCAATCATCAGGAGTATCCAAGGGAGTCTCTAAAGATATCCATCAAGGATAAACATCAAAGCTGTGTTAGCCCAGCAGTGGGCTTAACGGAAGGTGAGCGCATACAAGTATCTATATTCACGCAAGAATCCATCTGCAATCTTGTTTGACTAATCAACTTTAATCAAATTTATATAGACTTTTTTTGGACACCATTCATTTTTATTACTTATATTTTTTTCACGTTTTTTGGTTTATTTCACATTCTATTATTGATTTATTTTGAAGTTGTAATAAGTTGACTTGGATTGTTCATTATTTCTGGAAGTATTCATATCTCACATTTAGGGCGCGGCAATAATTAATCAATTTACTGTATATTACTACAAAACATTTATATGAGGATGTGAATAGATGCCTGCTGACCTATATATTTAATTGCTATCTCATATCTCAGTGGCTCGCATGTAATTATAATATATTATAAAGGATTTGTGTGTACCCTGCATGCTTCAGGTTGCACCACAGAAAGATTTCCAAGGTGGATTAGAGGAGAATGGGATTTACACTTTACAAAAATGGCTTGGTAATCTAAAGTAGAGTTTCATGCTATATATATCTATATATAGTGAATGAAAGTTAATTTCCATCACATACCTGCAGCCAAAAGGTCTGACAGCACTGTACAGTGTATATGCATGTACATACATGGCCACTCTGTCTGCGAGATGCTGCAAGGGGGTGTAAAGAAAAAAAAAAAAAAAATTGGATCCAAGGGTACAGAACAAACAAAATGTTATTTTCTACAAAAGTAAGCATACCTTTAATGGAATATCATAACCATAGTTGGATCTGAAGTTGGAGGCCTCCTCTCTAGCGATGTCTGCCAAGGAACGGGCATCAGCCAGGAGTCCAGCTACAGCCTGCAATCCACACATAATCATTGCATAGCTACATAGATCCCTTCACATCACATAAGGTTTGGGTAGTTCTACTCATTAGTATAGTTTACAAAAGGCATTTCCCATACCCAAACTTGCTCATACAGATATAGGCTAGACCACGGTGGAGATGCCTTTTTCCTGTTAAAGCCACTTTTGCATTGTTTGCATGTGTTAAAATGCACATATTAGGGCTTACGTTAACACCCCCAAACATTTTCTGAAAGCAAGGACCCAGGAGAATAAAATGGTGGTAGTTGCACATTTGTCACATATTAGCAAAACAATTTATTAAATGCATATTTTCAGTAAAAAGTACACTAAAGTTTATTTTAGTGCCCATAAAGGCAATATATTACCCATTTTTTAAATAAAATATAAGAGATAGGGTTGTCTTGAGTAAATAACACATCAAGCCTTAAAATTGTGCATGCTCGCAAAACGGCAACAAATTTAGTGCCCCAAATTGTCCATAGGTGATGCTTTACAAGCCGTTCTAGGCTTCAAGTTTAGATTTAACCATGAATAATGGCCCTTGAACCTATTGCTCTCACAGCAACATCATTCAGGTTTACTGTTGTGTGCTTGTGCGTATGGGCAGGGGCTTTACATTTTTTTTTCCCTGTAACTTTAAACTTTTTAAACATTTTTCCTTCAATTAACTTTATTGCTATCACATAGGGGACAAATAGCCCCTTATATGATAGCACATCTACAGTGACTCTTTAAGGAGACTGCAGGGATCTTTTAGACCCCTGATGCTTCCCCAGCACTCTACGGATAATAACAGAGCACAGATTATGTTCCATTAGCAGTTTTCCTTGCACTGCCAGTAATTGACAGTTCTGAACCAGGAATACAGGTGACTTCCTGGTTCATAGACTGGAAGGAACTTCCTCCACTCTATCCTGCGACACCAACCATGCAAGTCTGGGCCCACATTTGGGAAGCTGTGGAAGCTGACAGCCTGCTTATAAAAAGTACACAAACACACTCCTGACTTAGAAAAAAGACAAAAAAGGATTGGATGATTAAATTCAGCACAGCCTCATCTCATTCATTAGCTATGCAAGGTTGCAAAATGCATTTTTACTTGGCTCATCGAATAAGGTGATTGGGCATTCCTCTGCAAAGTGGATTTTTACTTAGCTCACCTCTCAACAAGCCAGGTGAAAAATCACCATGCAAACTGGGCACGCTCTACTCCTTTAGCTGGGTGGTCCTGCACTCTCCAAAGTAACTGAGGAAACAAACCTTTACTATACTAGTGCAGGTTATAGAAGTCCTACTACCAATGCCTGTTCATAAAGTTCACTCTTCCCGATAGTAGAAATGAACTCAGGACCCTGGCTTCAGGACAGTGTTTACATCTGAGGGTGCACTACCCTTATACACCAAGCTATAAAGTCATTTAAGTAAAGGACCTCTAATCAATCTTTGCAAAAGTCAGATCTTACTTGCATTTCTTTTCTACATCAAGTAGACTAAGACAAATTCCCTCACTTTGGTTACAAACCGTTACTTGACAAATTGGAAAACTGGACTAGATTTTCTTGTAATTTTTACAATTCCTTCACTTTGGGGACTATAAATTAAATGACAAAAACAGCCAGTTCCATTGTTCTTACCATTCCAACATGCCGATCCACGTTAAAAATACGCTTGTTAGAACCTTCTTCATAAAGCTTTGAAAGGACAAGCTTCTCTACTCCAAACACAACTCCATCTTTGCATCGGATACCAATGGCTGTGCTGGAAACGAAGACGCAAATACAAGAAGAGTTCAAATAGCTGACTACACAGGTAACTTTCTATAACTTGTAAAGTACCACTGCTGGTCAAAATAACATCCTGTAACTGCAGAGCAAGGAAAAACGGAATCACCCAGAAATCACATTAACTGCTTGTTTGATCGACTGTGGGTTTTCTCAAACATCTGCATAGAACCTGAGGTAAAGTTTTAGGAATCCTTAGCCCTGTGCTCAACAGCAGAGAGCCTGTAATTTTTAGTGATAAATTACCACCTATCTCCCAAGATGCTTGAGATGCCTTTTTCTCCTATTACAAATCAGAAAACAGGTCAAGTGGTTAAAACTGGTAGTTCCTCTGCTCAGCAGCAAGTTTGAGGAAATGCTTGGAGTGGTATTTCTTCATATCCAAGGACAGAAACAGGTAAGAATTTGACTTTGCAATGTATATACACTGATTAACCATGACATTATGACCATTAACAGCTAAAGTAAATAACATAGATCATCTTGTTACAATTGCACCTGAATGTGGGTGGGATATATTAGGCAGCAAGTGAACTGTGGTGCCTGAAGTAGAAGTGTTAAAAGCAGAAAAATAATGGGCATTGCGTTTTCTTGTTTATGGGGCTGTGTAGTCACAGACTAATCAGGGTGCCAATGCTGACCCATGTCCACAGCCAAAAGTACCCACAATGGGCATCAGAACTGAACCACATAGCAATAGAAGCAGGTGGCCTGGTCTGACAAATCACATTTTCTTTTACAACATGTGGATGGCTGTGTGCATGTTCACTTACCTAGGGAAGCAATGGCACCAAAATGCCATACAGGATGAAGGCAAGCCAGCGGAGGCAGTGTGATACTTTGGGCAATGTTCTTCTGGGAAACTTTTGGTCCTGCCATTCATGCAGATGTTACTTTGACATATACCACCTACCCAAAACATAGTTTCTGTACAAATACACCTCACCATGGAAACAGTATTCCCTGGTGGCAGTGTCGTCTTTTAGCAGGATAATGTGCCTTGCCGCACTGTAAAAATGGTTTAAAAATGGTTTGAGGAACACAAGTTTAAGGTGTTTGCTTGGCCTCCATATTCTCCAGCTATCAATCCAATCAAGCATCTGTGGGATGTCAAGGGAAAAAGTTCAATCCATGGAGGCCCCACCTCGCAACTTACAGGACCTAGAGGATCTGAGGCTGATGATCTGGTACTGGATACCACAGCATACCTTCAGAGGTCTAGTAGAGTTCATGCCTCAATTGGTCAGGTCTGTTTTGGCATCAAAAGGGAGCCCTACACAATATTAGGTGGGTGGTCACAATGTTATGGCTGATCGATTCCACTTTATCTTATGGGAGGCACATTACTACCTGGACATACTGTACTTTTAATGTCTTTAAAAGATTTCTGTGATATGCAATACCCAATAAGTATTAGTAGGGTTGCTAATCTACACTGCTCAAGGAAAATAAAGAATCAGAGTCAATTAAACTCCTGGGATATTGATCTGGTCAGTTAAGTAGCAGAGGGGGTTGTTATTCAGTTTCAGCTGCTTTGGTGTTAATGAAATAACCAGGTGCACTAGATGGGCAACAATGAGACGACCCCCAAAACAGCAATTGTTTTACTGGTGGAGGCCACAGAAATCTTTTTCCCTACTCATCTTTTCTGACTGTTTTCACTAGTTTTGCATTTGGCTAAGGTCAGTGTCACTAACGGTAGTACGAGGTGATACCTGGGCCCTACAGAGGTTGCACAGACAGTCCAACTCCTTCAGGATAGCACATCAATACAGGCCATTGACAGAAGGTTTGCTGGGTCACCCAGCACAGTCTCAAGAGCATGGAGGAGATTCCAGGAGACAGACAGTTGCTCTAGAACAGGGGTAGGCAACCTGCGGCTCTCCAGCTGTTGCAGGACTACAAGTTCCATCATGCCTCTGCAAGTCATAGCTGTAACTGTCAGTTTTGTAATGTTGCAATGCCTCATAAGAAATGTAGTTCCACAACAGCTAGAGAGTCGCAGGCTGCCTTCCCCTGCTCTAGGAGAATTGGACAAGGCTGTAGAAGGTCCTTAACCCATCAGCAGGACCTGCTCCTCTGTGCAAGGAGGAACAGGATGAGCACTGCCAGAGCCCTACAAAATTACCTCCAGCAGGCCACTGGTGTGAATGTCTCTGACCAAACAATCAGAAACGGACTTCATGAGGGTGGCCTGAGGGCCCGACGTCCTCTAGTGGGCCCTGTGCTCACTTCCCGGCACCATAGAGCTCGATTGGCATTTGCCATTGAACACCAGAATTGGCAGGTCTGCCACTGGCGCCCTGTGCTTTTCACAGATGAGAGCAGGTTCCCCCTGAGCACACATGACAGACATGAAAGGGACGTTATGCTGCCTGTAACATCATTCAGCATGACCGTTTTGGTGGTGGGTCAGTGATGGTCTAGTGAGGTATATCCATGGAGGGACGCACAGAACTCTACAGGCTAGACAATGGCACCCTGACTGCCATTAGGTATCGAAATTAAATCCTCGGACCCATTGTCAGACCCTACGCTGGTGCAGGGGGTCCTGGGTTCTGCCTCGTGCACGACAATGTCCGGCCTCATGTGGTGAGAGTATGCAGGCCGTTCCTGGAGAATGAAGGAATTGATACCATTGATGGCCCCCACACTTTCCTGACCTAAATCCAATAGAACACCTCTAGGACATCAGTTTTCGGTCCATCTGACACCGCCAGGTTGCACCTCAGACTGTCCAGGAGCTCAGTGATGCCCTGGTCCAGATCTAGTAGGAAATACCCCAGGACACCGATGTTGTCAGGCATGCATACAAGCACGTGGGGGACATACAAACTACTGAGTACCATTTAAGTTGCTGCAATGAAATTTCAGCAAATGGACTAGCCTGCTGCATAATTTTTTCACCTTGCTTTTCTGGGCGTCTTTGAATTCAGTCCTCTGTAGGGTGACAATTTTCATAATCGTCAAATGATATCAGTATAGATATCAAGCATGAGATTTTTCCCCATTGAGACTTGATGTGTTTTCGAATTCTTTTAACCACTTGCCCTCCAGAGTATTTACCCCCTTCCTGACCAGGCCATTTTTTTGCGATATGGCGCTGCGTTATTTTAACTTACAATTGAGCGGTCATGCTGCACCCAAATGAATTTTATGTCCTCCCCCCCCACAAATGGAGCTTTCTTTCGGTGTGTTTTCCATTTTTTGTGCTATAAAAACACAAAAATAAAAAAAAACCAACAATTTTGAGAAAAAAAAAAAAAAAAAGGGTTCGACTTTTTGCTATAAAACATTCAGTAAAAAATGTTTGTAAAAAATCTAATTTCATCATAAATTTAGGCCAAAATATTTTCTGCTACATGTCCTTGCTAAAAGAAAAAATCTCAATACATGTAAATGAATTGGTTTATGTGAAAGTTATAGCGTTTACAAATGAAAGAATAAATACACTGGAATTTTTTCTTTTTATACTACTGACGGTGGCGATCAGCGACTTATAGCAGGACTGAGACAGGCATTCTGACACTGGGGGGGGGGAACTAACTGCCACGGACACTAATACAGTGATGAATGCCACTAAAAAGCACCGACACTGTACTAATGACACTGGGCAGGAAGGGGTTAACATCTGGGGCTATCAAAGGGTTTACTGTGTGCTGTTTTACTTTGTTATGTGTGAGTGTGCGCTTTACGGTGTAAGCTCCGCTTGGTATTGCTCTCCATCTGGGACCTGGTGATCGACAGCTGTAGCCACCAATGGAGGCGCACATACATACATACATACATACATATACACACACACACACACACACACACACACACACACACACACACACACACGTGTGATTTTGCGCAGCCCTGCCGCCCTGTAGCAGTACTTCTGCTATACAGCGGTCGGGAAGCAGTTAATTTTTTTTAGCAGTGTGTTTCTAACCAGTATCAAAATTACACATTTTGGGATGAAGGCAGATATTAAAAAAAAAAAAAAAAAAGATGTCTTCTCTGGAATATGGACAGTCATTATTTCAAGAAGAAAATCACCTACCTACTATTTTCCACTGCTTTAGCTGCATACTCAACCTGGAACACTCTGCCATCAGGAGAAAACGTGGATGCTGAGAGATCATACTGAAGAGAAAAAAACAAAAAAAACAAACAACAGCCAAACATTAGAATATTCTGACAATGGACCCTTCCACCCAAAAGCTGCAGCTGTCATTCAGAAAAATTATTTTGAAGTAAAGTACAGCTATACAGCCATTATAGTATTATAATAATTACATAGTATTACACCCGAGCAGAGGTTAACAATTGTTTACACGTCAGAACGTACCCAGATTTCTGTGTCTTGAGTTCTGAGATTAATGGAAAAAAAAAAAAACCTGAGCTATGCCCATGAAAAATCTGAAAAAATTACTAGTGGTGTTGCAAACAGCAATTATGCTATTTATTTATACAAAAATAACGAGAGGTGAACATGCTTCAACAAAAAACATACAACTTTTATTGCACTTACAAAAATATTAAAAGACCAACGTATACAAGTAAAATATTCCTGTACAATTGCTATCCTATATCATTTATAAAATTAAAACAATTACACAACAAATGTGAGATCCTAAATACACCTGCCTCTGGAATTCCCCAGGGCACATTGGTAGGGTTCCCATAGGGAAGGAAGTCCAGGTTAGGACTCCTCCATGGTGACCCAAGTTCAGGGTTCCCAACCCACCACCTCATCAAGTTCTGCATCTATCATTCACAGTAGTAGTGTCCACAGTATACAAGTTCAAAGCAACATCTCATACGCAGGTACTGTGCATAGATGTGCAAACCAAATTCAATGGTGTTGTCCTTTATTTATCCACATATGGGTCCGTTGCATACTCAAAGCAGCACGTGTGTGTATGTTACCATTTAAGTAAAACAATCCAAGAAGCAATATTTAAAGTCAGGCCACTGCTTCCTATGAATTCCGAAGGAGAGGCAAGAAGCATATAGTTGTCACTGATGACACCATGTAAGGCTCCATACATTAGCGGGGTTTTTTTCTGCTCCTGTAAGCTAACTAGTGTTATCTTATGTGTCCATGCATATGAATTTAGGCTTGTAGCATTTTTCAAGCTTCAGCATTTAAGAGCAGAAAAAAAGGTTTTTGTAGAGATTTTGGGAGCGTTTTTCTAGCAGAAAACAAAAAAGCTAATAAATCTCTCTTAACGTGTTACTAAACCCAGAACCCTGCATTCACAATGGTGTCCTTTTATCATGCAGCGGTAAATGACCACTGCTCAATCACTGGCATTCTCAGGAGACAGTTCTCCTCTGAATACCTGTTCATGAAGTGGCGTAGATCGCTTTTCCTAATGAGGAGAGAAGCGATCTACAAACGCTTTGAACGCTAGAAAATGGCTGCTGTTACTGTAATCTCATGAGATTACAGTCAGAGATCAGTCAAAACACACAGATTACTAATCAGCAGTAAATTACCGCCACTTCGTTTGCTGCTCCTCCAATTTTCCACCTCTGGGCTGCAGAATCTGGAGGGAGAATTTTCACACAGATCTCCAGTGAAGGGCTGACATCGCTCCTGCATACACTGGCCATCTGTGTGCTGAGGTGATCAGCGGAGAACATGTTCTCCGCTGATCATCTCGGTTTCCTAATCCACTAATGATCAGAGATCATCAACGATCCTTAGGATCGCCGCTGATCTCGGTTTCATAAAAGGATACCTTAATCTGACCTCTGGAAGTGCAATTATTTTAGTAAATGTAAACTGCGAAATACCTTTTCTCATCAGCAGTTAGAGCAGTCTTGTGACTTCAGCAGAGCACTGGTTAAAGCTTGTAGGAGGAGTGTTCTTTCACCTGTCAGTGTCCCTGATCACCACCACACCAGTTATATGATGACGCTGTACTGCATTGGTGGCAATACAGTGCTCAGCATAAATGACTAAACCCCTTTTGAAAAGTAAGATTTTAATCAATATCTCAACAAAAGAACAATTTCCAACATTTTGACAAAGTTTTATAGAAGATATGTTTAGCTCATTACATGAAAGTAAAGTTAAAGTGTTACTAAACCCCAGACCCCGCATTCACTAGAACGGGTCTCCCAGGACCCCGCATTCACTAGAACGGGTCTCCCCGGACCCCGCATTCACTAGAACGGGTCTCCCCGGACCCCGCATTCACTAGAACGGGTCTCCCCGGACCCCGCATTCACTAGAACGGGTCTCCCCGGACCCCGCATTCACTAGAACGGGTCTCCCCGGACCCCGCATTCACTAGAACGGGTCTCCCCGGACCCCGCATTCACTAGAACGGGTCTCCCCGGACCCCGCATTCACTAGAACGGGTCTCCCCGGACACTGCATTAACTATATCCGGTCTCCCCGGACCCTGCATTCACTATATCTGGTCTCCCACAGTACACACAACATGGGAATGCAATTATTTTAGTAAATAAACTGCTAAATACCTTTTCTCATCAGCAGTATATAGCAGTCTTGTGACTTCTATCAGTGTTCAGCAGAGCACTGGTTAAAGCTTGTAGGAGGAGTTTTCTGTAGGAGGATGCAGAACCTCTGACACTCTGTCTGGACAGTGCTGATTGGTCCTGTGCTGATCACATGCACTCCAAAAAGGGAAAAAAAAAAAAACTAGCAATACACACCAAACTGAGCATGTGTATGTGACTATAGATTCAGTCTGTATCGAGTGCTCATTTCAAGAAGAGGAGAGGCAGAGCAGAAAGGATCAGCTTTTTAAACAATGCAGAGGATTAACCCTTTGGTTCAACAGTGAGTATAAGAAGCATGCTTTACTGCATATACAGACTGATTTTACTGTTGTGGGTTTAGTAACACTTTAACAGCATTTTTCCTACATGTATTGTAAGAACGCTAATAAAACATTAATGCTCCTAAACACTTCTAAATAGTAGCGGTGCACTGAAATTAAAATTCTGGTACCGATACAGAAAATTTAGAATGCATGTAGCCGAAAACCAAACCGAAATGTCTGCGTATGTGGGGGTGGGAAGGCTCCATTTTTTTTTTCTACTTTCATGTATACTTTCATATTTTTGTAACTTGTGATATTATTGCTATCACATAGGGGACCAATAGTCCCCTATGTGATAGCATATGAGTGACAAGTCCTCTTTGTGGGGGGGGGGGGGGGGAGGGGGTAAGGAGCAGTGTGTGCAAGGAGAGGAGAAGTGTATACAGAGAGGCTCCCTCACTGGCTGTCACACAAAAAAAAAAAAGCAATATATATCCCAATTTTTTGTAAAAAATATGAAAGATATTACGCCAAGTAAATGGATACCAAACATGTCATGCTTTAAAACTGCGCATGCTCGTGGGATGGCGCCAAACTTTGGTACTTAATCTCCATGGGTGACGTTTTGAAACTTTCCTACAGGTTAGCAGTTTAAAGCTACAGAGGAGGTCTAGTGCTAGAATTATTGCTCTTGCTCCAAAGTTTACGGCGATACCTCATGTTTTTTTTTTTTCATTTAAATTTTATTTAAAACATTTTTTACACTGTCCCGTTAAAAAAAAAAAAAAAAAAAAAAAAAAATGTTTAAATCACTTTTATTCCTATCACAAGGAATGCAAACATCCTTTGAGATAGAAATAGGCAGTGACAGGCAGTGGTGCACAGAAATGAAAATTCTGGTGCTGAAACCAAAAAAATACAAAATGCACTTGGCCGAAAACTGAAATGCGCAGTTTTTAAAAAATTAATATTTTTTTTTAAATAAAACACACTTTGATAAAAAAAAAAAAAAAGACATAATATATACCCCAATTTTTTTGTAAAATATGAAAGAGGATGTTACAGCAAGTAGATACCAAACATGTCACGCTTTAAAATTGTGCACACTCGTGGAATGGCGTCAAACTGCCGTACTTAAAAAATCTCCATGGGTAATGCTTTAAAAATGTATATAAGTTACCAGTGTAGACTAGTGCTAGAATTATTGCTCTTGCTCTGACATTCGTGGTGATACCTCACGTGTGCTTTGAACACCGATCACATGTGGGCATGGCCTACGTATGTGTTCACCACTATGTGCGAGCACGGGGGGGGGCAGGGGCACTTTAAACTTTTTTTTTTTTTTTTTTTTACACAGTCACTTTGAAAAAAATTTCAATCACTTTTATTCCTATCACAAGGAATGCATGCATCCCTTGTGATAGAAATAATTATTGACAGGTCCTCTTTATGGAGAGCTTTGGGGTCAATAAGACCCTACATCTCTCCTCTACAATGTAAAGCATTATATAAAAAAAGCATTTATCTAGTGCTTTAACAAGAAAAAAAAAAAAAGAAAAAAAAAATGTTGGAACTGGAAGTGACATCGCTCGGTCCTCCAAGGCATAGAGATGAGTGGAGGCCATCTTTCCTTCACTAATCTCTATGCCCAGCCCTGGGATTGTTCGATGGTTTCTTAGGTAAGGCTTAAAAATTACTGAGCGGAGGGGAGTGGCAGTAGCCACGAGGGGGCGGGGTTTTTTTCTGCACCGGTGCTTTTTTCATATCGGCCGATAGGGGTGTTTTCAGCCGAACCGTTTCGGCCACCGAAATTTCGGTGCACCCCTAGTGACAGGTCCTCTTTATGGAGAGATATGGGGTCAATAACACCGCACATCTCTCCTCTACAATGTAAAGCATTAGATTACAAAAAAAAAAAAAAAAAAAAAAAAAAAAAAGGCCTTGTTTACAAGGCGCTACAACCATGAGGGTCAAAATGACTTTGCTCCGGTCCTCCAAGGGCATAGAGATGAGTGAAGGGCATAGAGATGAGTGAAGGGCATAGAGATGAGTGAAGGCCATCTTTCCTTTTGAGATCGTTGGATGTGTTCTCAGGTAGCGCTGAGAACCAGAGGGCGGTGGCGGGAATATTTATGGCATCTATATTGGTGCCGATTTTCATATTGGCCCAAGGCCAATTTTTGGCTGAAACGTTTGGGACACCGAAAATTCGGTGCATCCCTACTTCTAGACGCTACTAAAAAAAAAAAAAACCTATTACCAGCATTTTTTCAGCTTAAAAAAATTGCTAATGTGCATGGAGCCAAAAGATAATTCCCATAAGAGATCTATAGTATCAAGTGAATTGCTCCCTTGAAACATAACTTGCAGTACACCACCAATATAGGTGTCTATATAGCATCTCCCTGCCATCAAAGTCAACCATATGCAGCAATAGCCATATTTGTAACAAGAAAGTCTGCAATACGTATCAGAAGATGCAGGGGTCCAGAATCGAGAGCAAGTACAGGGGAAGAATGAAATGCCAAAACCTAATTTTGCTGGACGTAGTTGGCTGCATCAGGGAAAGACTAGTGTGTCCCCTCCCTGCGGGCCCATAAAAGGAAATGAGAGCAGTGACTGTACCCAGACAGCCACAGCAGATCATCACCAGCACACGTCTAGAACAGAACTAATGCCTAATGTCACACAGTTACTCAGGCATCTCCTAAGGAGTTCTAATTCCACCTCCCTTTTGGAGCCCATCAACCCTAAAAGCCCCTTTCACAGAGGGTGGATTCCGTTCTGATCAACAGGTGATAAACTCACAGATTCCCTACTGATCAGAGCAGCGTGGACGGATGACAGGTCTGTGTCCGCTCAGTTTCTGCAGACATGGACAGAGCCCATTCTGCTCTATGGGCAGCCGGGTATAAAACGGTCACTGCTGTCCATTTACACCTGACTACCCTTCGACCAAACAAAAGAGAACAGATTCCCTTCTGATTTTTATTTTAGTGGACCCAATCAGACCAGGAGGCAGGCGGGTGTAAACATACACAACGTCATTTATACCAGCCTATTCATAGGGATGAATGGACCTTCTGATGAGGTCTGCCTGTCAGTTTTTCAAGTAGACCATGTGAAAGGGGCTGAAGGAGAACATCGGGAGGAAAACACAACATACAGCAAACGTAATTTTATATGTGCAATAATAATAGGCTTTGTAATTCATGTTCAAAGTGGGGATATAATGCCTCTCTGTATAAACCTATATATACTTCAATACCCCACACTAACCAACCAATAAATAAGAAGCAGAATGTCTTCTCACAGAAATGATCATGTCCAACTCACCATAGATCAGTCCTTAAAGTAGAACTAAAGGCTAAACTTTTTTTTTTCTTTGAATGGAGTGGAGATGGATTAGAATACCTGTCAGTTTTATTGCTGTCTGTGACCCAGTTAAGGAGATTTACCCTCTCTATTTGTCCTGTTTACCATTATCATTGAAAGTGAAAGTAAAAGAAAATCCCAAAATTAGGAGTTTTCCCTAGAACAGTAATAAAGGGGTAACCTTCCAATGAGGACACTAGTTCTGGTGACCCTGGGGATAACCAGGGATTTCCCACACTCTGGCCAGATTTCCTCTCGCGTCCTGTTTTGGCTATGGGACAGGAAATGACAGTAAATTTCCCCAAAGGGACACAGATGGAAAAAACTGACAGGCATTATAACCCTCCCTTGCTCTATCCAAAAAAGCACCCTTTCCCCCCTGCGCACGCTTACCAGCATGCGCAAGCGTTGACACCGTGCCGGTATGTAAACAGTGGTTGAACCATGCATGTGAGGTATCGCCACGAACATCAGATCGAGGGCAGTAATTCTAGCACTAGACCTCCTCTGTAAATATAAATTGGTGGCCTGTAAAGGCTTTTAAAGCATCACCTATGGATAATAAAAATGTATGTATTTTGTTGCCATTGCACAGTCATGCACAATTTTAAAGCATGTCATGTGTGGTATCTATTTACTTAGTGTAACATCGTCTTTTATATTTTATCAAACAATTTGGCAATATATTGTGTTTTTGTGCATTAAAATTCTAAAAAAAGTGTATTTTTCCCAAAAGATTTGCTTTTGAAAATCACTGCACAAATACTGTGTGATGTAAAAAATGTCAACACTCACCGTTTTATTCTCTAGGGCCTCTGCTTTAAAAAAAAAAAAATATCTAAAGTTTAGGGGTTCAAAGTAATTTTCTAGCAAAAAAAAACCTGTTTTTTCCTGTGAACAAAAAGTGTCAGAAAAGGCTTGGTCTTCAAGAGTGGGTGATGTGTGGCTTCTAATGTTGGCCCTGAAATGCCAGGATAGTAGAAACCCCCCCCCCCCCCCCCAAGTAGACACTCCAAGGTATTTGCTAAGAGGCATGGTGAGTGTTTTGCAGATCTCATTTGTTGCCACGTTTTTGGAAAATGAAGAAAGAGGCTCCGGAAACTGTGATAGGTAGTGGGGAAGTGACATGAGGAAATATGCCATTTGAAAGCCTTGAGGTGGTCATTGGATTTTGGGGGCCTGTATGTAGCTAGGCTGCCAAAAAGTCTCTCACATGCGGTATCCCCATATTCAGGAGAAGTAGAAGAATGTGTTTTGAGGTGTTATTCCACATACACCCATGGCATGCATGAGCAATATATCATTAAAGTGACAACTTTGTGTAAAAAATAAAATTGTGATATTCACAAAATTTGTGACAAAAAATAAAATGTTGCATGCACTCTGCAAAATTCTTGGTGTGTCCACTTTCCAAAAAGAGGTCATTTGGGGGAGGGGGGGAACTGCCCTGGCATTTTAGCACCTCAAGAAATGTGATAGGCAGTCAGAAAGTAAAAGTTGTGTAAATTCCATTATCTATACCATAGTTTGTAGATGCTATAACTTTCACACAAACCAATTAATATACACGTACTGAGATTTTTTTTTTTACCAAAGACATGTAGCAGAATACATTTTAGCCTACATGTATGACTAACTTTGAGTTTATTGGATATATTTTATAACCAAAAGTGGAAAACATCATTTTTTTTTTTTTAATTTTTGGTCTCTTTTGGTTTATAGCGCAAAAAAATAAAAACCGCACAGGTGATCAAATACCACCAAAAGAAAGGTCTATTTGTGTGAAAAAAGGACATACATTTTGGTTGAGTACAGCACTGAACGACCGCGCAATTACCAACTGAAATAGTGCAGTGCCAAACAGCAAAAAAATGGCGTTGTCAGGAAGGTGGGTAAATCCTCAGGAGGGCAAGTGGTTAAGAACTATCTTCAGTTTAAAGAAAGACAAGGAGCCCTGTAAGTGATGGTTTGGCCCCCACAGAGCCCTCATCTCATCGAATCTGTCTGAAATTATATGAAGATACAGAAGACTTTGTGGCAGTCTATATCCACAGAAGATCTGTGGTTAGTTCTCCAAGATATTTGGAACAACCTACCTGCTGAATTCCTTCAAAAACTGTGTGCACAAGCACTGTGGGTACCTAGTAAAAAGTGGTGTTTTTCACTCATGTATGCAAGAGGCCTAAAAGTCTCATTCAACTGTAGATACCTACAAAGATCTTCCTCATCACTCTTGCCGGTGCTCCGATATGCCTCCCTTAACCATTTCTGTTTGTATCCCCACTTCACAAATCTGGTTCTTAGAAGTATTCACATCCTGCTCCTGCTAGCAATGTCAACAAGCTCACGGGTACTGTCCAGCCAGCATACTCTTTAGTTTTTGTGGGTGGAAACTCTTACATAGGAGACTGTAGGAAGCTATAGGCTGCAAACTTTGCAATGCTATCCCTATCTGGACTGATCTCAATCACAAGATCTAAAAAAGTCATCTGATCAGGGCAAAAAAAGAGCATTGGTGCATTGTAAAGTTATTGTTCCCTAATTTGTTCACAAGGTTTCTGGTCTCCTCTGATGACCCAGCCCACAATATCAAGGCATTGTTGATGTATCTGTAGCAGGACAAAATCTTGGACAGGTACACTGGCAACACCCCCATCAAAGAGTGTTCTCCCATTCCCCCCAAGTAGATGTGGGCATAGGCTGGGGCACACCTAATGCTCATGGCTGCACCCAGAGTGTGGCAGAAATACCGTCCATCAGAAGGAAACGTGCCAATAGGAAGAAAAGCATGCCAACACCGGTCAGGTGTACTGGGTCAGGGTGTACGAGTAGTCATCTTTTCATTTCTTTCTGAAAATCTGAACTCACTGTATAAATGGCTGCGTGCAAATCATAAAAGTATCCTGGGAAAGAAAAATATGTAGTCTGCCATTGCTAGTGGTTGATTCAACAAACACTACCTCCCTGGCTGTCATATTAGCCCAGGGGTCTGCAACCTTTAAGACATAAAGAGCCACTTGGACCCGTTTCCGAGAGGGAAAAAAAGACTGGGAGCCGCAAAACCATTGCAACATTTAAAACAAATCCGACACTGCATATATTGCAAAAAACGCTCTGGTCATGAAGGGGGTTTAAGGGCCCAGTAAGCAAAGGGTTAATCAGGGCCACAGTGTATCGTCATAATCACAATCATAGCCTTAGGTCAGTGGTGGGCAACCTTTTTTTTTTCAACTGAGCCAACTCTCACCAAAACGATTGAAATTTATTTTGAGAGCCACATTTTTAAAACTGAAAATACATCCCCCATATAGTAATTCATCCCCCATATAGTAATTCACCCCCCCTATAGTAATTCATCCCCCATATTAAGTCCCCAAGTCCTCCCTGTGTCAATTCACTTACCTTTGCTCCGCGCGTTCCTCTCGCCGTGTTCCCGCGCCGTTCCGGTGTAGCATGAAAATCTGTCTCCTATGAGGATCTGTCCCCCTCGACGTATCTGCGCATGTGCCAGTTTCAGGCATTAGCAGCCGATCGGCGATCTCCGGCACATGCGCAGATACGTCGAGGGGGACAGATCCTCATAGGAGACAGATTTTCATGCTACACCGGTCTTCAGGGCGGACTGTGAGAGGAGCCCAGCGGGAGCCTAGCTCCGTGGGCCGGATTAAAAGGTCCGCCGGGCCGTAGTTTGCCCATTGCTGCCCTATTGCCTGTCACCTGGTGGGCAGTGTGCTCCGGAGCCGCAGCCAAGGTGAAAAAAAACCGCATGCGGCTCTGGAGCCGCGGGTTGCCGACACCCGTATTAGTCCAATGGCTTCAAAACTATGAGCCACTGACCTGAAACAAGTGTGAAGCTCACCAGCTTTTCCTTCAATGACTACACACTTGCTTTGAGCCAGTGTTTTATAAGTACTGAAGCCAATGGGTCAGCATCACAGCCAGGCAATTGACATTTTCAGGAGCGCTTCTTCAAGTTTCCTTTACCCAGTAGGCGATGACATGTTATTGTGCCATCTGTATACCTGGCAATACACAAGTGCTGTAAACCTGATTATATCACGACACACAAGTATGAATCCATCTCCCACACACAGCAGTAAATCCCTTCAGGATGATCTCTTGCTCACTTCTGTGGGGATGCTACCGCATGGCAAGGGTTAAACACTCATTTAGGTCTGAACCCGTATTCTTAACTGCCACCCCAAAAACGTACATTGTGGCTGCTTGGCTCCATTTATATTGCTGCAGCAATTTTAATTTAGCATGTTGAGTTTGACAGGCAGCACTGCTTGTCAAACACACCCATTGTAGTCAATGAGACCATGTGCCAAACGTGGCTATGGTGACTACAGTGCATTCAATGCAACATCCCAATGGGACTGAAAAAAAAAAAAAAAATAGCATCCAGGAGGCAACGGGAACACCTTATGAATGCCTGTCAACAGCCACTGAAAAAGTGAATCACCCCAGGTCACTTCTCCGAGGGGCGCTAGAGCCTGCCACTGGTGTAAAGGAGTCCTTCAGGTGCTCAGATGAGTTCAAGGGGCACCACACACCAGGAGGTAAGCAGCCTGCCCAGCAGTTCCATACATACAAGAAATGTGTCTCATTCTATTCTGATGGCAGTCACCACCTGCAACACAGGACTTCCCATTAGGCCTCTGTGTAGGGAGCAGTGCCACTACATCAGGCATAGAGAAAAAAAATGTCTGTACATACACACACACACACACACACACAACTTGATCAGCCATAACATTAGGACCACACAATGAGGCATGGGCTCCACTAGTCCTCTGGCAGTAAGCTGTGGTATCTGGCACCAAGTTACCAGTCACAGATCCTTTAAGTGGTTGTAAGCCTCACATATTAAATATGAACAGAGCATATCCCTTTATAGTGTGTACTTGTCTCAAGCAAGAGTACTAAGTATCATTTCTGTCTGCTGACTCGTTCTTCTGCTATTCTACAATAGTCACTTCAGACAAGTTTTCCTGACACCAAGAATAAAAAGGTGACAGGGGAGGGACCTCCAGCAGACTGACAGCTTCAGCTCTGTTTGTGTGGAGGGGGTGTGTCTCTTCTATCCAATCAGCTCTCAGAGCTCTCCTCACTGAGCTCCGCAGAGTGTAACTTCAGCTCTCTGCCCCCTTTTTGCTGAACTCATAGACAAGCTTTATAAATGCAGCACTTTGAATGGATGTAGAGAAGACTTCAGATAAACAGAAGGATTGTTTCATCTCTAGTTATCACCTGAGTCCAATCACTTCACTGGGTATATGTTAGGGTTTACAACCATCTGAAGGTCTGTAAGTTATGAGATGGGGTCTCCATGGATTGGACTTGTATGTTCAGCTCATCCCACAGATGCTTAATTGGGCTGAGATCTGGTGAACCTGGAGGCCACGGCAACACCTCAAACTCTTCATTGTGTTCCTTGACTCATTCTGGAATTCCTCAGACCAGGCCACCTTCTTCCATTGCTCTGTGGTCCAGTTCTGATGCTCGGGTGCCCATTGCAGGCAGACTTGGCTGTGGACACGGGTAAGCATGGGCACCCTGACTGGTCTGCGGCTACACCACCCCATACACAACAAACTGCGATGCACTGTGTGTTCTGACACCTATCAGAACCAGCATTCACTTTTTCTGCAATCTGAGCTCCAGTGGCTCCTCTATTGGACTGGCCTCCTGGGTCGGGCCTTTGTTCCCCATGTCCTTCAATGAGCCTTGGCCGCCATGACGCTGTCACCAGTTCTCCCTCCTTGGCCCACTGCTGGTCGGTGCTGACCACTGCAGGCTGGGAACATCCCACAAGAGCTGCAGATGTGGAGTTGCTCTGTCCCCATCACCTATTATTATACAGGATTTATATTGCGCCAACAGTTTGCGCAGCGCTTTACAATATAAGGGAGACAGTACAATTACAATATATTTCAGTACAGAAGGAATAGGAGGGCCCGGCTCCTGGAGCTTACAATCTAAAGGAAGGGGGAGGTGGTACAAAAGGTGATAGCTGTGGGGGGGGATGATCTGGTGGAGGTGATTCAAATACAGTTCTTAGGTGGAGGTGGGGTAGGCTTCCCTGAAGAAGTGAGTTTTCAAAGATCACCTAAAGGCAGACAGGGTGGGGGCTGACCAGACATGCTGTGGTAGGGAGTTCCAGAGGATGGGAGAGGCTCTGGAGAAGTCCTGGAGGCGAGTGTGGGAGGAGGATATCATGGGAAGAGCGGAGTGGGCGGTATCTGTGGATGAGGTTGGTGATGTAGCTAGGGGAAGTGACATTACAATCTGGTCCTGGTACAGGCCCTCGGGTCCTCACACTTCTCCGTGTTTCTGCTTCCAACACATCAACTTCAGGGACAACATGTTCACTCCTCTTACACCCCAGCCACGTCCCGATGTCACTGTCAGCAGAGAATACATGGTACTCGTCCTGCCTGTCAGTGGTGACAACGTTGTGGCTGCTCGGTGTACAGCTCTAACGTACAGTATACACAGCATGCTGGAATGATAGGAAATGTATGGGGAGCTCAGCTCCTCCCCCAGCTCCGGGCTCTCCCCGGTCAGTGTCCTCCCAGGCCCGGCCATACACACACTACAGGGAGCCCAGCCAACGACTTTCGCTTTCAGTCAGCGCACAGCGCCCCCTCCCCCCGTCTCAGGACACACAAAGCGCCCGCTCAGTCAGCCCGGACACAGCCGGAAAGGCTCGCACTGAAGGCGGCACGGCAGGACTCTCGGCTCAGCCTCCACACTCACCCCGGTCCCGATGGAGCTCATGGCTGACAACGTACACTCTACCCAGACGGTGAGACGGCACTTTCACTGCAGTCTTCCTCCAGGCTAACTCCAGCCAGTATCGCACTACCTGATTGCACCGCAACAGACCAATCAGAAAGCTCCTTCCTGGGCGCAACAGACCAATTAGTGGGCTCATAGCCGGGAGAAGCAGCCCAATTAGCGAATTTCTTTCCACGCGCATGCGCAGTACAGAACAAACCTGAAAGTAGTTGAGAGAAACAGCAGAGTCATGAGGCAATGAGGGTTCACGATGGCAGCTCAGAGGATGAGGGAAGTCACGTGTCCTGCTGATACATTTCTATTGGACAAATGCTGAGAATTCGTTTCCTGTAGCTGGTTTATTAATGGGATTGCTTAGTAACGTCCTTTATCCTTTCTTCAAGTGTTCCTAAACCCAGGACCTGGAAATGCAATTATTTTAGTAAATATAAACTGCTAAATACCTTTTCTCATCAGCAGTTAGACAGTCTTGTGACTCTATCAGTGTCCAGCAGAGCACTGGTTTGTCCTAGGAGGCTGCATAACCCCTGACCCTCTGTCTGGACAGTGCTGATTGGCCCTGTGCTGTTTAAATGCACTCTCCAAAGAAAAAATAAAAATCTCTAGCAAAGCACACCAAACTGAGTATGTGCAGAGTGACTCCAAGGCTCTGCTCTATCAGCACATGGATTGGGGACAGTAGAAGAAGGGGAGGATCAGAGAAGTCAGGATCAAACATCCTTTTTTACACAATGCAGAGGATTAACCCCTTAGGTTCCACAGTGAGTATAACAAGCTTGCTTTACTGCATATACAGACTGATTTTACTGTTGTGGGTTTAGTAACACTTTAAACTAAAGCAGACCTTCACCCTCCTCAGCCACTCTCTGCCATCTCATTCCTACCCCCTGCTCTCTCAGGACAGCAAATTTTTTTTATATTTTAATAACCTTTTTTGAGGAATTCCTCCAGCATTTCATATGTGCTGACCTAGGGGAGGATGAAGTATTGCTCCCCAAGAAACACACTTCCTGAATTGTGGTGACAACGCTCAGCCAGTGTAATGCAGAGGAGCTCCCAAGGATAGGACTACAGAACTGCTTTCAGGTCCTTCCAGGACTGGTGTTCAATCACAGCCCAGAGACATGCTGACAAAACAGAGCTCAGTGCAGAGGAAACAATCTTTCTGCTTCTCATCTCTGCAAAGCAGGGATAGGAAACGATCTATCAGTAAAAAGCAGAAACCTGTACACACTTTAGGAACACATTTAACCCCTTGATCGCCTTAGATGTTAACCCCTTCCCAGCCAGTGTCAGTACAGTGACAATGTATAGTATTATCACTAATCTCTGTATTAATGTCACCAGTGATGTCAGTGGAAGTTAGTCAGTTTCCCCCAGGATTAGTTAGTGTCAGATTGCCATCCGCACTAACGCAGTCCCATTATAAGTCGCTGATTACCGCCATTAGTAGTATTAAAAAAAAATCCAGTATACTGTATATCCCATAGTTTGTAGGTGCTATAAAGTTCACACAAACCGATCAATATATACTTATTGGGAATGTTTTATCAGACATGTAGCGGAATACGTTTTGGCCAAAATTCATGAGGACACTTTATTTTATTATTGGATATGTTTCATATCGGAGAGTAAAAAATAATTGTTTTAATCAAAATTTTTGCTCCTTTCTTCATTTATTTTGCAATTAATGAAAAATCCAGAGGTGATCAAATACCACCAAATGAAAGCTTTATTTGTGTGGAAAAAATTATATAAATTTTGTTTGGGTAAAGCGTTGCATGACCACACAATTACCAGCTAAAGAAGCGCAATGCTAAATAGCAAAACATGGCCTGGTCATGAAGGGGGGTAAAATCTTCCACAGGTCAAGTGGTTTAATTGTGTTTAAGGCTTCATTCACGTTAGCGATTCCCCAAAATTGTGCAATTTCCAGCGCCAAACCCATCATTTAAACTGATTCCCCCAAACAGTTCTATACAAGGCATGCTGTGAATGATACAGTGCCTTGAAAAAGTATTCATACCCCTTGAAATTTTCCATATTTTGTCATGTTACAACTAAAATCGCAAACGTATTTTATTGGGATTTTATGTGATAGACAAACACAAAGTGGCACATAATTGTGAAGGGGAAGGAAAATGATAAATGGTTTTTAACATTTATTACAAATAAATATCTAAAAAGTTTGGTGTGCATTTGTGTTCAGCCCCCTTTACTCTGATACTCCTAACTAAAATCTAGTGGAACCACTTGCCTTCAGAAGTCACCTAATTAGTAAATATAGTCCACCTGTGTGTAATTTGATCTCAGTATAAATACAGTTGTTCTGTGAAGCCCTCAGAGGTTTTCTAGAGAGCATGAGTGAGCAAACAGCATCATGAAGGCCAAGGAACACACCAGACAGGTCAGGGATGAAGTTGTGGAGAAGTGTAAAGTAGGGTTAGGCTATAAAAAAAATCTCAAGCTTTGAACATCTCACAGAGCACTGTTCAATCCATCATCTGAAAATGGAAAGATTATTGCACAACTGCTAACCTACCAAGACCTGGCCGTCCACCTAAACTAACAGGCCGAACAAGGAAAGCATTAATCAGAGAAGCAGCCAAGAGGCCCATGGTAACTCTGGAGGAACTGCAGAGATTCACAGCTCAGGTGGGAGAATATGGCCGCAGGACAACTATTAGTCGTGCACTCCACAAATCTGGCCGTTATGGAAGAATGGCAAGAAGAAAGTCATTGTTGAAAGAAAGCCATAAGAAGTCCCATTTGCAGTTTGCGAGAAGCCATGTGGTGGACACAGCAATTATGTGTAAGAAGGTGCTCTGGTCAGAGGAGACCAAAATGTAACTTTTGGCCTAAAAGCAAAACTCTCTGTGTGGCAGAAAAATAACACTACACATCACCCTGAACACACCATCCCCACCTTGAAACATGGTGGAGGCAGCATCATGCTGTGGGGATGCTTTTCTTCAGCAGGGACAGGGAAGCTGGTCAATGTTGATGGGGAGATGGATGGAGCCAAATACAGGGCAATCTTAGAAGAAAACCTGTTAGAGTCTGCAAAAGACTTGAGGTGGAGGTTCACCTTCCAGCAGGGCAATGACCCTAAACATACAGCCAAAGATACAATGGAATGGTTGAGATCAAAGCATATTCATGTGTTAGAATGGCCCAGACAAAGTCCAGACCTAAATCCAATTGAGAATCTGTGCAAAGTCTTGGAAATTGCTGTTCAGAAGCTCTCCATCCAATCTGACAGAGCTTGAGCTATTTTGCAAAGAAGAATAGGCAAAAATGTCACTTTCTAGATGTGCAAAGCTGGGAGAGACATCCCCAAAAAGACTTGCAGTTGTAATTGCAGCAAAAGGTGGTTCTACAAATTATTGACTCAGAGGGAGGCTGAATACAAATTCACGCCACATTTTTCACAGATTTGTAAAAAATGTTGAAAACCATTTATCATTTTCTTTCCACTTCACAATTATGTGGCACTTTGTGTTGGTCTATCACAGTGGTGGGCAACCTTTTTTTTCAACTGAGCCAAATCTCGCCAAAACCACGATTGAAATTTATTTTGAGAGCCACATTTTTAAAACTGAAAATACATCCCCCATTTAGTAATTCATCCCCCATAGTAATTCATCCCCCATATAGTAATTCATCCCCCATAGTAATTCATCCCCCATATAGTAATTCATCCCCCATATAGTAATTCATCCCCCATATAGTAATTCATCCCCCATAGTAATTCATCCCCCATATAGTAATTCATCCCCCATATAGTAATTCATCCCCCATAGTAATTCATCCCCCATATAGTAATTCATCCCCCATAGTAATTCATCCCCCATATAGTAATTCATCCCCCATATAGTAATTCATCCCCCCTATAGTAATTCATCCCCCATAGTAATTAATCCCCCATATAGTAATTCATCCCCCATATATAATAATTCATCCCCCATATATAATAATTCATCCCCCATATAGTAATTCATCCCCCATAGTAATTCATCTCCCATATAGTAATTCATCCCCCATATAGTAATTCATCCCCCATAGTAATTCATCCCCCATATAGTAATACATCCCCCATAGTAATTCATCCCCCATAGTAATTCATCCCCCATATAGTAATTCATCCCCCATATAGTAATTCATCCCCCATAGTAATTCATCCCCCATATAGTAATTCATCCCCCATATAGTAATTCATCCCCCATATAGTAATTTATCCCCCATATAGTAATTCATCCCCCATATAGTAATTCATCCCCCATAGTAATTCATCCCCCATATAGTAATTCATCCCCCCTATAGTAATTCATTCCCCATATTGTGTTAATTCACTTACCTTTGCTCCGCGCGTTCCTCTCGTCGTCTTCCCGCGCCGTTCTGGTCTTCAGGGCGGACTGTGAGAGGAGAGGAGTTCGTCACGCTGCCCCGCCTACATCCTGGCTGCCCCGCCTACATACTGACAGCTGCAGAGTCCTGACTTTTGGGGCGGCCGCCCGAGAGGAGGGAGGGGAGCGGGCGCCCGGCACACAGAAGAGCCGCATTTAAGTTTGTAAAGAGCCGCGGCTTGCCGACCACTGGTCTATCACATAAAATCCCAATAAAATACATTTACATTTTTGGTTGTAACATGACAAAATGTGGAAAATTTCAAGGGGTATGAATACTTTTTCAAGGCACTGTAACTGTCACATTTGCTTTTGCTCTCAACCAGTCAAACCATTGAATGCCTGTACAGACTCTCGGTACATTTATTCTGCAATGAATGAACTCCTGCTCCTCTTATTTATTTCAGGTACTTATATAGCACCGTCAATTTACACAGCACTTTACATATATGTTGTACATTCACATCAGTCCCTAACCCTCAAGGGGTGTACAATCTAAGGTCCCTAACTCACATTCATACATACACATACTAGGGACAATTTAGACAGGAGCCAATTAACCTTCCAGCATGCAAACTCCAGGCAGGTGGCGCCGTGGTTGGTATTTGAACCAACGATCCTAGTATTGCCAGGTGGAAGTGCTAACCATTTAGCCACTGTGCTGCCCACTCTTGCATGGCACCCTCCTACTCTACTCTTTACCATGCTAATTACCCTCCTTTATTTCAGGAAACTAATTGCCGTTTGAAACAATATGACACGTATTCAGTTTTACTTCTTGAGAGGATTAATGTCTTCAGGATGTCTGTACTCCATAAACAGTTATATTTGTTTGAAACTCTGCCAGTCCTGAATCCTCTGTGACAACTTAAATCTCTAGGGATCTTTTCTAACTTTATTTGACCTAATAAATCCCATCGCATTGCTAGTTCTGTTGTACTTACCCTAAAGTCCTTGTGAGGGTCTGGGAGCCCCAGATATGATCAATTGTTATTACATCACACATCTTTGAGTTGTTACTTCCAGGTCTAATCAGTATGCCCCAATAAATGGTCAGAAATAGAAATGGGAGTAGACGTGCAGAAGAATACGTTTGTTTCATTTCGGATTGATTGCTTAAGTTACTAATTTTGTTTCTTTGCATTACTAACGAAATTTGTTTAGTATTTTTTCATTTAATCATTTTTGACTGGATTAAAATTTTTCCAATGGATTCAAAGTGTTTGAATTGACAATTTCGAATACATTTGAATTCATTGTGAAGAATAGCAGGATCTATTCTATTCAAAATTTTAATTTTGGAAGATGGCTATATTCTATTCTAAATTTAAATTTTTAAGTTCTAATTTCGGAAGATAGCTATATTCTTTCTATTCTATTTTTATGCTATTCTGTTCTTTTATTTTCTATTCTATTTTATTGTATTCTTTTTGAAATTCAAATTTCGGAAGATGGCTATATTCTATTTGATCCTCTTCTATTCAAAATTAGAATTTTGAAATTCTAATTTCAGAAAACGGCTATATTCTTTCAATTCTTTTGTTTTTTTCTATTCTATTCCCTTCTATTGTATTATTTTCCATTCTATTTTACTCTATTTTTTATATTCTATTCTTTTTGAAATTCATATTTTGGATGGCTATATTCTTTTTATTTTATTCTATTCTATCCTGTTCTGTTCTATTGTATTCTTATCTATTTTAGTTTATTCTTTTCTATTTTCTATTCTTTTCCTTTATTTTCTATTCTATTCTTTTTCTTATTTTATTCTGTTTTAGTCTATTCTATTTGAAGTTTGAATTTCACAAGACAGCTATATTCTATTTTATTTTTATTCTATGGTATTAGAATTTCAGAAGATGACTATATTCTATTTTATTCTATTCCATTTTTTTCTATTCTATTTTCTTTTCTAATCCTTTATTTTCTATTCTACTCTGTTTCATTCTATTCTTTTCAAAATTTGAATTTCAGAAGATGGCTATATCTTAATACACACAGTCTTTTAAGGAACTGAGCAATAATCAGCAATATGTTTAACCTTTCACATTTGTTTTCAAATTTGATTTGACAAAAGTTTGTCTCCTTGTTTCAGATTTGTTTAAATTCATTACTATTGTAATTTGGAAATTCGGATACATCCGAATCTCAGAATAACAAAAATTTAGTCCAAATTTTGATTCGAAATGAAACAAACTGCACATGTTTAAATTGGAGCTTTACACCCAAATCACATTTGCTCTCTGATATGGTTGAACCTACCCAGTGCTATTAACCATTTGCTGCCCGCCCTATGGCCGAAAGGCGGGCGGAAAATGTCATCAGCGTTCCGGGTGGACGCCCTATGGCTTCCTCCCGCACATGCACAGATTGTGCATGCTCCTGCAGAGCGGCGCAGCGGTGCGATCTGTCACTGGCCGTGTACCTCGGACACGGCCGATGACAGATCTGAGTATCGGCCCCGTTGCCGGTACCATGTGACCTGCTGTGACCAATCACAGCAGGTCACATGACAGTTGTATACAATGGATGGCTTAATTCATGCCATCCATTGTATACTAGTGTCTAGCTGTGAATAGTCACAGCTAATCACATGCACATGTCATGTGATTAGCTTTGGCCAAATCACAGCTAAGCACAAAAAAAAAAACCCTGAATGAATCGATGTCATTCAGGTAAATGCTTGCTTATAGCAAAGTAATTCTTTGCTATAAGCAAATTGTGTAAAAAAAAAAAAAAAGATACTGATCACTTCCCCAAAGTAGTACAATGATACTATGGTAACATTGTACTACTTTGGTCATAGTGAAATGTGAAAAAAAAATCTTAAAAAAATGTAATAAAAAATAATAAAAAAAAAGAAAAAAAAAATATATATTTTTTTTCATACTGTCACCAGTCAGTGTCCCTGATCACCGCCATGCCAGTTATATGATGACGCTGTACTGCACTGATGACAATATGTAAAAAAAAAATAGTGAAACTAATTTTTTTAATTTTTTAATTTTCAGAAACATTATGACAAAAAAAATACAACTTCAAAAAACTCGCCATGCCTCTTATGAAGTACGTCAGACTGTCTACTCTGCAAAAAGGGGTCATTTGGGGATATCTGTACTATTCTGACATTCTTGGACCTCAAGAAATTAGATTGGCTGTCAGTACTTCAGGATTGATCAATATTCAGATCTATACCATAGTTTGTGAACTCTATAACTTTCCTAAAAACTAAAAAATACATCCTAATTTGGGTTATTTTCACCAAAGACATTTAGCAGAATACATCTCGGCCTAAATTATTTATTTAATTATTTATTTGCAAACTTTTATAACAGAAACAAAGAAAAACATTTTTGTTTTCAAAATTTTTGGTCTTTTTTTGTTAATTTAGCAAAAAAAAAAAAACCCCAGTGGTGATTAAATACCACCAAAAGAAAGCTCTAGTTGTGTGAAGAAAATGATAAAATTTTAGTTTGGGTGCAATGTTGTATGACCGCGCAATTGTCATTCAAAGTGTGAGAGCGCTGAAACCTAAAAACTGGCCTGGGCAGGAAGGTGTAAAATTGCCCGGTATTGAAGTGGTTAATTCAAAGAGTCTATGGCTTGCTCATGTTTTGTTTACTTTATCGATCTGGAAAAAGTGTCTTAAGAAGTACTCTCTCTTTTCCCTTTGCCCACCCTTGTCCAATGTGTTCTTTAACCTGGCCTTCCCAGACTTTTTATCATACAGACGAAAGTTTCCCAGGTCCCAAGCTGGTCTCTTTCAACTTCATCACTTGGTCCATCCTACATCCCACAGATTACGACCTTTTGACAAACTCCAAAATAAATTTCTTATTCCGAAACAACTCTTTTTCTCATATTTCCAAATAAAACATTTCTTCACTTCTATGGCCCCTTCTTTGGTTTTGGACAAGCCTACTAAATTTGATTAAACTGTATCCATGCTCAAGATACCCATCAGCTACATCTGATTTCCTCTATTTATAAAATTCTTCATGAAGCTGACCCACTTTCTGAAAATAGTCACACCTACTTGCGTAAACATACACATTCTCCAATGTCCTTTTCCCATTGGGAAAAAAATCTGGACATCTACTTCTAAAGCTTCATGGTGTGTGGTGCAGAGAATGACTTCTGACAAGTTTATTATTCTGGTACAAAACTCCAGAAGTCCTTCATAACTGCAACTTGTCGATCTTGCAGCAGTGTTGGAGATTTCAGCTGGATATTAGCACACATTTTCAGGTTTTCCGAGACTGTCCATGTATCCAACCCTTCTGGGTCTCAGTGCTGTCAACCCTTCAAAGTCTTTTTGGTATAATGTTTCCCATAGACTCTGTTCATTACTTACTGGGTCTGCCTTTCCCGGGCATCTCCAAGCACACTAAAAGACTGACAACTTATATTTTACTAGCTGCGAGTAATAGTAACAGTGAGTTATACTGTTATGGCGGTTAACCTCTGACCCACCACGCAAGTGCAATTATTGGGCCAATCCAATATTTGTGATATTTTTATTTTTTACTTTCACTTCCAAAGACAATGGTAAAAAGGACAAATTGAGAGGGTGAATCTTCCTAACAGGGACACAGACAGTGATAAAAACCTAATAGGTGTTATATACACTGCTCAAAAAAATTAAAGGAACACTTTTTAATCAGACTATATTTAATTAGTTTCAGCTGCTTTGGTGTTAATGAAAATAACAACAGGTGCACTAGATGGGTAACAATGAGACGACCCCCAAAACTGGAATGGTTTTACAGGTGGAGGCCACTGACATTTTTTCCCTACTCATCTCTTATGTTTTTCAGTAGTTTTGCATTTGGCTGGGGTCATTGTCCCTACTGGTAGCATGAGGCGATACCTGAACCCTACAGAGGTTGCATAGGCAGTCCAACTCCTCCAGGATGGTACATCAATACGTGCCATTGCCAGAAGGTTTGCCATGTCTCCCAGCACAGTCTCAAGAGCATGGAGGAGATTCCAGGAGACAGGCAGTTACTCTAGGAGAGCTGGACAGAGCAATAGAAGGTCCTTGACCCATCAGCAGGACTGGTATCTGCTCATTTGTGCAAGGAGGAACAGGATGAGCACTGCCAGAGCCCTACAAAATGACCTCCAGCAGGCCACTGGTGTGAATGTCTCTGACCAAACAATCAGAAACAGACTTCATGAGGGTGGCCTGAGGGTGCAATGTCCTCTAGTGGGCCCTGTGCTCACTGCCCAGCACCAGAGAGCTTGATTGGCATTTGTCATTGAACACCAAAATTGGCAGGTCCACCACTGGCGCCTGTGCTTTTCACAGATGAGAGCAGGTTCACCTTGAGCACATGTGACAGACATGAAAGGGTCTGGAGAAGCCATGGAGAATGTTATGCTGCCTGTAACATCGTTCAGCATGACTGTTTTAGTGGTGGGTCAGTGATGGTCTGGAGAGGCATATCCATGGAGGGACGCACAGACCTCTACAGGCTAGACAATGGCACCCTGACTGCCATTAGGTATCGGGATGAAATCCTTGGACCCATTGTCAGACCCTACACTGGTGCAGTGGGTCCTGGGTTCCTCCTGGTGCACAATATTGCCTGTCCTCATGAGGCAAGAGTATACAGGCAGTTCCTGGAGGATGAAGGAATTGATACCATTGAATGGCCCCCCATGCTTGCCTGACCTAAATCCAGTAGAACACCTCTGGGATATCAGGCAGCACAGTGGCTAAATGGTTAGCACTTCCGCCTGGCAGTACTAGAGTCGTTGGTTCGAATCCCACCCATGGCACCACCTGCCTGGAGTTTGCATGTTCTCCTTGTGCCTGCGTGGGTTTCCTCCGGGTACTCCAGTTTCCTCCTACACTCCAAAGACATGCTGGTAGGTTAATTGGATCCTGTCTAAATTGCCCTAATATATGAATGTAAGTTAGGGACCTTAGATTGTACACTCCTTGAGGGTAAGGGACTGCTGTGAATGTACAATATATATATGTAAAGTGCTGCGTAAGTTGATGGTGCTATATAAGTACATAAAATAAATATCATATTTTGGGCCATCCGATGCTGCCAGGTTGCACCTTAGACTGTCCAGGAGCTCAGTGATGACCTGGTCCAGATCTGGGAGGAAATACCCCAGGACACCATCTGCCATCTCATTAGGAGCATGCCCCGACGTTGTCAGGCATGCATACAAGAACGTGGGGGCCATACAAACTACTGAGCACCATTTTGAGTTGCTGCAATGAAATTTCAGCAAAATGGACTAGCCTGCTGCATAATTTTTTTCACTTTGAATTTCAGGGTGTCTTTGAATTCAGTCCTCTGTTGGTGGATAATTTTAATTTCCAAGCACCTCTGCCCTCCACCCGAGCCTTCCACTACCATCCCCCATGGCGAGAGAGAGAAAGACACTCACCTTCACTGCTCCGGACTTCCCCAGGAACGAGAGTCGGGCTGTGTATACACCGTCATGAAACCCACAGCATCTCTTGGAACCCACCAGGTTCCCATGCCATGTGTGTCCCTTCTTCCAAGGAGCAGTGCTGCCCCCCCCCCCCCGAAAAATGCCACCCTAGGCAAGTGCCTTGTGGTACATACGCCCCTGACTCCAGCTAACCATTTTTAAGCAGTTCGTTTTTTCTTTTTGGGATAAATACATAAAAGCTGACCATTGTAAGCACTCCTGTCAGGGTTAACGGTTTGTCTCAACCCTCTGACTGACACTTTTACTGGATAGCTTAGTCTGTTAAAGGAAGTTGAAGAAAAAAAAAAAAGACATGGCCAGATTACCAGGTGAAAATAAAGATCCCTTAAAAAGAAAAATGCAGCCATCACAATTACAGCGGAACTTTAACGATTTCCGAAAACTGTTACATTCTAGGCATTTTGTGAATGATGACTGGCACAACTGTTCTCTCAAGTGAACTGGCTTCTTTCAGAATTAATCACATGTGCAGTACCATGGCAACAGCAGATACAACAAAGGCAAAGATGTTCGCTTGCTTGGCTGTAAGGGATAGGAAGGTTTAGTACTGCTTTAATGATTCATTTGCTGCAATCTATTACATTTTTGTTTTGGAGTTTAAATTTGTGGGTTAGTCTTTTAACCACTTGCCTACAGGGCACTTATACCCCCTTCCTGCCCAGGCCAATTTCCAGCTCTCAGCGCCGTCACATTTTGAATGACAATTGCGCGGTCATGCAACACTGTACCCATATGAATTTTTATCATTTTTTTGTGACAGAGCTTTATTTTGGTGGTATTTAATCACCTCTGAGTTTTTTATTTTTTCTTAACCACTTGCCTACCAGGCACTTATACCCCCTTCCTTACCAGGCCAATTTTCAGCTTTCAGCGCTGCCGCATTTTGATTGACAATTGCGTGGTCATGCAACATTGTACCCATATGAAATTTTGATCATTTTTTTCTCACAAATAGAGCTTTCTTTTGGTGGTATTTAATCGCCACTGGGCGCTTTACTTTTTGCGCTATAAATTAAAAAAAGTGCAAAAAATTTGAAAAAAAAAAAAAAGTTTATTTGTATCTTTTATAAAATTTTTCAAACAGGTATTTTTTCTCCTTCACTGATTTGCGTTGATGAGGCGGCACTGATGGGCACTGATAGGCGGCACTGATGGGCACTGATAGGCAGCACTAAAGGGCACTGATAGGCAGTACTAATGAGGTGGCACGGATAGGCGGCACTGATAGACAGCACTAATTAGGGGTCACGGATAGGCGGCACTGATATGCAGCACTGATAGGCGGCACTGATAGGTGACACTGATGATGGGTAGTGATAGACGGCACTGACTGGCATCACTTCTGGGCACTGACTGGCACAACCCCTGGGCACTGACTGGTGGCACTGACTGGCAGCACTGCTGGGCTGCACTGGTGGGTGGCACTGGTGGGCAGCACTGGTGGGCACAGGTGGGTGGCACTGGTGGGCACAGGTGGGTGGCACTGGTGGGCACATGTAGGTGGCACTGGTGGGCACAGGTAGGTGGCACTGCAGAGTGGCACAGGTGGGGGCACTGCTGGGCACAGGTGGGGGCACTGCTGGGAACGGGTTGGCGGGGCTAGTGGGCGCACTGCTGGGCGGAACTTGCGGGTGTCACTGCTGGGCACCGATCATCAGGGCACTGATGATCGGTGCCGATCCCCGCTCTGACAACTGCCGGTTCTCGGCAGTACTTTCCTCACGATCTGACAGCGTGAGGAAAGTGCAGCCGAGAACCGGCACTTGCATTTCCCTGTGATCAGCGTGTCATTGGACACCGCTGATCACGTGGTAAAAGGCCGGTGGGATCGACCTTTCACCACATCACGTGATCAGCTGTGTCCGTAGGACACAGCGATCGCGGAGATCGCCGGGTGCGCGCCCCCTGGGGCGCGCAGGAGAGCGCGTTCTGGGAGGACGTCATATGACGTCCACTCAGAACTGGCCGGCCGCGGTGAAGCCGTCATTCGGCTATGCGCGGTCGGCAAGAGGTTAAACAAACAAAAAACCACTGAAAATTTTGAAAAAAATAGTTTTTTCTTAGTTTTTGTTATAAAACTTTGTAAATAAGTGATTTTTCTCCTTCACTGATGTGCGCTAATGAGGCTGAAGTGATGGACACTGATAAGGAGGCACTGATAGGTGGCACTGACTGGCACTGATGGGTGACACTCAAAGGCAGCTCAGATGGGCACTGATATGTGGCATTGATGTGCACTGGTAGGCACTGATATGTGGCATTGATTGGCACTGGCACATGGCACTGTTCAGCACTGACAGCTAGCACTGATGGACACTGACAGGTGGCACTTCTGGGGCCACACTGATCATCAGGGCACACTGATCATCAGTGCTCTGATGATCAGTGTATATGTCCCCTCCGCAGAATGCCGATTACTGGCTCTCCTCTCGAGCTGTCAGCGTGAGAGCTCGGGAGGAGAGAAATGCCGATAACCGGCATTTCCCTGTTTACATGTGATCAGCTGTGATTGGACACAGCTGATCACATGACCAAGCCGACATCTTTGGCTCTTTCTGTGGATCGGTGATCCGCTGTGTCCAAGGGACACAACGCACTGCCGATTGTCGCACGCTCCCTGAGCCGCGCATGCACGGTGAGAATGGGAGGACGTCATATGATGTCCTCCCAGAACGAGAGAACCACCTTGCGCCCGTCATTGGACTATATGGCGGGCAGGAGGTGGTTAAATGTGGTGGCTGCATGTGTTTCTTTTTTTCTTCTTTATTTTCACTTGGTTGTCAGGCCAATAACTCTTTCTTTTAGGGAATCTCAACTCTGGACGGAGATGCAAAGGAGACATCTTTTGGAATGAAACATCGTCAATCTAGGGAGAGCATAGTTAGATGTGTCAGCAGATTTTTTCAGTTTGTACTCCAGTGAAGACTTTTTAAAAGCAGTTAAAGCACCTGTTTTTTTTGGGGCTGGGGTTTGGTGGTGGTGGGGGGGGGGGGGGAAGGTTTGACATAAATGACTAAAAACTGACCAATGTAAGCAATCATGCCAGTGTTAAATGGTTTGTCTCAACCCCCTAAGGCCTCCTTCTCACTAGTGGTCAGGGGGTGGTAAAAACAGGCAGCTAAGCCGGAGTTTTACCACTAGGCTAAGATGACCGCTTCTTTGGCTGTAAGGGAATACCTACTGGCAGGATCAACAGGTACAGTACCTCAAAGTATTAAAGCCACGTGAATCAGCATAACAATTATGCAACTATCAGTTGAAAAAGGTCAGCAATGGCCGCCCCATTACTTATCCTAGGAAGCTTTGGTTCCGATTGCTCATTGTTGTGTTAATTCAGGAAGGGGATGGTAAACATGTTTACCAGCCCTCGACCCAGCCCCCCACACAGTCTCCATCCTGACACCAATCTTCCGCCACAACAGCAGCTGCTGTTGGTTATAAAGGGGAGGAGGGGGAAGCCAACCCACATTGCTGCAGGGAAGGGGCACAACCAGAGCTAACCCGACATACACCTCTGTGTGGCTTTTGTTGCTGCACCGAATTTGGTGGGAGGGGAGAGAAGCCGCCTGCAGCTGCAGGGGAAACACGGGGGATCAGAAGGATTAGTCCCAGTGTGCAGTTTGTACTCCAAAAGATGTCTCCTTTGCATCTCCATCCAGAGAACAGGGCAGAGTGGGCACTTTTTCCCTTGGGGCCAGTGTGCCTCGCAGACACTTGCATACTGGATATTACTCCACTTAGTCCACACTGGCACCTACCACTGGCAGAAACCAGCATTGAGAAGTGACACCCTCTGAGATGAGAAAACTGCATGCCAAACTCTGTCATGGGAGAAAATATAAGACGAGATGCTAGAACTGTCAGTGGCAAGCATAACCAACAAAGACAAGAGACACATAGCTGACAGATGTTAGAATGTTACAAAGGTGAATGTGATTTTTTTTTTTTTTTTAAAAGAAGGAATATCATGCTGATTAAGGACCATAAACAGTGATCAGTTAGATTTTAATAATCTGTAAGTGCTGAATAATGTAGGGCATCATATGAATACTGGGTTGTGGCCAGGGAGATGTTGTGTAACCAATTGTAGCTCCTTACAGTGAAGAATTATCAGAAAACCTCTAAAGCAAGAACAGTTGAAGCTGCTTATCAGTCCAATTTCCCTTTTTGTTTCCTAATACCGCCTAAAAGCAAAAAGATGTTGCTATAGGCAACAAAGTAAATTTCCCTTTGCTACATTAGACTAAAGGGGAATTTTAGAGTAAAGTGTTATTGATACTATTGACTGATGTATAGGGTATTAACCGCTTAAGGACCGCCCTATAGCAGACATACTGCTACAGGGTGGCACCTGTGCGCAGAATCACGTATATATACAGACGTTATTTTGCATTTCTGGATAGGGGGCGTGCCATTCGCAGCCGCAGATGTCAATCACTGGGTCCCGCCGGTAATTACCCGCCGGCGCCCAGTGATTACCAGCGATCACTGACGGGGCGGAAGATTGTTTGTAAACAAAACAATCTTCCTCCGTCAGCTCGAGCACACTGCTCGGGATGGCTGTGCAGAGTACAGCCATCCCGAGCAGTGTGCTTACAGTGAAGAACATACCCCCAGCCCCCTAGTAAAAAAAAACTCCCAGCACAAAGTTAACCCTTTGATCGCCCGTCACATTAACCCCTTCCTGCCCAGTGCCATTAGTACAGTGTCTGTGCTTTTTTGATCACTGTATTGGTGTCACTGGGGTGTCAGTGACACCTAGTTCCCCCCCATGTCAGAATGTCTGCCACAGTCCCACTGTTCACCACCATTACTAGTAGGAAAACAAAAACCCATTATCTATACTGCCATTTGTAACCGCTATAACTTTCACGTAAACCAATTAATTTACACATATTTGGATTTTTTTTTTAGCAAAGACATGTCACAGAATACATTTTGGCCTAAATTTATGACAAAATTGGATTTTACAAATATGTTTAATAGCAAAAAGTCCAAAATATTGTTTTTTTTCTCAAAATCATCAGTCTTTTTGTTTATACCGCAAAAAAACAAAAAAAAACAAAAAACACAACAACATGCAGTCGATCAAATACCACTGAAAGAAAGTTTGATTTGTGGGAAAAAAAAGGATGTAAATTTCATTTGGGTGCGACATTGCATGACTGCGCAATTGTCAGGTAAAGTAACAGTGCCGTAACGCAAAAAATGGCCTGGTCAGGAAGGGGGGGGGGGGGGGGGGTTAATCCTCAGGAGGGCAAGTGGTTAAAGGACAACTAGCACCAAATATGGTTTCCAAACCTACTGCATATCCACCCTTGTGCTGTGGATTTAGTTTACATAAACCCAATACAGCCCCTTTTTAGAGGAGATCCTAGGAAGCATAGCAGGCTGCAATGATTTTGATACCTGTAAGTTCAGAAGCACTCACAAAATGTTCTGCGATGCCATATCGACTGTTTATTGTCCAGGACTTGCAAGCATATGCAGGAACAGCATTGTTAAAAAAAGTTAAACAGGAAAACAGTGCAAAGACACAACTGTAGTAAGTTGAATCTAATAAATACAAACATTTAGTGCATCCGTCCCCACACAAAAGCAGGGTTCACACATGAGCACTGCAGCCTTTTCTAGCGATGCAAGATTTAAACCATAAACTATTATGCAAATACAAGGTCAAAAGAACAAACGACACATTGGGGAAGGTGCCATTTTTAAGTTATTCATATTGCTGCTAGTTTCATGTCTCAGGGACATGTGTGGCTGTTAGTAAATTCTTATATTTGAAGCCTATTGGTCCCAGAATCAAATACTTTGCTGTTGTTGCTAAGCCTATTTGGATGGAGCAATAAAATGCTGATACAGATTCAACATGTCACACTACTCAAGTAGATTATGACTGTGGTTCTGCTCAAAACATCAATAGCGAATGCAGTACACACAACTTGGCTTCCACCGCACCTTGTAGTGTGTGCACAGTCAATACATATCAACTTGAGAAATAATTCAATGCTCTGGTGACCATGAATGCCTATATACACCACACACACTATACATAGGGCAGAGCAAAGCAATGTGACATCGTTATGCTCAGATGTACACATTACTGTGTGTGCTGAAAGAAAAAAATCGGCTGTTATCTGTTTTTCTCGTATGCAGTAATAGGAAAGGAATGATGCTATTTGGATCTTTCAACTGCCTTTATTTATAGGAGATGTTTTCCGTAATGGATTATTATGATTCAGCAAGCGCTGTCTGACCTGCTTATTGTATATAAGGGGCCATTAAAAAGCGGTGAGTTTATTTCCATATGAAGGCGCTATCGTCGTGAGCCACATAATTTGGGTGAAGTGCACAGCTGTATAAATATCGCATTAATTTTTTTTTGTGGCACAAGCTTTTTTTTATTTACGGAAATGATGGGATTTAACAGACATTTCTGTGATTAACAATGAAGTTGTTGTGCTGTGTACATCACTTACACACTACACTATTATCTACACACATTTATGTTTGTTTTATATACACTTGGTTTTATTACAGTAACAGTTTGTGTTCTAGATTAGAGCACTGTATTTTTTGAATATTTACTAAAACTGGAGAGTGCAAAATCTGGTGCACCTCTGCATAGAAGCCAATCAGCTTTCAGATTTTATTGTCAAAGCTTAATTGAACAAGCTGAAGAAAGAAGCTGATTGGCTACCATGCACAGGTATACCAGATTCTGAATGCTCCAGTTTTAGTAAATTTCCCCTGCTGTTGGTCTTGTGGTGAACACAGGTGAAGAGAACATTCAGGGATGGATGTTCACTGTAATTTCAGGGATGTTAGCATGTAATGTTACTCACCATCAAATTATAAATTACCTCTACAGTGACTAAGGAAAGCTCCAAGTTATCCTAATAAGATATGCAGTTAGATAGCACTTTAATGTAACTCAACAAACTGAAGTATCCCCTGTGTAACAAGGCAAAATACTTCATATAAAAACAACAGTCTCCCTAGCAGTGAAGGGTACAATAAATAGTGTTTTTTCTTAGCATATATGTATATAGTCTTTGATCAGGGCAAGCTTCAAATACAATGGGTAGAAACATCATTTCTCGGTGGAAAAGGCTCTTTTCATCAAGGGGGGTGCTGACTTTCCAACATCAAACATCATTTCAAGAGGAGGGTTGTTTAAACAGCACCAATCGGGTATACGACCAGTCTGGTTATAATATTCTTTAGATACAGAACGACTGCCAAGAATATCTTGTAAAGCCCCAAATATTGCACCTACATAGAAAGGACAAAAAAAAAACAAACAAAAAACCCATTAAAATATATATTTTGTTATGACATAGATTTTCCATCATACACACTGGGGGAGATTTACTAAAACTAGCGAACACAGAATATGGTGCAGCTGTGCATAGTAACCAATCAGCTTCTAACTTCGACTTGTTCAGTTAAGCTTTGACAATAAATCCTAGAATCCAATTGGGTACCATGCACAGCTGAACCAGGTCTAGTAAGCCTCTACCACTGCATTTTATCAACAAATACCAGAAACATTTGCTTGGCTCAATGCAGGCGTGAAAATGGGAGTGCTACCTAACCCCTGACCAGAAAAGGTGCATCAAGATACACCGTGGATGATGTTCTCACACTTTCAGATCAAATGTAATGATACAATTAAAAGGATTCCTTTCCTTAAAGCAGAACTGAAGGCATTTTACAACAGACTGTGAGCAGACAGGATGTTATCGCAGAACAGACATGCAATTTTTCTTCTGCAATAAAATACACCTGCCTGCTAGCAATCTTCTGTGGCATATAAATGTGCAGCTCAGCTTTTATCTCCGGCACCGTCCCTGTATGCCAGGATGACTGACTCCAACACATGCGTAGGAGTTATGTCATCCCGCACAGTCCAATGGAGATGTCCGAAGACCGGTATCGGTGAGGGACCAAGGTCATTACACAGGAGGTAAGTACAGTGCTTTCAGTTCCACTTTAAGAATGAATGACAAAGAAAAAGGGCCTCTGAACTTATCTGCACTGTTTGCTGCTGTGAATGAAGTAAAACACCCACCACTTCTGCATAGGATTTTTTTTTGTGTATAAACAATTTCTTTTTTTTCCCCCCCAAACCAAGGTGATATCTCCTCTTAGACAAATGTCACCTGAACAGCTGATCATTTTGGAAGAATTTTGGCTTCATATACACTACTATACTAGGTCTATGATACTCAGTCTACAATACCTCCAAGCCAGGAGACACAGTTTGGTTTTGCTGGAGGAGTGTGAACCTTGAAGGTCTTAGATGCCAGAATTTCCTTATATTTTGGTTTTTCCACCAAGTAACGAATCTCTGCCATTAACCGATGAAGAAATCCTGGCAGCATTGCCGTGCCACCAATAACCACAATGTTTTCCGTCAGTTGTTTCCTGGTGTCTATTGGACACTGTTGGACAGAGAAGAAACGGATATCAATTGTAAATGGGGATCCAACTGGGAGTTGAAATAATTCTCATTTCCATTTCACAGATATCAGATTATGAAAAACAACAAACAAGGAAATTGTTACTGAACTACATTTTCCACTCCCAGCTACAGTATAACTCAGATGATCTAATGAAGGATGTTCATCTACCGTAAAAAGAAACACACAGGGCAGGCCCCTCCTTAGAACACCACTAACTGAACTGAAACATATTCTAGTGGCCCACTCACTTCCTTCTGATGAGTAGAAGCCTTTACTGAACTTGCTCTGGAAACCAACATCAATATATTCATACCGCTACTTGTACAGATGTCTGCTAGTTGTATATATGAAGATGCAATACCTAAAAAGGTAATACCACTCTTTAGTTCTTTTTTTTTTTTTTTTTTTAAACCCAATATTCTGATAATCCTCCAACAACCACATCTGCAGTCTGGCCGCTGAATGAAAGTGTCAGAAACATTCCAACTTCACTTAACTACCTGCCGACCGCAGATAGCCGAATGACGGCTGCACTGCGGCCGGCCAGTTCCGAGTGGACGTCATATGACGTCCTCCCAGAACACGCACCCGGCGATCTCCGTGATCGCGGTGTCCTACGGACACAGCTGATCACGTGATGTGGTAAAAGGCCAATCACAGCGGCCTTTTACCACGTGATCAGCGGTGTCCAATGACACGCTGATCAGAGGGAAATGCAAGTGCCGGTTCTCGGCTGCACTTTCCTCACGCTGTCAAATCGTGAGGAAAGTACTGCCGAGAACCGGCAGTTGTCAGAGCGGGGATCGGCACCGATCATCAGGGCACTGATGATCAGTGCCCTGATGATCGGTGGCCAGCAGTGCCACCCGCAAGGTGCACCCACCTGTGCCCAGCAGTGCACCCACCTGTGCCCAGCAGTGCACCCACCTGTGCCACCCACCAGTGCGGTCAGTCAGTGCCGTCTATCAGTACCCATCATCAGTGCCGCCTATCCGTGCCGCCTATCCGTGCCGCCTCATTAGTACTGCCTATCAGTGCCCTTTAGTGCTGCCCATCAGTGCTGCCTCATCAACGCACATCAGTGAAGGAGAAAAAATACCTGTTTGAAAAATTTTATAATAGAAACAAAGAAATTTTTTTTTTTTTCAAATTTTTTGCTTTTTTTTTTTTTATTTATAGCGCAAAAAGTAAAGCGCCCAGTGGCGATTAAATACCACCAAAAGAAAGCTCTATTTGTGAGAAAAAAAGGATTAAAATTTCATGTGGGTACAATGTTGCATGACCGCGCAATTGTCAAAGTGCGGCAGTGCTGAAAGCTGAAAATTGGCCTGGTAAATAAGGGGGTATAAGTGCCTGGTAGGCAAGTGGTTAAATGACACAGACGCAAAAGTTGCCCTTCTTTGACAATGGTTGAACAGGGCTACCAGGTTATTGCTCTTATACTTTTTACATTAGTTTGGGATGCTTGTGAGATCATCCAGAATTCACTCGTATGCTACCGACCTGCTTAAAGCGGATTCACACTTCCATAGACATTTATGCAGAGAGAGAATCAGTTCTAAAGCAAACAAATGTCATCTACACTGGCCTTAATGAAGTTAAAGGCATTGCTGACCTCTCTTCCTGAAAACACTAGTTGCCTGGCTTTAGTACTCCGAGGTCCTCACTTGGAACACATATGCAAAGAATAGTGAAGACAACAGCTCGGCATAACATAGCATTTATAGAAGGAAATTATCAATGGCAGTCCTGTATTTATAACATGACAGGTTCACTTCAAGTCTTCATTTCAGATTTTATGAGATTTTCTATTGCCAGCCACTTTGTAATGTTGTCTTTAGGAATTATTAAAGAGGTTATTCACTTGACTTGCTTAACTGTGGAAACACTGTATTCAGACCCCTTCACTGGCTACACCACTGAAATGAAGACAATCTATACAGTATATAAAACAAATTAATTCTTCAGCTGTTACCTGCACAAGTGAGTCTAAGATCAATGTGGCAACAGACTTCTCTTCATTGTCCTGCTCGAAAAGCAGCTCCACAACAGAATCCCTAAGAAAAGAAAGTTCACACAACTGTGAATGCATAAACACACAATAAATACAAAGGATTAGAAACAATGTTGGGTATTTGCTGCTATTCTGCTATATTTTAGGGTAAAAATGACCAAAAACAGTGTATATTATTTAGTCTGTGTGAAAGCTATACCATCTATAAACTATGGGATATATATATGAAAACTGATCAATTTAAACCCTAAAATGCCAGACGCTGGTATGGCAATGATCAGGCCGCTAGTATGGGATATGGTGGTGATCAGGATGTTAGCATGAGATATGGCAGTGACTGGACACAGCTATCACATGGTAAAACACCATGTGATCAAGATGCGGATATGGTGTATGGCGGAGATCAGGGTGCTGGTATGGCAAATCGTGGTGATTAGAGAGTGCTAGCATGGCGGTGATCAGGGCGCTGGTAAGGGGTATGGCGGTGATCAGGGTGCTTGTACAGGGTATGGCGGTGATCAGGGCATTGGTATGGTGTATGATGGTGTTTTTGTGCACATTGGGATAGGTGACAGGGCTGGCTACATTGTTTATTGTCCCTACACTGGGGCAGTGATCAGGGACTGGTTGGCACAGCAGTCTGAGTGTACAAGCAGCCTGACAGGTTGCTGTACACTCACAGGCCGCCGATGCATGCTGATATACAGGTATGTTAGCCTGTATCTGCAAAGCTAAGGTTAAAATAAATAAATACAATTAAAAAAAAAAAAAAAACCTATTGTGGAATTAAAAAAAAAAAAAAAAAAAAAAAAATCACCTTGGCTTTCACTGGCTCCAGGAAGCACAGGTGACATCACTGTACCTCTTGGAAAAAGCTGGGGTATTCCCATAAGAATGAACTCCAGCCCATTGCAAGGGCACATTCTCACAGGAATATGATGCCCAGGTTACCTGGGGGACAGTCGTAAAACATGGTGACATCTCCCTCATTTTCCAGACATGACGGAAGCAGGAGCTTTTACAATAGCTTTATGTACAGTATGAAAGTCCTTTGTATGCAATTTGACTTTGGGAGACGGAGGTCTTTAATTGGAGTAGACCATTTTTATTCTGGTCTATGTTGGTGTTGATGATTTTCCCTTATTTCCTGTCTGGTGAAAATTTAGTCACCAGAATAAAAGGGGAATAGAAATCGGGAGTGCCCGGCAGAAGTAAAAAAAAATCCCAAAAAACTAAAATACAGAAGTTTTATTTCTTGAGCAGAGATTCAGCTGTGGTAAATAAATTTAACCGAACCTGATTGCTCCTTTGACGTGCAAAATCTTTTGTCCATCTAGTGGGTAATCAACATCAGGGGGTGGAGCAGGGCGCTGAAAAACATCCAACAAGCAATTAGGAAAACACTTTCAATAATCATGAATAAAAAGCACACATTACAGGTCCTACCTCTGAGCTGCCATCGATGTTAAACTTGGCGGCCTGGATTTTGAGCCCCCTCTGCAGGTCACTTACAAAGCAAACACGCACTGCAGCGAGAGAGATTAAATCACAATTGTAAAAATATACTACATTATTGGAATGTGCTGTGTTCTAATACTGATGACCCTCCATCTGTATGTTTCATTTAGTAATCCTTTTTAGTTCCGTACTGAGAACTTTGGTCTGGTAGTGTACATGGAGATAGGGAAACCCAAATGCTTCAATACACAGGCGGATAGGCCTCTAGTTGCAATGCATGGTTACAAAGCCATTTGCAAAATGCCAAGAACTAGGGAACAAATAAGTATCACAATAGGGGAAAAAAAAAAAAAAAAAACTAAATGGTTTTCATAGATCAAGTAGGACCAAGTCTACCCAAACACATGAAGATCCCCCCATGGGGCAGAACACGATAAATGAATGGATTCCCCCCCATCCACGCTGTTTCTCCAGTTCCAGCTATTGTATTCTGAGAGCCGCTGCTCCCATGGCTGTCAGATTACCCACACAGTGACTGCATCTTTTTGGCTGTAGTCACTGTTCAGCTGAGAATTTTCTGCCCAGCTTCTCCAATTCTCAGATTAACATTTGTCGAGCTGGGTGGTGCCGAAAGGGTCATCCACAGTGGTCTGTTAGTATCTTTCAATTCCGGCTGCAAGCTATTGCTTTTACTTCATGATAAGCAATCTATATAAGCAAAGATGAATCAGAATTCCAACACAAAATCCAAAACCTTGTTTTGACATGTGTCCACACATGACTGGAGAACAAGGATGTATGGTGTAGAAGGCAAGAGGAATAATCTTCTTTCAGGAACCAGGTAATGGATGTGGGTAGTAGCTTCCCCTCTGCATTACCAAATGGAGGGGACCCAAGCAGATAAGATGTTCCAATTACATTGCTTAAAGCAGCCTTTCTCAGATGTCTTAACACAGAGGAAGCCTTGAAATAACTTTCCAGTCTCAAGGAACCCGTGCTAAAAATTATTATACCTACAAGTCATGGATACATTAGTGTGATGGGCAGTGGGAAGAATGCTCCTTATACTTGTGGTCATTGGGAAGAATTACCCCTTACAGATCGCTAAAAAGACAAACAGTGTCAGTGGGAACTTAACCGAAAGGCAGAAACTGCTCATTGCTCAAGGAATCCCTAAGCAATCTCTGGAGGAACCCTGGTTGAGAAACCCCGGCTTAAAACATAACATTACCTTTAATGTCCTCCACTATTTCTTCCGGTACACTGCCTGGAAAAATAAAGCATAAGGACTTGGTCAATAACACAAAACATTTTCAAAAAGGCCAAGTTATCTTATGAAATGAAAATGATCTTACTCATTACAGATGGGAGGCTCTGCTCCTTGGCTGTCCCTGTGTCTGCTGTGCATTGCTCCAACAGCTGTGATTCCAGCTCTCTGTCCAAAAAAAGAAAGCTATGACTTTAGATATACTTAAAGCATAGGAACAGGTGGCAAACTTTAGAAATATCACTGCCTTGCTCACATCTCTGATCCATGAACATAAACTGTACAGATATGACAAAATTAACGGTAGCTTGGACAAAATGACATACATAGCTGTCCCTGTACTGACACATCACTGGGGAATGTTAAAGTAGAACTAAAGGCAAAACAATTGTTTTAGTTTTGGATGGAGTGGGATTAAAACACTTGTCAGTTTTCATTACTGTCTGTGTCCCCATTAGGGAGATTTACCCTATTTGTCTTGTTTACAATTATCATCGAAAGTAAAAGAAAATCCCACATTTTGGGTTGTCCCCAGAAAAGTAATAGAGGAGAAATATTCCAATGGGGACACTAGTTCTGATGACCTGGGGGTCCCCAAGAAATTCCCTCAATGTACAGGGATTTCTTCCCACTTCCAGTTTTGGCTATGGGAGAGGAAGTGAAGGAAAATCCGCCCAGATGTGAAAAGATGGCAAAAAAAAAGAAAAAGAAAGTGTACAGGGGGTAATAACTGTCCCTTACTCTACCCAAAATTAAAAAAAAAAAAAAAAAAAAAAAGGTTTGCCTATAGCTCTACTTTAGCCATTTAAAATTCACTATTTCAGACCAAAGACACCTACCACTTCCTCCCTGTTCCTAAAGTTCAAAATATTAAGTCTTCCCATCAGCTTGGAGAGCCACCAGAATTGCATCAAGTCTTAAAAAAAGAGGTGTGTGCTTGACACAGGTTGCTATGGAGACATTTTCAGATTTCAGCAAGTGACGTAGGTGATGCCGGAGACGCAATTCCGGTGGCCCTCTATTCAGCAGCGTTTGCGGTGGAAGACTGTCACACTAGCGTTACAAGGTTGACCCGCTTCCCATCAGCTGTGCAGTTGGCTTTCCCTTCTGATTGGCCAACAGGACGTAATGCTTGGATATTTGCACGTACCACTCTACAGCTTGCCTGCAGACCGGTATTTTCTTTTATGTAAATGGCTGCTACTATATTGAGTAGTGATATACTACTCAGAGTCCTTTTCCTATTTTACCTGATATTCTTTTGTTTTCGCATCTACAATTTCACTCAATTGTATATTACTAGCTGCACTATAATATTTAAAGTAACCTAGGGACCTTAGATACAGTAGATGAGCTACTATAGCATTTTCTAGTATGACTGAATGCAAACTGATTGGAAAGTTTAAGTTCTCACGTTACAAAATGTTGGTAAATCTAAGGCTGATTGTACAGAGATTGTACGGTGAGATTTTAATGTGTATGTTAAGTCTTAAGGATAGGTATGAGTAGCCTTTATCAAACATTCATACCATTTGTGTATGAAAATCTATAAATTCCACATTTCATAGATTTTTTTTTTTTCCCCCTCACCTGAGTAACACGGCATAAAGTCTTAACATTACAATGACTGAACACGTACTTGTGAATGGCTTTTCCACCCAGAGGAAGAGCTCCCCAGCAGCTGAGAATTGGAATACCTTCATATACCTTTTACATGTTAAGAAAATAAAATAATAATAATGATATACAACACATTTAACCAATTCCAGTCCGGACACTTTCACCCCCTTCCTGTCCAGGCCAATTTTTAGCTTTCAGCGCTATCACACTTTGAATGACAATTTCACGGTCATGCAACACTGTACCCATATGAATTATTTATTTTGGTGGTAATTATTCACCACTGGGATTTTTATTTTTTTTGCTATATAAATGAAAAAGTTCAAACATTTAAAAAAAAAAAAAAAAAAAAAAAAAAAAAAAAAAGGTTCTCATAAAATTTTGTAAATAAATAATATTTATTCATAAATCTTGGCCAAAATGTATTCAGCTATCTTTTTTTTTCTTCCATAAAGTTTATTAGGAAAAGTACAAAACATAGCATACAGTTAGCACAAAAGGGTAGAAGGGGAAGGGGAATGTAGGGTATGCATAGAAGGCAATTAACATAAGCCATACAGGAGAGGGAGATCATATGTGATAACAGACAATCCTCTCAAGCCAAACAGAATAAAAAAAACAGAGTTGGAAATACGCGGTTAAGTGGTAACAAACAGCCACAACAAAAATGCAGGCAGGTAATACTCAAGCACCACAATAAGGCATCCAGGAGTCTCAGAACAGGGAAGTTCAAGCATGTGTACCTCCGTATGACAATCTGAAGAAGGGGACAAATGCAAGGAACACTAGAGGGTATTGCGGTGGGGGTTGCAGGACCCGGATACCAGTGTGCGGGAGAATGCCGATGTAAAACCGCAGTCACATTTGAAGCTGTTTCTGCATGGGCGAGAGTGTGCATCTCCAAAGGACATTGTGAGATATAAAAGGAGAGGAGAGAAAAAGAGAGAGAGAGAAGAGGGAGGGAAAAAAAAAAAAAATAAGGGGGGAGAGGATCATAAGGGAAAAGATGGAACAATGGAACAAGGGAAGAGGTAAAGTGAACAGGCATAACACCGGCGCGCAGGCACCAGAGCTCAGACAAATGTGAGCAGGCCCTGAGCGGGTATACATGTCGGACAGTCGGGTGTATTGCACTAAAGGGTGTCACGTTTCAAACTGCCAAAAAGAGGAGAGGGGGATGTCAGGATATCCAAAAAAACAGGTGAGGAGGTAAGGAAGGGATACAGTTGGGAAGTGGTCGATACAAGATCAGGTGGAATGGCCCATGAGGGAACAATATTCAGAGGTAGTTTGGAAGTGGGTCCAGCAGGCCCAAGTGTGGGAAAATTTGGTTGGGGTATCAAGTGCTAAAGCAACCAGCTCTTCCATCTCTGCCACTTTTTCCAAGTGTGTGAACCAATCTTGTATAGAAGGAGGGTGGGTGGAACCCCATAGTACAGGTAGACAGTTTAGCCGCGTTGATCATATGCATGGCCAGAGATTTAATCAGCTATCTTTTTAGTACAAAAATAAATAACCCAAAATTAGTTTATAACCAAAAATTATAATTTTTCAAAAATATTTTTTACATTTCTATTTTATTTTTTTAGATTTTTTTTTTTTTTTTAACATAACATACTGTCACCCTATCAGTACAGTGTCACCATAGTGACACTGTACTACTTCTTGGGGGGGTGATGTATTTTTTTTTACAGATTGCTTTTACACCCATAAAGGCTGTAAAAGCAATCATTTCTCCCTGGCTGCATTCTTGCAGCCACTGAGAAATACTGTGAGAGCTGTGATTGGTCACAGCTTGTCACATGGTACAAGGCTGTTGTGAATAGCCTTGTACCATGTGACCTCTGTGATCATTCACAGATTTCACTAGTTGTAAGCAATGATGTCAGAAGTGACATCTTGCTTACTACTATTCATGTGATCACTGATTGGCTAATCAGTGATCACATGATCAGGACCTCACACAGAGGTCCCGTACAGGGATCTGTGTTCCGCTGTGTGCTCCAGACACAGCGGGCACCGGATCACAGTGCCGTGAGCTCCCAGGGAGTGCGCACAGGCAGGGAAGCGGGAGGACATTTATAAACAGCCACCTGCTCCCGTCCGGCCATTTATGTACATGGTCCGGATGGGAAATGGTTAAAGGACAAGTGCACTTGAAAACAAACTGCATTTATTTTTTCTGTCCCCTATGCCTGGCCTAACCCAACCCATCCTAACTCTCCACAGATGCATACTTACCTCAATCCAACAACTGCAGTTCTGCTGTTTGTTTAGCAGTGCAAGTCTTCACCATCCTGGCTGCGCTTGTGCATTAGTGCCTCACAAGCTACTACGGGGATGTGTTCCAAGGCCAGAGATAATCGAAGATGGCTCTATAGAAATCTATGGGAGACAAAAATGTGCAGGAGTGGAATTTCAGCTGCAAACTCAAGATATGTATGCATCTTTGGAAGAGGAGGGGGAAAAAAAAAAAAAAAAAAAAAAAAAAAAAGACAAATGCACTTTATTTTTATGAGAACTTATCCTTTAATGTCAAGCCATATTTTTCTTTTTTTTTTATGGTTTTGGGTTGAGAAAGAGGAAAATTAGAACCCCTGTCAGGATCTTATGCTATTTGGGGTACCATTAAAGTCATTGTCCATCGCTACCTGTCCTGTTGACAACCTTTTATCAAGCAGGACATGGGGGAAATTCTAGGACAATATTTGTTTCTTAGCAAATTAATGGAATAATCTGAGAGACATCCATTTCAGTCGGAATCCCTGTTGCAGATTTTCCCTTACTTCCAGTTTGGTGAAACCACTGTCGGTGAAACAGAAAGTAAGGGAAACATTTTTCTGAGTCGCGGTTAACAGTAAAAACCATACAAGGGGTTATAATCTGTCCCCCACTATCAAAAAAATGGGTTGCAACTTGACATATATATTAAGACACACTGTACCACCCCTAATTTCCAATGGGAGCAGACAGAAGATGTTAAGATTAACTCCAGACAAACTTTATTTGTAAATTTTGGCTACAACTGGAAAGGTTTAAAACCAGTTTTTTTGTTGCTGTCCGCAATTACTTTGATTTCCCCTTCATTTCCAGTCTCAATGACACAATGGAAAGTGAAGGATAATTTCCCTAGAGGGTTTATGTACCCTAGTTAAAAAAAAAAAAAACCCAAAAAACAAACACTCAGCTTCAATAGCCAAAGTTGCTTATAGTCTACAAGCACTGTGACACACACACACACACCTATCCCTGAAGGAAAACCCTTCTCCTTACCACACACACACACACACCTATCCCTGAAGGAAAACCCTTCTCCTTACCACACACACACACACCTATCCCTGAAGGAAAACCCTTCTCCTTACCACACACACACACACACACACACACACACACACACACCTGAAGGAAAACCCTTCTCCTTACCCTAATGATAATATAATAGAAAAGGATACAGGAAGGACAAGGCTTTCTGCATAACCACAATCCAGCACCATGGCAGAGTTGATGCCAAGTGTGAGAAGGGACATCAGGTGACCAGGAGCAAATAAGACAGACGGAACCTGTGAAGACAAAACATAGAACATGATTACCTGACCCACTCTAAAGTCTGCTACAATATGAAGGCTTGGCCCCTATTGTAGCACACGTAAACAGAATCCTGCCATAAACAAGTACTTCATCTTCTTCTAATTCAAAAAGATACTGCTAGTTGACATTAGGTCAAATTGGCTTTAATGTATATATCTGTATGGCTTTGGTAGGAACAATATGCTGTGTGCTTCTCTAAAACATGGACTAATGAGAAGGATTCCATATACTCTATAAAAAGTTACTGCATATTGTAAATCATGCTGCTGCTTTATAAAAATATTGGAATTGAAGAAATAACAAAACAGCCACCTTCAATTTTTTATTTCACGGACTTAAAACTTACAATGTTGATCTGTCCTCTCTTGCATATTCTCACTGGCTAGTAAAGCTGTCCATCATTTGGACTGGGAAGGGACAGGAAACCAACACTGTCAGAGTCATGTAAGGTATTTGTTGGAACTGCTTGGTGGCTACATTGTAATGCTGAATCCTGTTCAATGCCTTTGTGATACTAATAGGTTTACTTTAAGTTCTGAAAATTCATACAGGAAAGACAACTTAAAGCAGAGCATTTGCTTTGAATCTAAGAAAATTTAGGATCCAGGTGCCCGGAATGTCAGGGCATAAGGAATTTGACAGCCCCATATATTCAACAAAGACATTCCAATTCAGCAAAAAGACATTTCCATATAGCAAAAAGACAGCCCAATCCAGCAGAGATCTCCCCAAATACTCAGTAAAGAGACAGCCCCCATATAGAAAAGAGACAGCCCCATCCAGCAGAGAGACATCCTAAAAACATCAACTCAGCTCAGGTATTGAAATTGTGCAGCAGCAATGTAGCACCTACACATTCAATGGGCAGGCAGGTCCACAAAAGCTCCCCCTTTCACCGCCAATGACCAACTAAGCTCTGATCCCCGCTCAGTGTTGCAAGATGCAGCCCTTCACTCGGTTTGACTGAACTGCGCTTCACCACCAGTCACATGTCCCTGATGCCCCACCCACTTGATGCTGCCATCCAAGCAAAGGAAACTGCAGCAGAGTTGGCAGCTCGGGACACCAAAAGCGCAGTTAGGGAGTGACAGACAGGCTGATGCTCAGACTGAGCGCACAGCACACTGAAGTCAGGACAGCGGGTGTAGAACACTGAATGGGCTCACAAAACCCCAGGCACCAGGATGCAATTTCTAGTCATGGCAAGCTGGCACCTGGATTTTGTCAAGCCTTAACAAAGCAAACAAACTGCGAACAGGCAGGCTTTTTTTTTGCAAAAGAGACATGCTATGTCTTTTCTGCAATTAAATGTACCTGCCTGTTCACAGTCTTCTTTGGAATGTACACCGAGCTGCGCCTGGGATGCTCTGCGTATATTCTTGGAACACCTTGATGCTGGAATTAACTTCATTGTGCATACGTACGTGGTAGTTACATCATTTTGGTCAGTGCAGGCAACTGAAGAGCCTGAACCCAGAAGATGACATGGTGAAGATATTGGTGCTAGTGAGGAAGGGAGGGGATGTGAGATGTTACGCTTTAAGGCTTCTGGGTTTTTTTTATGGAAAATCTTCTGATTTTGTTAAAATTGATAACATGCACATTACAGAACAAGTCAATTTGTGACCTTTTCCAAAAGAATGAAACTTCTTTAGTCTACAATCATCTGTCCACAGGAACATCTTCTGTAATTGCCAAAATAAAATTACACATTTTGTGTCCATTGCAGCACAAATTCACTACCTCAAAGTACTTGAAGAGAACCCGGGTAAGAGTTTCCCTAAAATGAGAGGGAGAAAGTACAGATTCTATTATCACAACGCGGCGGTCCCGGGGATTCACCAGAAGGTGCCTGGAAAGTAAAACAGAAGGATATAAGTGGATGTGTAAGCTAGTGGAGCTCATTGGAATAGCATTGTCTACTTCAGTGATTTCTAGCATCCAGGGGCACCAGTCAGGTATGTTATCTAAATAATTACATTGGTCTAAGCTGAATCAATGTATAGTGCCAAGCATAAATGAGTAACCTCAACAGATTTGTCAGAAAACCTTTACTTTCCTTTCAGAATCAACATTTTCTATGGGACACGATACTACAAAATACTCCCACAAATGCGGGCCATTGATTGCAAACAAGATTTGGTCATTTGCATACATAAAAAAGTATTTTTCCTAACAAATTAATTTAAGGCCATGTTGCAAAAATGAAATGAATACACCCCAATGGAAGTCTTTGGAGCAAAGCTAAATTTTGGACAATAAAATCCTAATTAACAAGAATTCAACTACAGGTGAGTCTAATTATTCATTAAACAGGTGTGTTGATTATAAAAGGGTGTTAAAGATAACCCCTTCCCATTTCATGCTGTCAGCAATGGTACCACATGGAAGGGCAATGCCTCAAGGCCAGAGAAAGAATAATTTTCTTACACGAAGGGTGAAGGCTACAAGAAGATCAGCAAAACTTTACTAATCAGTCAGAATACTATAGCAAACATAATACAAAAATTTTACAAAGATGGAACTGCAACCATCTCACAGAGACATTCAGGCTATTCACGGAAGTCAACACCTTGACAAGAGCATCTTCTGATAAGAAGGGTTGAAGAAAATCGCCATGCAAGTTCACTGCAGTTAGCTAAAGAAGTAGAAAGCCAAACTGGGATGATTGTTTTCTGTGACACAATACGGCATACATTGCAGAGGCATGCATGGGTGTCGACCACGAAGGAAGCCTCTCATAACGCCCATGCACAAAAAAGATTGCCTAGAATTTGCCAGTGCCCATGCTGAAAAAGAAGACTACTGGCACTATGTACTCTGGAGTGATGAGACCAAGATAAGGGTTTTTGGAACTGATGGCTTCAAAACTGTATGGTGTCACAAAGGTGAGGCATACAAAGAAAAATGCATGTTGCCTACAGTGAAACATGGTGCTGGCAGTGTCCTCCTGTGGGGTTGCATGAGTGCTGCTGGTGTTGGGGAGCTGCATTTCATTGATGGTATCATAAATTTACAGATGTACTGCTCTATATTGAAAGAGAAGATGACATATCACTCCGTGTCCTTGGTCGTTGTACACTTTTCCAACATGACAATGATCCAAAACACACATCTAAGGCCACTGTTGCTTTTCTGAAGAAGAACAGGGTGAACATGATTCAGTGGCCAAGTATGTCTCCTGATCTGAACCCAATCGAACACCTATGGGGAATTCTGAAGAGACAAGTTGAACATCACTCTCCATCCAGCATCCAGGCTCTAAAAGAGGACGTTATTGAAAAATGGAAAAAGATAGGTGTTGCAATATGTCAACTTGTTCATTCCATGTCTAGAAGACTTGGTGCTGTCCTTACAAATCATGGAGGTCATACAAAATACTAGATATAGTAGTTTTTGTTGTGGGGTGTATTCATTTTTGCATAAACTAATTTGCGTAAAACTGAAGATTTTGTAATCTAAGTCATATTGTAAAAAACTTTCATGTAATGAGCTAAACAAATGCTCTATAAAACTCGTTTTTTTTTAAATTTTGTTAATCGTTTGTGTTCATTGAGATATGGATTCAAATCTTACTTTTCAAAGGGGGTGTACTCATTTATGCTGAGCACTGTAGCTGTATATAAAATATTCATACCTGGAATTCAAAGTTAAACAATTTTAAACTATGTAATAATGACTACAGAGCTGCATCAATTTTTTATTTTTTTTTGTACATCTGGCCGGAGTTCATGTTTAAGTGCAAGTTAACTTAAAACGCACTGGCAGAATCTGTTGCCATCTTAAAACCATAATGAAAATCTAAACTTAAAACCTGACATGGCATTCTGATATTACCTTTTTCAGTGATTAGGTCACATTAGGTTGTATATACACAAAACCAGATGACTCGTGGTCAAACATCCAAAACAAACACTTACCTGAAATAGAGCATGTGAATAAATTCTATGAGATACGAATAGAGCTCTTCTGTGTTGATGTTGTACTGGACAACTTTGATTGGCTGCAATAAATAAAGGGGATTTCAACTTTAGTAAACACCTTATAACAAAAGGAATGCTGTAAGGCACTGCTGACTTTTTTATTTTTTAATTTTGGAAAAGTTGAAATTTTCCTAACATTTTAGCTGCATACATCTCTAATGTTTATCTTCACCATGAAATGTTCCATTCTAGGATCTCTCCAACAAATACCACATAGAAGCTCACAATTAATGCCTGAAATATTTTTTTAAGAAGCAAAAAACCTGTCCAATTATTTTGGTGAATTGATTTCTACATGCAAAATATTTGCTGACCTTCTGCAAATGCTAGTTAACTGCTAGTTAAGCATGCAGCAAGTGACATTGAAAGGACAGGGCTTCTAATGTTCCTACAACTTCCAATTCAACATTGTAAAAACAACTGAAGCCACCTATTTAGCATGACAGCTAAAACACTAGAATTTTTAAAGACAGGTTTCCCTTGAAGTGTATGAATAGCCAAAACGTTTAAGGTTTGGATAGTGTTAAAACCCCAGTCATTTTTTTTCTGTCTCTTTCCCATTGGGGAAATTGCTCTTCACTTCCTTTCCAAGATATGCAACAGGAAGTGAAAGAAATCTCTAAAAATTGATGGAAGTTCCCTTCTTAGATATACTGTATGTCACTGGGACTGGTGCTCACCTAAGAAAAGTTACCCTCTTGTTCTGGCAACAACCTCATATTTGGACTGTCAGTGACAATGGCCACCAGAACAGAGAGGGCGAATCTCTCCAGTGGGGACAAAGGAAGCAAAGGAACACTTTTAGCTATGCATACACTTTAAAGTGTTACTAAACCCATGGACCCTGCATGTACTATATCCGGTCTTTTACAGTAAACAAAACATGGAAATGCAATTATTTTAGTAAATATAAACTGCTAAATATCTTTTCTCATCAGAAGTTAGAGCAGTCTTGTGACTTCTATTAGTGTACGGCCAAGCACTGGTTAATCTTTCATTCTTCTCTGACTGTCCTATGAGGCTGCATAACCCCTGATCCTCTGTCCAGACAGTGCTAATTGGCACTGTGCCGATCACACGCACCCTCCCAAAAAAACACTTATAGCAATACACACCAAACAGAGCATGTACAGACTTGCCACTGCTGCTCTGAACTATGGCAAAATTGATTGAGGACAGTTAAAGTGTTACTAAGCCTAGGACACTGTATTCACTATATCTGGTCTCCCACAGAACATGGAAATGCAATTATTTTAGTAAATATAAACTGCTAAGTACCATTTCTCATCAGCAGTTAGAGCAATCTTGTGAATTTTATCAGTTTCCAGCAAAGCACTGGTTAAAGCTTGCAGGAGGCATTTTTTATTCTCCCCTATGAGGCTGCAGGACCCCTAACCCTCTGTCTGGACAGTGTTGATGGCACTGTGCTAATCACAAGCACTCTCCCAGGAAAAAAAAAAAAAAGCTCTCTAGCAATACACACCAAACTGAGCATGTGCAGCTTGTCCCCAAACCTTTGTTCAATCAGGACATATATTGGGGACAGTAGAGGAAAGGGAGGATCAAATAAGAAGGGATCAAACATCCTTTTTACATAATGCAGAGGATTAACCCCTTAAGTTCCACAGCGAGTACAAGCAGCATGCTTTACTGCATATACAGACTGATTTTACTGTTGTGGGTTTTGTAACACTTTAGCAACTCCACAAGGACCTATGGAAGGTTTTACCCGATGTACGACCTAGCACGGTTTTGCTATTCAGCACTGTGCTATTTTAACTGGCAATTGCTCGGTCATGCAACACTGTACCCAAATGAAATTTATATATTTTTTTCACACAAATAGAGCTTTCTTTTGGTGATATTTGATCACTACAGTGTTTTTTTTTTTTTAATTTATATAAACAAAAGAAGACCGAAAATTGTGGAGAAAAAAAACAATATTTTCTACTGTTATAAAACATCCAATTAAAAACATTTTAAAAATCATATTTCCTCATAAATTTTAGGCCAAAATGTATTCTGCCAATCTCAATATCTTTATTTTAATTGGTTTGTCTGAAAGTTACAGCGTCTACAAACTATGGTATATATACTGGAATTTACACAGCTATGATGCTCTACTCGCAATGGCGGTGATCAATGACTTCTAGTGGTACTGCGATAGTGTGGCAAACAATCTGGCACTAGCAGACACTGGCTGGGAGGTACACTAACTGACATCAATAGTGACACTAATACTGTACACGGTCACTGTACTAATGACACTGCCTGGAAAGGGGTTAACATCTAGGATGATCAAGGGGTTAATTGTGTGCCCAGAAATGTGCAATGTGTGTTATGCAGTAAATACTGCCTTTACTTTACTATATGGCTGTTTTTTCTTTTTGCTCCCTACTTTGCAGGGAGCAAACAAAAACAGCCAGATCACTGTTCCCTGTACCGAGTTTTGTGTTTTGTAAACATAGAACTGTGTGTGTGATTGGCTGATCAGCTAGCTTCGGCCAAAATCATAGGCAGAAATCAGCTGTGTCCAATCACAGCACAAGTCGGCAGGGGGCGCACATGTGCACGCCTACAGACCCAGAAGAAGGCAGGCACCTATGTATACATGACTGTGCCTGCCAGTGCTGCCCCACCACAGTAAATGTACTGTGGCAGGGAAGCAAGATGATAAATAATACAGTATTACTGCTGATCCTTTCAGCTTGCTGAGTTGACATTGACAGCAACAGCACACTAATGGGTTCAGTTCTGTATTCCCCCTCCTAACAGCAAGATCACAGTGATAGACTGACAGCACTATGCAAATGAATAGAGGTCTGACAGGTTAAAGTGCTGCTCCTCCTCCCCCAGTCAGAGTCCTGCTGTGCAGAGGATTACAGGCAGCTAATACAAATAAAAATACTTTTTTTTAATTTAGCTATGTGATCCAACTGCTCCGGCTCCTGTGTCAGAGAGCGGCTGCTGAAGATAGGAGGAGGGAGCACAGACAACCGACGGGCAATGGGACTCTATGGGTGATGTCTAGGCTCTAGGACTTCACAGCGATAATTGAGAGGTCCCTTCCAAAAAAAAGGCACCCGGAGCTGCTGGATCACTGGATTTAAAAAAAATGGTATTTTCACTGCTTCTTTTTTTTTTTTTTTCTTTTTACAGGCTGTGCAGAAGGGGGGGGGGGCAACGTTTTTAAGATGAATTATTAGCCTTTACAGACACTTTAATGAATGTGTAACTTCACTTTTTGCATATATAAAACTTGATTTTTTTTCTTTGCATTTGCCTGCAAGTTACTGAATTTACATGTAAAAAAAAGTTGATATCTGTAAAATGAAGGGTGCAGACTAGAAGACTTCTTCTTCTGTCTACAACACCCAATGAATCAGTGATCTGGAAGAAGCATGCAGCCACAATAGTCATAAAATCCTCAACTCCTGTCCTCCATGAAGACAGGATCCACGTAATGGCCTTGACAAAAGCACATTAAAAAAAAAAAAAAAAAAGTCTGTTATGCTTCAGCATTTTTGTCCTCACATGTTCATTTTAATTGCTTCCCATCCGCCCATAGACTATGGACAGTGGACAGGAAGCTGTGCCAAATGCAGGCTACTGTACCTGTATGTCAGCCTCAGGGGTGTGGAAAAAAACTACTTGTCCAGGGACTAAATCGATGCTCCAATCTACTTGTCCTGATTAAAAAAAAAAAATCAATTTTAACCAAAACCATATTTAAAATCGGAGGTGATTTTAGGAATGTCTGGGACTTTATGGCGACTTAAATATTTAATTTTTTTAACATTGCACTGTATATCTCCTCCCCTCCCTGTCTCCAGCACAGCACCCGGGGACTAGCAGGGAGGAGAGAGACCTTGCAGTGTAGTGAGCACTGATTGGGTGCTCCTCAGGGAATAATGTCCGGCTTACCCTTTATCCCTTTTGCTGCCAGAGCCGTTTTTGTGGTTTTTTTTGCACATATTTAAAAAATCATTTTCGGCTTGAAGATTACATGCACACTGTGGGCAGTGCATGTCTAACACCGTGGGCTGTGTGGAAGCACTCGGGTGGCAGCGCTGCCGGCCAAATGCTTCCACCTGACAGGGCTAAAAGCTGAAAAATACCACAATACAAATTCAACATCCCTGAGCCCTCATAAGGGGCTCACAAAGCAGGCACCCAGGACCCTGGCAATCCCAGTGTCACACGGATCATGTGACCGCTGTGTTCAGGTGTTCAACCAAGTGGTTGCTGTATCCAATCACATACTAAACAATAGAAACTGAAAGTAAAGATTGGTGCTCTCTGCTCTCGCTGTGAGAGCAGAGAGAACCGATGCTGCAACCTGTGAGTGTACAGCAGCCTGTCACAGTGCACTCACAGACTGCAGTGCCAGCCACCCCAGTGTCCTGATCACTTCCCTAGTACAAATAAAAAATTATGCCAGCACTTGTCACCTGTCCCAGTGCTCACAAAAACACCACCATACACTATACTAATGTCCTGAACACTGTCATACACCATACCAGTGGCAGATCACTGACATATGCCATACCAACACCCTGATCTCTACCATACGCCGTAACGGCATCCTGATCACCGCCATACCCCATAACGGCATCCTGATCACTGCCATACCCTGTAACGGCATCCTGATCACTGCCATACCCTGTAACGGCATCCTGATCACTGCCATACCCTGTAACGGCATCCTGATCACTGCCATACCCTGTAACGGCATCCTGATCACTGCCATACCCTGTAACGGCATCCTGATCACCGCCATACCCTGTAACGGCATCCTGATCACCGCCATACCCTGTAACGGCATCCTGATCACCGCCATACACCACACCAGCATTCTGAACACCCCATATGCCAAACCAGCATCCCAATCACTGCCATACCCCATACCAGGGTCCTGATTACTACCATACCTCATACCAGAGCTCTGATCACCACCATACCCCATACCAGAGTCTTGATCACTGCCATACCTCATACCAGTATCCTGCTCACTGCCATACCCCATGCCAACGTCTGGTTCACCTCCATACCAGCATACGGATCACCGCTATACCTCATACCAACATCTTGATCACTGGAAAACCCCATAACAGCGTTCAACATTTTAGGGTGTCAACAGATCAATTTTCAGACATATATCCCATAGTTTGTAGACTCTAAAACTTTCACTAAAAGATACACTGTTTTGGATTATTTTTATCCAAAAAATGTAGCAGAATACAATTTGGCCTACATTTATGAAGAAAGATTATTTATTTGCAAAATGTTATAACATAATGAAGCAAAAAAAAAAAAAAAAAACCCCAGTGGTCATACTGCCAAAAGAATGCTCCGTTTCAAAAAAATTATAAAAATTACACATGGTTACAGTGTTGCGTGATTAATTGTCACTGCACTGATAGTGCCTGATCCTGGGCTGAAAGAGGGTGAAGGAGTCTGGTGTTATCCTACGTGTCGATGCACACTACGTTAGGCTATTAGCATTTTTTGAGCTTCAGTGTCTAGGAGCAGAAAAAAAAAAAATAGTTTTTGTAGATTTTTTGTAGCATTTATTCAGCAGAAAAAAAAAAGATAAACGCTCCTAAATGCTGCTAAAATGCACATAAATGTTTTTTTCTAGCTTTTTTTCTTTTTTCCTCTACATGTACTGTTAAAACACTAATACTCCTAAATGCGATTTAAACCGCTATTACCAGTGGTTTTTATCCAGCGTTTTTTGAGCTTAAAAAAAACAAAAACCGCTAGTGTGCATGGAGCCGTCAAAGCTGCCCTGTGCAGTGTGCTACAGAGTTGGACAACTGACCTCACAGAGCTTGCCACAGTCCAGGCCTCTGTAAGTCTGGCTTCATAAAGTGTTGCCAAAACAAGGCGGCTTTTACCGCATTAGCATGTACATCTTAGAAATATTTTTTTTAAATTGTTTAATAGTTATGCAGCCTAAATGTTTAATAAGAGAAAAAAATAAATAAACCTTCAGCTGTGCTTTAAAGAGAATTAACAGAGCATCCCATAAATAAAAAATAACTACATATCAATAAAAGCCACAATAGACTTTTTCCAGCTCCTCTCGTTTGGCTACCTTGGCAAGGCCAGGTTTTCGAATTTCGCTCCGTATAATGCATCTTGGTCCTGTTTCACCTGCAAATCCACATCTGAAAAAAAGAATTAATAATGACATGAAATTCTCAAGCTTAATCACTTAACGTGAACCTAATAACAGACATTCTGCCATGATTATATATACTGTATATAACCCAAGAACAAAAATTGTAATATATTGCAGCTTATCAGTCGTTGGATGTGCTAGCTGCATTAGATTTCTTTTTTTTTTTTTTTCAGGCTAAGTACATTTTCTGCAAGTTCAAAAAATACCAGTTGATTTTGCCAAAAATGCAGTGTAAGTCTACATTCGCACAGGCATATGGGGGCGACTGTCTGCGAGAATCAGTAAATTCTGTACCAATGCTGTGGCAGTATTAACACTGCCCGTAGAAACTCTATGCGACCGGTAACAGCTGTCAGTGGTGGCTGTCAAGTGTGTACTCTGTACAAGTTGAGGCTGACACAGTCACTCTGAATGTAACTGCTCATCTGAGTGGTTACACGCACACAGAGCCTCCAACCAACTGCAGACACAAACCGTGTGCATCCAGGGTCAGCATTTCTCTGGAGTCTTGGCCACAGACAAATGGGCCGCAGATAATCCGCCAGTTTGTATGGCCCATAGCATAGAGTGTTACAGTGTCCATCAGCAGCATTTAGCTGCATCTAAATGCAGCAAACTATATGCCCCCATGCTCCCCTGTGAATGTAGCTTTAAGGTCATTTCCTGTGAGCTTAAACACTAATTCCACCTTTAACACCAAGTTACAGCCATATTTAGGGTGTAAAATGTTTGCAAGGAGCTTTAAAATGATTCAATTAAAAGTGAATAAAGAAAGGAAATATACCATTAAATCAGAACTTTACCCATAATATCTTGATGAAAATTAATGTTCTTTAGCAAGGAACATACATTCCATATTAATAATTATCCTACCAAAATTAGTGTGCTGTACATTGCTTCCAGCATTGTTCCTGTGTCTTCTTGCTGAAGGCCGCCATTTTGTTGAAGTCCAAAACCCCTGGGCAGCAGATTGGCCACTAATGGCTGTGATTTTCAGCACAATGCCAAAAAATAGAGAGCAACTAAGCATGTGCAGAGCAGGGTGAGAGTGTAGCTTCCCCCCCCCCTTATACTTACCTGAGCCCATTATCGATCCAGCAATGTCCATGGGAGCCTCTGCTGTCCCAGAACCCTCTCTCCTCACAGGCTCACACAGCAGCGGAAGCTATTGGCTCCTGCTGCTGTCATTCACAGCCAGTGAGCCAATGAGAAGAGTGGGGGGCAGGTTCAAGCCGTGCTCAGTGTGTGAATGGACACTTGGCACACACTCGGCAAGGGGAAGGAGTTAGGACACAAAAAGAAGAGGTTCGGGGCTGCTCTGTGCAAAACTATTATACAGAGCAGGTAAGTATAACATGTTTGTTTTTTTGGGGTATTTTTTCGTTTTTTCGTTTTTAATTTAACCTTTAGAATCACTTTAAAGTGACTGTAAACCTTCACCTTGTAAAACAAGGCTGTCAGCAGAAGTCTGATCATTGAAGGAGAGCAAGCTGAATTTCCAGCACAGCTACAGAACTGACCACACTGTGCTCAGAAAGCAGAGGGACTGGCAGGAACACAAGAAGCAATACAAAGAGAACAGGATACTTCATACAAATTCATAGTACTGCAACAGGAATATGAAATGCTGCATTTACATATTCTTTAATTTTCTGACTAAAGTTCCACTTGAATAAATCTAATTGACCAGACAACTCTGGTTTAATAGGCTAACAGAAAAGCAGAAAAGTTGAATCTCAATCTGATGGAACACTATTCCATTTTCCACATGAAAAGTCTCTTCAACACGATTGCCCAGCAGCTTTTGAAATTTGAACAGAATGAGTGGATTGTATGTTCACAGGTTTGGCTATATGGAAAAATATATATTGGCCCCTACAGCCCTGCCCTAGTCAGGCAACCCAGCTAATAGGCCCCATGCACCCCAATGACTGTTTCCATGTCTTCCCAGCTGTAATGCACCATGCACCCCAATAAAAGATGCCACGTATCCCTAATGACAGGCTCCAGTTACATCAATGAACGTTTTCACATCCCCTACTGGCAGGCTCTATACACTCTAATGATTTATCCCATCTACCCTCTCCTGACAGCTCCAATGTACTCAATAACAGAACCCATGTAAACCCAGCTGGCAGATGCTATACACCCCAATGACAGATGCCATGCACCCCAATGACAGACGCCATGAACCCCCAACTGGCAGACACCATACACCCCAATGACAGAGCCCATGGACCCCCCCCCCACCTTGCAGACCCAATGGACCCCATCGACAGATTCCATGGACCCCCATCTGGCAGACCCAATAGACCCCAATGACAGATCCTATGTATCCTCATTGACAGGTTCTATGTCTCAGACAGATCGCATGGAACCCAATGACAGGCCCCCAGGGACACCAATGATAGATTTCACATCCCTTACTGGCAGGCCCTATACAGCTCCAATGTACCCAATAACAAAACCCATGTTTCACCAGCTGCCAAACACCCCAATGACAGACCCCATGAATCCCCAGCTGGCAGACACCATAAACTCCAATGAAATATCCCATGAACCCCCGGCTGGTGGACCCCATGGACAGATCCTGTGTATCCCCATTGACAGTTTCTATGTCTTAGACAGATCCCATGGACACCAATGACAGATTCCATGGACCCCTGGCTGGTGGACCTTATGGACAGATCTCATGGAGCTGGCAGACACAATGGGCCCCAATGACAGATCCCATGTATCCCCATTGACAGTTTCTATGTCTCAGACAAACCCCAATGACAGATACCATGGACCCCCATTGACTGTTTCTATGTCTCAGACAGACCCAAATGACAGATCCCATGGACTTCCAGCTGGTGGACACCAATGATAGATCCATTGGCAGTTTCTATGTCTCAGACAGATCCCATGGACCGCAATGATAGATCCCATGGACTCCTGGCTGGTGGAACCTTTGGACAGATCTTGTGTATCCCCATTGACAGTTTCTATGTCTCAGGCAGACCCCATGGATCCCAATGAGAAATCCCATGGACTCCAATGACAGATCCCATGAACCCCCAGCTGGCAGACACAATGTACCCCAATAACAGATCTCAGGTACATCAATGAAACATTTCACATCACCCACTGGCAGGTCCTATACACTCTAAAGATATATCCCATGTACACAAAAACAGACCCCATGTACCCCTATGGCAGATACTATACACCCCAATGACAGGCCCATGTACCCCTAGCTGGCAGATACTATACACCCCAGTGACAGGCCCATGTACCCCTGCTGGCAGATACTATACACCCCAATGACAGGCCCATGTACCCCCAGCTGGCAGATACTATACACCATAATGACAGGCCCATGTACCCCCAGCTGGCAGATACTATACACCCCAATGACAGGCCCATGTACCCCCAGCTGGCAGATACTATACACCCCAATGACAGGCCCATGTACCCCCAGCTGGCAGATACTATACACCCTAATGACAGGCCCATGTACCCCCAGCTGGCAGATACTATACACCCCAATGACAGGCCCATGTACCCCCAGCTGGCAGATACTATACACCCCAATGACAGGCCCATGTACCCCCAGCTGGCAGATACTATACACCATAATGACAGGCCCATGTACCCCCAGCCGGCAGATACTATACACCCCAATGACAGGCCCATGTACCCCCAGCTGGCAGATACTATACACCCTAATGACAGGCCCATGTACCCCGATGGCAGATACTATACACCCTAATGACAGGCCCATGTACCCCAATGACAGATACTATACACCCTAATGACAGGCCCATGTACCCCAATGGCAGATACTATACACCCTAATGACAGGCCCATGTACCCCCAGCTGGCAGATACTATACACCCCAATGACAGGCCCATGTACCCCAATGGCAGATACTATACACCCTAATGACAGGCCCATGTACCCCCAGCTGGCAGATACTATACACCCCAATGACAGGCCCATGTACCCCTAGCTGGCAGATACTATACACCCCAGTGACAGGCCCATGTACCCCTATGGCAGATACTATACACCCCAATGACAGGCCCATGTACCCCTAGCTGGCAGATACTATACACCCCAGTGACAGGCCCATGTACCCCTGCTGGCAGATACTATACACCCCAATGACAGGCCCATGTACCCCCAGCTGGCAGATACTATACACCATAATGACAGGCCCATGTACCCCCAGCTGGCAGATACTATACACCCCAATGACAGGCCCATGTACCCCCAGCTGGCAGATACTATACACCCCAATGACAGGCCCATGTACCCCCAGCTGGCAGATACTATACACCCCAATGACAGGCCCATGTACCCCCAGCTGGCAGATACTATACACCATAATGATAGGCCCATGTACCCCCAGCCGGCAGATACTATACACCCCAATGACAGGCCCATGTACCCCCAGCTGGCAGATACTATACACCCTAATGACAGGCCCATGTACCCCAATGACAGATACTATACACCCCAATGACAGGCCCATGTACCCCAATGACAGATACTATACACCCTAATGACAGGCCCATGTACCCCAATGACAGATACTATACACCCTAATGACAGGCCCATGTACCCCAATGGCAGATACTATACACCCCAATGACAGGCCCATGTACCCCCAGCTGGCAGATACTATACACCCCAATGACAGGCCCATGTACCCCAATGGCAGATACTATACACCCCAATGACAGGCCCATGTACCCCCAGCTGGCAGATACTATACACCCCAATGACAGGCCCATGTACCCCCAGCTGGCAGATACTATACACCCCAATGACAGGCCCATGTACCCCTAGCTGGCAGACACTATACACCCCAGTGACAGGCCCATGTACCCCAATGGCAGATACTATACACCCCAGTGACAGGCCCATGTACCCCAATGGCAGATACTATACACCCTAATGACAGGCCCATGTACCCCCAGCTGGCAGATACTATACACCCCAATGACAGGCCCATGTACCCCAATGACAGGCTCAGCACATGACCGGACACTCACTTAGTGAATGCCTCTCCCAGGTCTATGACCACCGCGGTCTTCTCGCCCCCGCTCCCCAGCCCTTCGTACAGCGGCATCTCCTCCTCCTGGGTCCGGCCTGCTGCTGTGCATTGACTGGGGAGGATCCGGAGATACAAGAGGTCCTTATAGGAATACAGGCTGTTCTCAGAAATGCCTGTCCGGAAATCATTTCCTCTTCTGCATTGAACGGTATTTAAAGTAAATGTTATTGTATAGACATATATTGTCAAGTAATGGAGAGCGGTGAAGCGCTGGCTGTTAGGCTTAGGTAATATTTCTATACAGGCATTATGTAAGATCTCCTTCTATTGACCTTCCAAGCAGCAAAGCGCACTGGGACTTGTAGTTCACAATGGATTTCTACATCGTGTCATTCTGAATTGTGTGTTACCAGCTTGAAGTGAAAGCCCAGCTCCAGACAAAACTCTGTGTTAGTTTTGGATAGATTAGGGTCAAATGTCAGGTTTTATTGCTATGAAGAGGCTCACTCACTTCTTGTTCCAGTGACAACATTGCCACCCAGGCAGAAATGAGGGAGAAATACACAATAGAAAGCTGATGGGGGCGTTGATTCACCTGGATCTGCTAAATCACTATTCTAGAATAGATAATTGATCTACTAAAGGATTATATCAGTCTATGTGTCCCTTAGTGATTTGTATACGTGCCACCAGACAGGAAGTGAGGGGAAATCTCCCCGACGGGATACAAAGAGAAGTGACCAATGTCCCCTAAATGATGAAACACCCAAATGACATGGGTCTAAGCCAGCCATTCTCAACAAGGGTTCCATGGAACCATAGGGGTTCCTCCAGAGATTGCTGGAGGCTCCTTGAGCTGTGGATGTTTAACCTCCCATCTGACTGTCTGCTCAGCTCCAGGGTCAACTCCAGCACCATGACACCAATTTCCTTCTTTGCTGTCTATACAGTGGGTTTTCTTCTGACTGACCACCAATGTAATGGGCATTCTTCCCTCTGACCTCCAATGTAATGGGTGTTCTTCCCTCTGACCTCCAACGTAAGGAACATTCTTCCCTCTGACCTCCAATGTAATGGGTGTTCTTCCCTCTGACCTCCAATGTAAGGAACATTCTTCCCTCTGAGCTCCAACGTAAGGGGCATTCTTCCCTCTGACCTCCAATGTAAGGGGCATTCTTCCCTCTGAGCTCCAACGTAAGGGGAATTCTTCCCTCTGATCTACAATGTAAGGGGCGTTATTCCCTCTGACCTCCAATGTAAGAAGCGTTCTTTCCTCTGACCTCCAATGTAAGGGGAATTCTTTCCTCTGACCTCCAATGTAAGGGGAATTCTTTCCTCTGACCTCCAATGTAAGGGGAATTCTTCCCTCTGACCTACAATGTAAGGGGCATTCTTCCCTCTGACCTCCAATGTAAGGAGCATTCTTCCCACTGACCTCCAATGTAAGGAGCATTCTTCCCACTGACCTCTAATGTAAGGGGCATTCTTCCCACTGACCTCCAATGTAAGGAGCATTCTTCCCTCTGACCTCCAATGTAAGGGGAATTCTTCCCTCTGACCTCCAATGTAAGGTGAATTTTCCCCTCTGATTAGCAATGTAAGGAGCATTCTTCCCACTGACCTCCAATGTAAGGAGCATTCTTCCCTCTGACCTCCAATGTAATGGTCATTCTTCCCTCTGATCTCCAATGTAAGGGGCGTTATTCCCTCTGACCTCCAATGTAAGAAGCGTTCTTTCCTCTGACTTCCAATGTAAGGAGCATTCTTCCTTCTGACCTCCAATGTAAGGAGCATTCTTCCCTCTGATCTCCAATGTAAGGCGCATTCTTCCCTCTGACCTCCAATGTAAGGAGCATTCTTCCCTCTGACCTCCAATGTAAGGGGAATTCTTCCCTCTGACCTCCAATGTAAGGTGAATTTTTCCCTCTGATTAGCAATGTAAGGAGCATTCTTCCCACTGACCACCAATGTAAGGGGCATTCTTCCCTCTGATCACCAATGTAAGGAGCATTCTTCCCACTGACCACCAATGTAAGGGGCATTCTTCCCTCTGACTTCCAATGTAAGGAGCATTTTTCCCTCTGACCTCCAATGTAAGGGGAATTCTTCCCTCTGACCTCCAATGTAAGGAGCATTCTTCCCACTGACCACCAATGTAAGGGGCATTCTTCCCTCTGACTTCCAATGTAAGGAGTATTCTTCCCTCTGACTTCCAATGTAAGGAGCATTCTTCCCTCTGACCTCCAATGTAAGGAGCATTCTTCCCTCTGACCTCCAATGTAAGGAGCATTCTTCCCTCTGACCTCCAATGTAAGGAGCATTCTTCCCTCTGACCTCCAATGTAAGATACATTCTTCCCTCTGATCACCAATGTAAGGCGCATTATTCACAATTTTCTTTATTAAAAGTCTTGCAATAAATAAATATAGAATCATATACAGAATATAGAAAAATAAATAATTATATACATATTTACAAAAAAACTAAAATAAATATAACAAAATCTGTCAGACAAAAGCAAAACTCTCAGAAATGAACATGTCATTACTTGGGGAAATAAATCTTGCTAAGACTCACATCACTACACCAGGCATCAAACCTGAGAGGTCTATAAACAACCCCATCCCCATTATGCGTGCAGCCTAAAAAGAAGATCTTTCCCAACAAAAACTGAGGGAGTGAAAAGAACAGCATAAGAAAATAACCCCTCACCCAGAGATGGATAGTTCACCAAAGGTAGGTCTGATATTCCTCCACGTCCTTATCCAGACCGCCTGAGGCTTCCTGCTCTTCTAAAGACCCCGAATCTTCCCAACCTCACCCAGAATATTGTGCACCACCACCTTAACAGGGAGGACTTTCTTCCGCTGGGTAATCTGACACCATGCATTCCACGTGAAGTAACGAACAACTATACTAACTAGAAAAAGTGTATCCAAATCAAAGTCCCAGTGAGCTGGGAATGCCCGTACACCCACTCTGCATAACTCATGCGATAGAGAAAAGGGATGCCCAAAACCCTCCCCACCCAGGGGTGGACTGACCATTGGAGAACTCGGGCACTGCCCAAGGGCCCGGGGTCAGTAGGGGGCCCCATGAGATTCCCCCTGGTACCTTTCATAGACTTTTTTGGGTGTGGTTTGAGTGTGGGCGAGGACACAGGGGCCCCATGATCCCCTATTGCCCAGGGGCCCCGTGAGTTGTCAGTCTGCCCCTGTCCCCACCCTTTTACATACCTCTATGTTAAAGGGACACTGGAGCAGAAAGTGGTCCATAGACTCCACTTTACCAACACACTCCGCTCTAGGACAATCACAACCATCCACAGGGCGGTGCTTCCGGTTCCCCCTCACATAGAGCCTTCCATGGAAAACGAGCCAGGCCTGATCCCTAAACTTCAAAGGGATTCTCTCCAAATTAATTAAATGCAACCCCTCCCTCATTACGGAGCCTGGGCAACCCTTTAAGGCCAGTGACACACAAAGCAGAAGCCAAAATCCTCTCCTCCAGAAGCTTCCTGGGAAGGGACCTGATATCCTCCACTGTCACCTGCCACTGCTGAAGTATTTTCAGACACGGGGCAACATAAGCCGGGAGCTTGCCATGTCAGACTCTCAGACTTTTCACTGGCCTGCCATCTTCCCAGCAGAGCAGAAAAGGCTTAAACCAAGATTGAACAATACCCACCCATCCCAGCAGGATCTTTGCTAACATATTACCAAGATTGTACTTTAAAAAGAACAAAGAAAAAGTATCGCGTTGACCATTCCCAGGCCACCCTCCCACCTGGACAGGTAAGTTACATTGCGTTTGATCAGGTTCAGCCTATTTTCCCATAATAGTTAGAAAAGACAGCTGTGGACCCTTGCATAGAGAGATACCAGCAAGATACAGATGAAGCTGACATATAGAAAGATCTGGATCAGATAATTTTTAATGAAGTCGACCCTCTCCCTCAAGGAGAGCCTCCATCTCTTCCAGCTCGATACTTTGGCATTGGCATCCACCAACCTGCTTTCCCAATTTCAATGACCATAATCACCAGGACCAAATTTGATGCTGAGCACTCTAATTTACTGCTGGGGCTCCAGGAAGGCATCCTGACGTTTGAAGCTTTCACCCTCCTCACCCATCCAGAAAACTTCACTCTTTTCATTGTTGACTTTAGAGCCAGAAGCCTCCATGTACTGCTCTATCACAGAGACCACCTCCTGTGCCTCCTCAGTCCCAGAG